>NC_086236.1:25611250-25955000 GCF_036321145.2 Pelmatolapia mariae
TTTTTGTGCCTCTATTTTTACTCTATTTTTCTCTTCTGTGCAAAATTCCAATCAGCAGCATTCCTGAGTGAAAGCTGTTCTAAAGGGCTGAGTAACTCACAACAAGTACTAACCCAAATTGGAATATAATCAAACTGTAGAATCATTCTGCATTATACATGTAGCAACATGCTGCTGTTTAATTCAGAACTCATGTAAAAAGTTACTTGCATGACTGCTAGTCATCCCGAGGCAAGCTTGCAAGGCAGTGCATATCCTGTTCTCTCAAGTGACTGCAGGAGCTGAAACAATGAGGGTCTTTTATTTACAAAGGCTTAGACTCATATAGTGTACTTGAAAATGAATAACACAGATGGATGAGATACCAACAAGCAGGTACACAAATACTTTGTCTTTATCTATCTCTAACTCTCTCATATTGATCTATCTATCTATCTATCTATCATGGAATGCCGTTTAGGAAATTATTATATATATAGAATGAAACTTGAATATATAGAATGATCTTCTGATTATGCATGCCAGATGCTTCGGTTATTAGTAAATTTGGTTGTGTTCATTAGAAAATGTTTAAAAATTGTGAAATATCACAATATTGAAAAAGTTCCAAGGCTATTATTTAGGTAAAGGTTGATAAGACTGGTTTTATCTTCATATTCACTTGTGCCATTTAAATCATAAAAGTAGTCAAAGTGTTTAAAATATACTTTTCTTTCATGACAAACCATACTCGTCACAGTAAAAAAATGTTACACTATATGTTACAGATCATGGTATGATGTACGAATTTATCTGTTAATAAACACGAATTGTGATTCTTTTATTAAATAAAATATCTGTTATACACTTTTAATTATCAAACAGAGAAATGTTTTTATTTAAACTCTTACAGGCTGATATTTGGAAAAAAAAATGACACATAAAAGGTAGGAACACAGAACACTTTATTTGTGTATTTCCAGTACCCAGAGGAAGAAAAGAGTATTCTGTAGTAATAGGGCAACACTGACCTTAAAAAAACAAAGAAAAGAAAAGAAAGGGAAAGAAAAAAACAAAAAACAAAATACAATTAGCCTGTCTAATCAAGTAAACAAAATCCTTAAACATTCACGTTTACATAAAGAATGTAAACCAGGTAATGTTTAACAGTTATCATTATTATTATTATCATTATTATTATTATTAATAATAATAGTAGTAGTAGTAGTAGTAGTAGTAGTAGTAGTAGTAGTAGTAGTATCATTATTTGATAAGAATGCAATGTCATATAGTGCGATGATGATATAATGTTCATATTTCAGCTATATATTATTATATATTTCATGTCTGTCACATTTATAGACAACTTGCTGGCAGTGTTGGAGATACTGTCAGTCCCCCTTTAAATATGTTTTCATTAGGGTTACTGTAACACTTTTCAAAACTTTTCCAAAACCTAACAAAAACTATTATTTAAACCTGTGAGTTAAACTAGAAATCAAGTGAAAATTAATATGAATTTCAATGTAAAGCATAAATGTTCAAATGGGACACTGAAATAAAGCTTAACTCATCTCATTTGAAAATGTAAAGAAAAGTTGCTCTAAGTGGCAGATCTTTCAATGACCACATCTAGCTATAGTATTTAAAAAATAAACAAAGGTATCTGAAATACAAAACATGGCTGATAAACCTGTATGTTATGACACTACCACTGACATTTTACATTGTGTTGAATAGCTGGAAACAGGAAGCATTTGAGAAAATTGAATTCTATGTAACAGTGAGGTTGTGGCATATTATTTTGCTCCCTGCAGGGGTACTAAATAATCTAATGTTACTATGGATCATATCAGAGAACAGGGACAAAACATGCCATATAGGCAGGAAAACAGATAAACTACAATCCAAAAACAAAATATGCCTCATACGTATAAACTGAAACCAAATGCATCCATCCATTCTCTTCTGCATATTTTATCCGCGTTGCTAGCCTATTCCAGCTACCACAGGATGAGAGGCAGGGTACACCCTGGACAGGTTGATAATCTGACACTGGGTTAACAACATTAACAAGAAACAAGAAAATTAAACATGCATATGCAAAATAGAAAAAATAAAAAACAAAATCCTCATCATTTCTACAATCCTTGAGAATACACATCATGCTCTTCCAAATCCTGGTGAATTCTGTATTGCAAAATCCATGTCTGATTTGAAAGTAGTGTACACTACATGAACTGGTATACAAAGGATATTTTCACAAGTATTGGTCACTGGAAATCGGCAGTTAGTGATGAACTCAAGGCTTGGCTTTGGAGAAAACCCAGGGCTGGAATGCTGTCACATCCAGTACAGAAAACACGAATATCTTCCAAAGAGACATCACTGTCAACTATAAGATAGTTAGAATCTAATTTTGGTTTTGTATTTTTCTAAGACTATTGGTATACTGATACATTAAAATACCAAAAGATTAATGCAAAAGTAAAACACGCATATTTTGAAAATTAAGATGTACTTTGAAAGTCACACATGAAGCTAATTAGCATTTAATCTATACAGTGAAACCATAATGTTGAAAAAAGAAGTTATTGAAGACCACAACAATTTAAGCTTAGGTGGATGCAGAAATAGTCTATTATTTGTACTCAGTAAATAGGATTGGTAATAATGCATTTATCTACGCTTTTAATACACTGAAGTGAAACTGAAATCACATTTGGGTACAATGTTCCTTGTAAATTCAGCACTTGCATCGGTACTTGGTATTCTATACCTACTGCACAATCCACTTTGTATTGTCTCTGTCCTGTCTTTGTTTATTGTACAGTTAGTATTGTACAGTTATCATTATAGTATTGTATAGTTGGTAATTAGTACCCTTTTATCCCTTAATTTTACCCAAATTTATTATTTTATTTATTTATAATTTCTAGTATTACATCTCTTGGAGATATATCTTTTATGTACTTATAAATGCACCATGGTTTCCAGTTTATTTGGAGCTACTTTTAGATAGGAATATTTACCGCATTTGTCAGAATTCAACGTTTCTGTGAAATCCTGCCTGCTTGTATGGCTACTCAACAAAATGGCATAGTAAATATTAATATTATGTTTATGTATTATGTATTAAAACACAATACAAGTGACAATGTTTAAGGGAGTTTAAAATCCATCTTTGCCTTTCTCACTCTCATTTTATGAACATACATACATTTGCTGAAATGCTCAGGATTACTTACTGATTCTGTAATATCCTAGGATTAAGGGACCACGGAGACCATGTTTAACTCACAGTTACTTCTTTATTGCGGGAGACGGGGCATGCGCCCCACAGACTGAAAACTCTCCAACAACTGTTGCCCCCTGGTGGACCAATCCCTGCCACAACATAACATTCCTCCCCCCTTAAACTGAAACCACTCTGTAGTTTTACTGACTACAGAAAATACCCATAAACAAAAAACTTCACCTTTGTAAAAATACAACGACCCCGTCCCCAGCCATTATTGAAATTTCACTCTGTAACAATGAACCTTTAGTCTAACAGTCTTAGGTTAACGTATAACAGTTCACCGTAATCTCCTTATTATCTTCAATCACGGCACAAAGTCTCTCAGGTGCTCCGGAGGTCTCTTGGTTCTTTGCGATCGCCGTAACCCAGTGGTTGGTGATTCCTGTGAATCACTACTCTCCATATGTGGCTTCACCACCGGTGTAACTTGCACCTCCATGTGTCTCTCATCCGTGTCTCCTGTCTCAGCGCTGATGTTTGGGGCTGCCTTTGGCGGCTCGCCTGGGTGGCCTTCAGGCATTCCTGCTGCCAGGCACGGCTCCAGGCGGGCAAACAGCTGATCTACGTGACGCCTCACCACTGTCTCATTGCCCAGCATCACCAAGTAGGAAACCGGCCCTGTCATCTCCTGTATAAGTCCTGGTATCCATTTGGGTCCTCTACCATAGTTTCTGGTATATACTGTGTCTCCAATAACAAACATGCGCTCCTTGGCATGTCTATCATGATACAGTCTTTGGCTATCTTGTTTTGCTGTCACTTTCTGTTTCAAATCAGGGTGTATAAGATCAAGAGTACACCTCAACTTCCGGCCCATCATCAACTCAGCGGGAGACTTCCCTGTTGTGGACTGTGGTGTGATTCGGTAACTAAACAGAGCCCTGTTTAACTTGGTTGCCAGTGTGTCTCCAGTACTCTTTTTCATGAGTTCTTTAAACGTTTGCACTGCTCTTTCTGCTAACCCATTGGATGCTGGGTGATATGGAGCGGAGGTGACGTGAGTGATTCCATTCTTGGCCATGAACTCTTTAGTTTGTGCACTTACAAAACACTGGGCATTGTCTGAGACCACCATCTCAGGAAGGCCGTGCGTGCTGAAACAGTTTCTCAGGCAGTCTATGGTTGCAGCTGCTGTAGCGGATGGAACTGGATACACATCTAACCATTTGGAGTGGGCGTCCACTATTACTAAGAACATTTTACCCAAAAATGGGCCAGCATAATCGATATGTATCCTTCTCCAGGGCTTTTCTGGCCACTCCCAGGGGTGTAGCGGTGCCTCTTGCGGCCTGTGCCTATGTTCTTGACATGTACTACAGGACCTCACCTTGTCTTCAATGTCATTTTCCATATGCGGCCACCACATGTAGCTTCTGGCCAGGCCCTTCATGCGGCTCATTCCTGGGTGTGACTGATGTAGCTGTTCCAAAAGGGGGCGTCGACCTTGTTCTGGTATCACCACTCTCGCACCCCACAGCACACACCCATCCTGCACACTCAGCTCCTGGTGTCTCTGTCTGTAGGGCTGAAAATTAGGATGCTGCGTAGCGGGCCATCCTCTCAAAACATACTCACGCACTCTGGAGAGTATGGGATCTTTGGTTGTCCATCTTTGCAGCTGCTCACATGTCATCACGCCCTCCTGGTCCTGATCTACCATCAACACCTGGTCCTCAGCTGCCACCTCTTTAGGGAGTTTCCCTGGAAGAGGGAGACGACTCAGACCATCAGCATTACTGTTATTTTTGCCTTCTCTGTATTTAATGACATACTCATAGGCTCTTAATAACACCGCCCATCGCATGATCCTCTGTGACGCCATCTGAGGGACGGCCTTCAACTCATGAAACAAACTTATCAATGGCTTATGATCCGTAATAATCATAAACTTCCGGCCGTACAGGTACTTATGAAAATACTGTACACCAAATATTACAGCCAATCCTTCTTTATCCAGCTGTGAGTAGTTCTTTTCTGCTGCATTCAGGGTACGTGATGCAAACCCAATGGGTTTTTCCTGACCATCTGGCATGCGGTGAGCTAGTACTGCTCCCACTCCATAGGGGGAGGCATCGCACGAAAGAATTAATTCTTTTTGCTCATCATAGTGTACCAATACACTGCTTGACTGCAACAGTTCCTTTGATTTGCAGAAAACCTTCTCCTGTGCTGGTCCCCAACACCACGGTTCCCCCTTTCTCAGAAGCTTGTGCAGTGGGGCCAACAGTGTGGACAAGTTTGGCAAGAACTTATTATAGAAGTTCAACAACCCCAAATAAGCTTTCAGCTCTGTCACTGATTTTGGGGATGGCGCCTCCTGTACTGCTTTCACTTTCGCTGGCACTGGATGTAAACCGGTCTTATCCACCCGATGTCCTAAAAATGTCACTTCCTTCTCCATGAATTGACATTTGCTCCTTTTTAAGCGCAGGCCCGCCTCCTCCAAGCGCTGCAGCACTCCATCCAGTGTTTGAAGATGTTCTTTGTCATTCTTTCCCGTCAAGATGATGTCATCCAGATACACTGCGACATTGGTCAGACCTTGCAACACACTCTCCATGGTGCGCTGAAAAATGGCAGGACTTGAACTCACACCAAATGGCAACCTGGTGTATGTAAACAAACCCCTGTGTGTGTTCACTGTGACATACTTTCTAGATTCATCATCAAGTACAACCTGCTGATATGCGTGACTCATATCTAACTTGGTGTATTTTTCTCCTCCCGCCAGCCCCGCTATCATGTCCTCCATTCGTGGAATGGGGTATTGTTCTACAGGTGACACCTTGTTAACAGTCAGCTTGTAGTCACCACAAATCCTGGCGCTGGAGTCTGGCTTTAGTATGGGTACGATGGGTGCGGCCCACTCTGAGAATTTCACTGGTTGGATGATCTCCTCCTTCAACAGTCTCTCCAGTTCCTGCTCCACTTTCTTTTTCATAGCAAATGGAACTGATCGGGGCTTATAGAAGCACGGTTTGGCATCACTGGCTACATGTATCTTTGCTGCAAACCCCTTTAGTGTTCCCAACTCATCCTTAAACACTGTTTCATGTCTGGCCAGTATCCGCTGTAAGGCATCATCTCTGCCTTCTATCTTATGTACAGATTGCCAGTCTAATTGGAGGGCCTTAATCCATCCCCGACCCATCAAACTAGTTCCAGCCCCTTCAACCACCACCACATCCAGTTTTTTTTTACTGTCTCTGAATTCCACCTGCACTTGGGCTGCCCCCCACACGGGTACCTTGTGGCCTCCATACGTTCTCAGTTTGATTCCACACTTGCTTACTTTGGGTGCCTTACTGCCTTCCAAAAGTTTTTTAAATGACTCCTTCGACATGATAGTGTAGCCACAGCCTGTGTCTACTTCAAATGTCACATTCTGTCCATTTACTTTTAGCTTCTGTCTGATGGGTTCCTCCCTTGGGATGCTAATCTCCTCATGCACATTATACATAGTCACACTACTTGCCTTTATGTGGTGCATTTCAGCTCCTTCTTCCTCACTGTCCACATTCTCCTCTTCCAAGAAATGGGCCTGTTTACCTTGTCTGCCACGCCCTCCTTTTTGTTCCATTTTCATTCGGCAGACCCTTTTTATGTGTCCCACCTTTCCACAGTTGTGGCATTTTTCTGAAACAAACCTGCAGTCCTTGGCCACATGATTTACCCCTCCACATCTGTAGCACTTCCTGATAACCTGTTGTGACGTCGAGCCGCCGTCCTCCATCTTGTTTACCGCTCCTAATCCTTTAGCGAATCGCGACTGTTCCGTCATGCTCTTCAAGTCCACAATGTCTCTGTTAGCCGCCTCCATTGCTTGAGCAAACTTCAGCGCCTTTTCAAATGTTAGGGAATCCTCTGCTAACAATCTGCGCTGTATCCTGTCGTCGCTTATTCCGCACACTAAACGATCCCGCAGCATCACCGTCAGGGAATCTCCAAAGTTACAGTCCTGTGCGAGCTTCCTCAGCTCCGCTACATAATCGCCCACACTTTCCTCCGGCCTTCTATTCCGTGTGTTAAACTTCCACCGCTGCACAATTTCACTCGGCTTAGGGTGAAAATGATTGTTCAACAATCCCACCAACTCAGCATAAGAACGATCCCCTGGCTTGACCGGACTGAGTAGGTTCCTAATCAGGGCATAGGTCTGTGCGCCCACGCAACTCAACAGTACCGCTCGCTTCTTCTCCTCCTCCTTAATATCATTCGCCACAAAGAAGTAATCCAAAATCTCACAATACTCCTCCCAGGATTGCAGCTCGCTGTCGAACGGTGCCACCGAGCCCACTGTGGTAGCCATTATTCCACACCAAGGGTTACGCTCCGCTTCCAACAGATGCTATCGCTGTACCACTTGCCAACCTCACTTCATAAGTCACTTATCACGGCGTAACTTCACAGCAACACCTGGCTTTTATCCTCGTCGCCATATGTAATATCCTAGGATTAAGGGACCACGGAGACCATGTTTAACTCACAGTTACTTCTTTATTGCGGGAGACGGGGCATGCGCCCCACAGACTGAAAACTCTCCAACAACTGTTGCCCCCTGGTGGACCAATCCCTGCCACAACATAACAGATTCATTGTCCTCACATAAAATGATCTTGTCAGGTCTGACATAAATTGACTTCTGACAAAACAGTTTTTTCTTACAAGGTCTCCATTCAAAGTCTGTTTGGAAGTGAGTGATGGCTCAACTAGTTTGGTGTGGCATGCCAGCAAAATCTGTAGCCTAGGTAAGAAGAAAACAGTGTATATGAAAGTTTTGTTAATGATAACAGACTACAATACAATACACAGTGTTGGGGAGTAACGGAATACATGTACCGCCGTTACGTATTTAGAATACAAAATATGAGTAACTGTATTCCGTTACAGTTACCGTTTAAAAAGGTGGTATTCAGAATACAGTTACTTTGTTGAAATAAATGGATTACACGGCGGTATTTTCCTGTTTCATATTATCGCGAGTCAGGACTGTTTGGGTTTGTTTGACAGCTACGTTCTGTTATTCCAGGCGGCAGTGTTACGGTTGCCATGGTTACTGGGTGACGCGCTCTCTGTCTGCGTGTTTCCTGGGTGAGAGAGCGCTTTTTTGTTGTTGTTGTTGTGCTAAGCTAAAAGGCAGAATGCTACAGGCATGGCCCTAAAGAATGTAGCCTCATGGGCAGTGTAGTCCGTGCTGCAGCGAGAATGGACTACCATACACGTTATGTGTCTGTGAGCGAGGGGGGGAGAGAAAGGAAAGTCCGAGCTGTCACGGAGCAAAAACGGGAGCTGGAAGCATGTAAATATAATAATAACCACTGCAGCCAAGAAGAGTGCCTGACGAGCCCATTTGTAAGTACACTATTAAGACTCGACTGTACGCTGTGTTCGTGTTTTCCTCCGAAACAATAAGTTCCGTTGGAGCAGTCTTTCAGCGCCTCTCTCTGTCTCTGGCAAGCAAAGTTGACCCAGACAACAAAGTAAAGCTATTTTTCGGCTACGAGCCCGACACGGAACCTATGGAGGACCACAAGAGCCACGCGCATCGAAATAAAAAATTCTGTGCTTAATTTTAATAAACTGATTTTTAAATTCTTTTCAAGTCTTCAATTCAAAAAACATTTTCGAATTGCACTTTAATAAACTGCATTTCAAAAACCTTTTTCGAATTCCACTTTAATAAACTGCATTTCAAAAACCTTTTTCGAATTCCACTTTATTAAAAACATTTTCGAATTGCACTTTAATAAACTGCATTTCAAAAAACATTTTCGAATTGCACTTTAATAAACTGCATTTCAAAAACCTTTTTCGAATTCCACTTTAATAAACTGCATTTCAAAAAACATTTTCGAATTGCACTTTAATAAACTGCATTTCAAAAACCTTTTTCGAATTCCACTTTAATAAACTGCATTTCAAAAACCTTTTTCGAATTGCACTTTAATAAACTGCATTTCAAAATCCATTTCCCTTTCCTGTTCGCTCAGGGATTAACATGTGGATTAGCAGTTGGATTAGCAGTTGGATTAACAACTTCATTTTAAAAATCCTGCTGCTATTCAAATTAGCCACACCGTGGGATGTAAGGAGCTCTCTGATTGGTTGGTCAGACACAGGCTGTCTGCCAGCCTGGATTTTTCTAGCTCATCGCTTCTCCCTGCTACGAAGCGTGTGTGCTTGTACAAAGGCCGTTCAGCCTCGGGATTTACACTCAGCTCGACACGGATATGTGAAGAATGAAGGGACCCTGCAGCGAAACGGAGAGCCAACCTCTGACTGAGTGCCCGTTTACTCAGTCTGACCACCTGCTGAAGGTAACGTGCTAACATGGCTAACGCTAGCATCACCGCACGTAGCCCCGTTATTTTAAGGTCATTTTAGCTTATGAAAATTTTACGTCGCAGCTGTACGAGCTAGCTACGTGTTTTGTAAGCTGCTGTGCTCTTCTCAAATAAAGCTGGAAGCAGCTCAGACTGTTAGAACCAGCACTGAGGCCTGTTACATTTATACAGTGTTAGAGCAATGGCTGCAACCTACAGCCCTTAAACTAGCGATTAAAATGCTGACAGTAAACTCGTCAGTCCAAATGTTACCACATTACTCTATGGTACTTAGAGTTAAAACAACTGAGACAGGCTGATTAAAATAACAGCTGTCAGTTCTCTCATTCCTTATATCAAGACTGGGGATCACACTACTGATTTCAGTTCATTTAATATGTGAGTGCACAGATTCATTCTCAACTGGACATAAACGATGATCAAAGGTTGTATATATGATGAATTCATCAAATCCCAGCCTCTAACACAGTGCGCTGAATCTTAGCTTTGAATGTCCAGTATATTCTAATCAGTGCAATTTAAGCATTCACTGAACCTACAGTATCTACACCTGTGTGGTAAATGTGTGGTAAAGATACAGATAATGAAGTTTAATTATTAATACAATATACATCATGAAAAACAAAAGCTGAAATTGATTCAGTTTAGTACTTTTCTCTGTATGTTCTGTGATTATAAAGGCCTTAAATTCTGTGATATATACTGTAAATGATTTTCACACAGGTCTTACTTAAATCACTGCTGATAGTCTGGTTGTTTATATTTTCACATCTTTTTGTGTCTGTAGGGCTGTTTGATGATGATTTGGACTCCTCTGGGAGATGAGGACACACCCACATCTGTTCCATACTGCAGCCATGGATGGTGTTACGGCTCTGAGTCAGCTTTGGGCCATCAGATGCACACACTGGAAAACCAGCACCTGGACTTCATGCAGGAGAGACGGCCTCAGTGATGTAGGTTCATAAGCGAGTTCAAACATTTCTGGCCTCTTATCACTTAGATTTCTTAATCTTAAAAGTGAATGCATTTAAAGCAGGAACTGCACACCTAGCCATCAGAAGTTTGGCAGCATGAGTACTGTCAAGTTTTGTAGGGCCCTTGTTAAAAATTCCACAAGCACCACACCACATTTGTCATGTACAGTTCCATTTTGTACAGTACATTGTTGAAATTATAAACTATATATTCTAGTTATCCACTTGTCAGTAATTTTTGAGTAAATGGATGTCACTGATAAATCAGTGGTGATTCACCTGCAAATGTTTTTAACAAACTTTGTTTTTTGTAGAATTCATCAGCAGCTGTGAAGAGATGTATTTGAATATCTTCTGGTTCCACTTTTCTTAACCTGGAAGCTGAGGATGGCTGATTCCTGACAAGGACACACACCTCAGCGCTTATCATGGGTGTTACATCCTCTGTGCCGCAATTCCAGAGAAAACGAGAGAGCAACGACCACTCATTAAGACCAGACAGAAATCTGTCCCTTTCTGGCAGCTGTGAAGACTTCCAATAAGAAAGTTTGCATTCTTAGAACAATGCTGGGTCATGTGTGATGTGTCATTATATGAGGATATTACATTTTGACTTAATTCTGCTCAATTAAGTGTTTTGTTCGTTGATCCAGTATGGTAGCTTTGTGTTGTGCTCCAAGTTAAAACTCATTGTCCTCATGAGCACAGCATCTTAACAACTCTCCTTAAAAAAGTCGATTGACTTTAACTGGACACAATGGTTTTCAGTGGGAGATATATTCATCACTCATCCGTGACACTGGAGAAGTCACCTGAGTGAGTGATAAAACAATTTTCCATGGAAAATCTAGAGGAACTAAACTTTGTTGTTTCTTTGGGCTCAATTTCAGCTCTAGGAGCATCTCTCAGAAGAAAACCGTTTTGCAAATAATCAGATAAAAAGATTGTTGAACTAGGTGGTATTCTCTGGAGTTTAAGACCAAAACTGAACTCAAACAGTGAATTGACATTAGACTGGAATTCATAAGATGAATAGAAATACTGCTGAAGCTGAATGATTCATTCATGTATATATATGACTTTTTTTTTCCCCAATTCACCAGGTCTGTAAAGTTTAGTATGTCTGTGGTACATGATACAAAAGAATAAATACAGAAGAATAAAAACTTTGTGAATAACTTTACTCTTCTTAAAAATAACTCATAAAACAAGTAAAAGTACAAATGTGTACAAGTTAGAGACTTCCTCAGTAAGTTTACACTCTTTTGGAGTGATTTTAATTGTGTGTTAAAGAGAAAGAGATTAGGAGGTAAAGTAGAGGATGCAGAGTCCATGATCACTGAGGCCGTCTCTCCTGCATGAAGTCCAGGCGCTGGTTTTCCAGTGTGTGCGTCTGATGGCTGACTCAGAGCCGTAACACCATCCATGGCTGCAGTATGGAACAGATGTGGGTGTGTCCTCATCTCCCAGAGGAGTCCAAATCGTCATCAAACAGCCCTACAGACACAAAAAGATGTGAAAATATAAACAACCAGACTATCAGCAGTGATTTAAGTAAGACCTGTGTGAAAATCATTTACAGTATATATCACAGAATTTAAGGCCTTTATAATCACAGAACATACAGAGAAAAGTACTAAACTGAATCAATTTCAGCTTTTGTTTTTCATGATGTATATTAGTGCTGGGCGATATGGAAAAAATATTTATCACGATATGAATTATTTTATATCACGATAACGATATATATCACGATATACCACCTGACCTGTGGTCATCTGGAAAGTATGCAGTCTTTAAACAGCGAGTGGAGAGGGTGCAGTCTTTGTTTTGAGTTACTGTAAAGCATGTCGCAAATCCGGGTGCACGTAAAGCAGCACCATGTTGCAAAACAACAAGACAGAGTTTCTTTGTGAAAAATGTCATTTTTTTATACTTTATTTTCTCTTGCATAAAGTTAAGAGTATGTATAGTGAGAAGACAACACTAATATATTTGCACAGGCTATTTAACCCTTTAAGACCTACCATAGAACCAAGTCCACCAGAGCTTATCTTAAAATTTATTTATTTTGAGTGTCTTCATAGTTTTATTTCTGAGATACACAAATTTTTATATACTACAGGAAAAATGAAAATAAATAAATGCAAATTTGCAAAAACACAGCATGTGCATCAAAATAAACGATTTACAGCAGTGTAATTTGACTTCTAAGCATCCCAGAAACGATACAGAAGAACATAAAGTCAAACATGACTTTTAAAAACACCAACATAGGCTTTGAAGCTTAAAAAACTACATTTTCCGCGAAAATGACATCACTTCCGGTTTCGGACATGTAATGGCGGACATGCGATAGTTCGCGCTGAGTTATATTCCAACTTAGGAAGTGTTATGAACAGCTGATCGGATCGGCAAAGCCTGTTTCTGGAATATTATGTTTTTGTTGCTGCAAGTCTGGAATATTATGTTTTTGTTGCTGGAAGTGCTTTTTATGCAATTTTTGCAAAGCTATATGTGGAAGGAAACCGTGACCTAGGGCAAGCTAATGGAATAAGATGTAAGTACAACCCCTACGGTTTCATATGCAAAAAAAAACAACATTATTGCACTACCTTACGTGGTTAGATTTTATATGTCCATTTTTAAAAAGCCAAGCTTTTTTGTTACGCCTTGTCACATGTGCAGTTAGATGGTCTGACAAGAGAATCACTTCTTTGGTGAAAGACTGAGCCACAGAATTTGACCTGCTTAGCTGTGCTGGAAACCTAATAGAGGATAAAGCCAAAGTAAACATTTCTGCATGTAATATACTCACACTTCTCTGATCAATGAAGTACATTTTATTAAAAAAAAAAAAAATACACCATGCTGTACACATGTCCAATTTGCATTAATAAACACCCTCTAGCCCCATGGTAGCTAGGATAGGCTCTTGGAATCCTGAATTGGATAAGTGGAGGAGAATGGATGGATGAATGGATGGATGGCTAGATGATGGAAGATAGTGGGATGGGTGGGTGGAGAAACTTATCACATAAAAAAATTTCTTAAATTCACTAAGTACTTTTTGTTGCTTTAAAAAAAGTTTCATTAAATTATATACACTGCCAAAAACTATGTATTGTAACAACTGAAGGATGTGCTTTGGTTTTACACAATGTTTGCAGATTAAGCTTACTGGGCGTGAAATATTATAGAAATCGCATGTTTCCAGAAGGAAAAAAAAATTAACTGTTGTGCACAGTTTAATCTCCACAATCACACGCTGTCAGTCTATCGCACACTGTTTTTTACTGTGATATTTTTGTTTACTTAGCTTAGTCTAGCAATTGAAACCTACGGCCAATTACTAACCTTACACTAGTAATTTCAGTGCATTTAGTTCCGTTCTTACCTCTTCTGCCTTGGGCCCTTTCGAGTGAAAAGTCTAAGATTGTAGATGGGACCCGCTGTAGGGGACTTCTATGATGTGGAAGGCACGTTCTCCATAACGTTAGCTGGATAACCAGGGGCTATCTGACCGGAGAGGTTCACTGCATTTGGTCTTCCACGATGAAACAGTGAATAAATTTCTTCATCAGTAGTACGATGCAGTACACTGGTACTAATATTAGGTTGGCCAGAACATGCGTTTGTCAGGGTGTTTATTAGCTCCTCATTACTTAGAATTTGAGCCACAAGATTCCGTGCAGACTGGCTCATAGTGCCATTCCTCGCAGGTACAAAAAAGGAAAACACTAGATGGTGCAAGCACACAAACGTGTGTTAAATTTGATTTAGTGATAGTCAGTGTGTTTATGCTTGTCTGTGTGGAGAGGATTGATTGGAATAGTGATGATGATGTCCACTATCACTGTCAGTTGTTAGTAAACACGTCATCTGGCTGATGAATCTTCACGTAACATATTACAAAGTCTGTATTATTAACTCTGTAATTAAGCGCCATTCTTCTTATTTTACGGCGCTGTTATTCAATCGGGGAACGCTCTCTGTTGAGGAGAAAAGCATGAAATTGTTTGTAAATGGATTATCCACTGTTTAAATGTCCCGGTAGTCGAAAATGAGGCAGAGCTGTTGAGAAACGCTAGGAGCTAACTGGGCGCCAACTGTGTCATTCAAAAACATTAACTGTCGCAATGTTGGCAAAGAGAGGAAGTGACGTAAGATTTGCGCATGCGGGGTACCGATCGGGTTTCCGGTACGGATCGGGTAGCGACACGCCCTGTGTGTTGTTGTTGTTGCTCTGCTTTTGCCGCACTGAGCAGTTGGCTAGCGGCAGTGTACTCCAGTAAAAGCTGAATAAACGGCTGTGCTCCCTGGCTAACATGGCGGGAAGCAAGACCGAACGAAACCTCTGTCTCCTCCTTGTCTGAGCTCGCCACAGTATATTCAAGTTTCATTCTATATATTCAGACTTTGATTGTTAGATTATGGAATGCCGTTTAGGAAAATTATATATATATATATATATATATATATATATATATATATATATAAAAATAATTTTCCTAAACGGCATTCCATAATCTATCTATCTATATCAATCACACCTTTCTAGTTAATACCAATGCCACATACAAAACAGAATATCAGCTAAAGGAATAATAGGATTGCTAATATAATAGATATCTGTATTCATACTGACTTGCTATCATATTGAATAGTCAGTATGCACTTTAAACTTAAATTACGACTTTGGTTACTTTATCTTATATGTTCAGCATCATCTTCTCTGTTTTATTTCTACTACATGCACTGTGATTTTCTTAACAGCTTTTATAGACCTCAAGGGAAAGATAGATCATACTGTTGTTTCAAGGCTAAACAAGTATGAGTATGCGCAAAGGCAGAATATGCATTCTCTGCACCAGATTGCCGCAGGTTATACATAACCGTCACAGTAAGATTATGCACACATGCAAAACCCAAGGTCTGGACCTTCTAACACTGGAAAGGCTTTTGTGTTGTTATGCACAACCATCGCATACTGTAATCTGAGCCATATTTATCGACGACACATGTCCTATCATTGTTACTTGTGTATTCACTGTAGTATTTAAGTGGCAATATGTTGACATTTTTTTCAGAATGACAAATAATTTATATTGTTGGAACCCAACAGGTTATTGCACTAAAATCTTTTCTGAATAAAATGTCAGTCACGTTTTGAGTGAAAAGTTGTGCATGCATGTATACCGGCGGCCCCCTGATGTCTACTAAAGCTCTGACAGCTGACAGGTAAATTGTGAAATATTACATGGTTCTGTCAAGGAGCTTATACACACACACACACACCTCTCTCCGCTCCTGGTGTGCCTTCCGTGGTAAACACAAAAAAACGTCTTTAAGACAGGCAACAGAGAGAGCAACAACAAGCATCACATTTGTTTTTCATATTGAGGAGCATGCTAAAGAAATATCCACTATGCTGATTGCAGAAATAGTTGGGAAGAGATGCTCTCCTGCACACTAAGTCAAGTCACCAATTTTACTTAACCATTTAGGCAGACAGAATACATTTTGGCTGGAAAAGTTATTAATTATTGGCAATTTTCTTCAAGTAATAACATCTCAAATAACACCACATATTGATTTTTGAGCCTTGAGAGATGCTCAAGTAATCCCACTCTTCTGCCAGACAGCAATGTTGTCACTAAAGAACATCTTGTTTTCTCTCACTGATGCTGTTGCGATGCGTCACTCATTGGTTTTTGAAAGGACGCAATTATTTCCAGAAAGTGTGGCTTATGAGTAGAACATGTTAAATAAATAAATAAATAAATAAATAAATAAATAAATAAATAAATGCACGGCCAATTCAAGTCTTACAGCCATCAGATTCACAGAGACACTGATTTACCTCACTTGCATGAGTTGTCCTAAAAATATATACTCTATTTCTGTGGCTGTGTGACCCTGAAAATGTCTGGGAGATTTTATGACACTAACAAAAAAAGATTCGCCAGTTTTGCTGACTGCATGTCTTATGCTGTCACCGGTGCATAACGGATTCCTCCATTCAAAACCACTAATATACTAAATTGTCGATATATACAGACGCACAGAAATGCACAGGACACTGTAAGGAAAAAAACCTCAGGAAACAAATGTTTAAAAGCAAGAATGAATTAGTTTGGGAATCATCCCCGACACATTCTAACTGATTTATGTCTTTGTACAGGCTTCGGAGTTTGTTCTGTTCATTCTATTTCCATTATTTTATTTTATTTATTTGTTTTTTTTTGGCTACAGCATTATACTTTTGCTGACAAAAATAATCTCATGCTTCACAAAGTTGTCCAAACTTGTTGTCTTATACTCTTTTATCTTATTCTGTTAGTGGCACAACACTTGACTTGGCGCTTTTACTCTCAGAAACACTGACAGACAAAAAGAGCAAGAGTTTGAGGTGAAACAGTTTGTTTAACTGCGAAGAAATGCTTCTACTGTTTGACAAAGTATTAGATTGACTTGAAAAATCAATAAAATTGCATCTGTATTTTAAGCTAAAGGAACTAGTACGACATTATACAGCCTAGACGAATATTATATTGAAATCTATAGCTGCACTCTACAGTAGATGGTGTAAAGATGGTGAGATAAATTCCAGGGCAAAAAAGAAAAAAAAAGTCAATTTAGATCACTCATAACTACCCCAAAAAAAGTGTCCAAAAGTGCTCTACTGCATTTTGTTAGTGGGTAGGAAACATGTTTGGCATTTCCAGCATATTGCAAACCTGACTTCTAAATCTGCTCTGGGGTCTGTTTTCATGAATTGGAAAGTTTAATCCATTAGGAGAGGCTTTAGCCAATCACAGATCTTTTCAGACCAGATAAGGCGCGCAGTATAAAATAATATAATAAGCAGCAAAGTCCTCGTTGAGAAAAGTCACAGAGGCACAGTGAGATAATCAGAGGCCTTCACCTGGGAAAGCTGATTTTTAGTAGTGCCAAAAGTCAGCATTGATTTATTTTTAGTATGCCCATGCTCATCTGGTGGTAAGGGCTTTCAAATTTGTCTTTCTTTTTCCTTTTACGGATATCTGCATAGTGCAGCTTTAATGTTTCTTAAATTAAGCATAAAATTCAGTTGCATCTCAATTTGCCTGGTTTTATTAGATACCTCTCAGTTTGAGTGAATTTCATACATGCAGTGTAGGCTTTTCAAATCCACAGTCAATTTCACATGTCAGTGCTTGATGTTTTCGAAGTGAGAGTGGTTGCAAGTGGAATGACCCCCTGTCAAAGGACTCCCTTATCTCCTTAAAAAGTGAACTGTGTGTGAACTTAATGGGAGTGAAGTCCTCCTAAGAGGCATAACACGTTTATTGGGTTGTGGAGAGGGAGAACCATGTATATCTGTACTGAAGTGGAGAGGATGTAATATACTGTATGATTTGATGTATTTGAAGAAATAAAAATAAACTTGCTACATTGTGTTTTAACTTGGATGGCTCCTCCAGCAGGGAAGCTGTTGACTAAAAGTGCAGATTAAATAAACGTACCGGAAGCTGAAGACATCTGCTCCACATCAAACTTCCCATCCAATCAGAATGCAGCAGAGGTTAATAATTTTGACAGTTCTAGCCACTGAAATATTTTTTGGAACACTCCAACTAATGATTTGACTTGAATTCCAGTTTTTTTTCCCCTTTTAAGGAAAAAGTTCTACACAGTGACATTTGCATGCTTAGAATGAGATGTCAGGATGACAAAAAGCAGCACATCAGCGTACAAATCTGACCACGTAATTCACAAAAGTACATCACTCAATCAAATGACAAACCACACAGCTTGGATTTAAGATGAGGATAACCTGAATGGAATGAATCTAACACAAACAGAACTGTCATGATATAAGGATGTTCTTTTAGCTGAAGATAAGGATAGTGTGAAAAGGAATTCAGGAGCACAGATAAGAGATATGTGACCTTTACAAAAAGCTTGGTAAAAGTTTCAAATCTGAAGGCGTATATATGTTGAAAAAACTTTTAAAAATGTGTGTGTAGTGGTTTCTTGGGGGTGGACTTTTTGCTTATTTGAATGAAAAAATGCAGGCAATTTGGTGATTAATCAGTGGTTAGGGGGCATGATCATGTCTCCTATCATGGAATTTGATAGCTATTAACATTTTTGCTGTAAACAAGCAATGGGATATAAATTAAAAAAGTCTACTGATTTGTTAATAATTGGTTTCTTAAACATGGTTGGGATAAGGGTGACAAAATATCCTATTTTATGTAGGAAAGGATAGCATATCCTTCCCCTTTCCCTTTCTCCCAATGTCCACAATGTTAATTACCTCTTTAGTATCATGTCCCACATTTTCATAAAACATAAAGTAAACTGACTCAGTGATGGGGAGGAAAACAGACAGACACAACCACTACCTACAATGAGGGAGAACGTGGCAGAGAACAGAGGGGAACGCAGACAATATATACACACAAAGGATAACGAGGAAACGGGCCACAGGTGGGAACACAGCTGACACTAATCAGAGTGACGAGACGGGAAGCAAAACTAAACTTGATGCACACAAGGCGGAGACTATCAAAGTAAAACAGGAACCAACGCCAAGACACAGATAAAGACACATGAACTTACGACTAGGACTGGGAGTAACCTGACAAGGAGACACAACAGACTGGGGAGACAGAAGGGAACATAAAAGCCGGGGACAAGAGATAAACAAACATGAAGACAAAGTGGCAGACATGGAATGTGGAACACAGGGGAGGCATGGAAACGGAAAATGAAAGACAAGATGACAAAACTAACACCAGAATATACAAATACTGCACAAAGCAGAATCACAACAGTAAGAACCAAAACCAGAAACATCAACTGAACTTTAGAATATTAAATAAGTCAGAAACAAATCGTCCAAGGAGGTGATCAGTGACAGAATGCTGGCAAGAGTGCTGGCAATCATGAACACTGACTCCCACCCCCTCCATAAAACACTGGACAATCTGAAGAGCAGTTTCAGCAACATGTTCCCTCAACCTCACTGTCTGAGGGAACATTACAGGAGGTTGTTCCTTCCTGCTGCTATCAGACTCTTTAACTCATCCACTTGGGTTAGGTCCACACATGTGGAACAGAATTAATCATACTTCAGTGCACCCTGTCACTTTTGAACACATACTTGTCCTTTTATATTTTTATGTATATTTATATTTATACCTATATCTCTATATGTATCAATTTATCTTAATATTTATATCATATATCATAACTCTGTTTCTACACTCATTTTATATGAGTTCTTGTTGTTCGTTGTATATTTGCTGCTATGACAACTAAATTTCCCTCTGGGATTAATAAAGTTTCTCCGATTCTGTAACCCTGGTCACGGGCCCAGGAACATGACACTTAGCAGCAGATTAGTATCAAATGTAACAACATTATATACGTTTTTTTTTTTTAATCACCAAATTAATGCATTCACATTTCCGTGAAAATGCAACGGACAGTGGTTTTAGTAAAGTACAGCTTAACAGTTTGCATATAAGAAACATTTTCTCCCAACAGAGAATCTATATTACACTTAAAACATGCTGTAAGTCAAAAAGTAAATGAAAAAGCAGCGCTTCCAGAAAATTTTAAACCAAAACTCGGAGCATAACTTGCGAATGGCAGCTTCGGCTTTTATTCTCTCAGGGTTTGAGATTAAAGATTAAATATAAAAACAGAATTCAAACATAGTGGTCTACGTTCAAATTTATTATTCTTTATGTATAAGCCAGAGCTTGTTATATAATAATAACTTAAATAATAATAACTTCAATAGCTGAAGTGATTGGTAATCAGAACATTTTTTATATTAATCTAAATATATCTATTTCTGATATTTAAATGACTATCAGTTATTTAATATTGTGATTGCTTTAATATATGTTTGCCTGCTTGGATGCAACTGCCTTTCTAAAGAAAACAGTTGCTGGAATTTAAACAGGTTGTTTATAGAAACCTTTGTGCAGTTTAAATAAATGCAGTGAGTATTTCTATATAACTGCCTGTTCCCATATTGTATGAGAAGCACTAGATACAAGGCATATAGCAAGGACCAACAAACAACCTTATTTATTGATGGAATGAGAGGCTCTTTCTCACCAGTGCAGTAATTGGCACGTTTGTCATTTTTTCATTTTGTCTTCAGCATCAGATGTGCATTTGACTTCGCAAAACATTAAAATTACTTGTTAAAAATGATACTGGTATTGATATTTTTAGTCAAAAAGAGACATCAGGGTTGAAGATATTGACATTCAAGTATTGATTTGCACATTTTAACACTCTGGAGGGGTGCAAATCGATAGCAGGGATAACACATAGACAAACATATTCACACTTATTTTCACACATGCGCAGTTACTGACTTCCAATTCAACCACGCTGCTTTTCTTTGGAGGATAGGAGGAAACTAGTAGAGCCCGGGGGAACTCACAGAGCAAATGAACAACACACAAAAAAGAAACAGCCAATTTCAAACCTAGGATCATCATGCTGTGAGGCAACAAAGACAACCGCTGAAAAATACTTCTGCCTAATATGCCGACAAATATGGTGACTGAGCAGCCACCAAATCCCTAATGAATATTTTTCATGCAGTTATTTGTGCAATATACATAAAGACATTTACACACCAGTCACATGTCACTGTTGACTATTTTACAATACTGACATGCCCTCCAGTTCCTTTCCATGTCATTAGCAGCAGATTTTTTTACATCACCATTGCTCTTCGTCCTGCAATCATTTGCTCAATCAAAACGTAATTCCCTCTGCTTCAGTTCACTTTGCATACCACAGTTGTGATAAGTAAAAATCATTTCGGTCCATTCCTTACACCACTGAGCACAGAATAACAGGATGAGAAAACAACCAAACCCAACTCGTCAGTAATTCAATGTCTCCATTAAAGGATCATGATCTGTTCTATGATTCATGATGGCCACGCATGGGAGTTATGTAGTTGGAGTGTACAAAGCAATGGCCCTCTCAACAGGGTTTCAGCTCTGTTATCAGAGTAGTTACCGTTCCACTGTCACTTCTCTCCCTTTCTAGTTGCACATCATATACACATCAAAGTCATATTCCAGCAGTGCACTGCAGTAATGAATGCCCCACATTTCTGCTGTTTAAATTGGATGATGTCCCATTGAAGCTATCTTTTTTCTGAAACTTTTTCTTCATGTTCCATCAGAGCTCTGAATTTCTAAGATTATTATGGTATTGTAAGTTATATTGCAATTACTTAAGTTACGGACAATCTTCTGATGTGGACTACACATATTTTGCAATTTTAATTCCTAATTGAAAGTCGCATTGAAACATGGACAAAAATGTCTTAGAAGAAGAAGGGACAAGAAGACATAAAAGTAAAGGAGACAGCTTAAATGTAGGGAAAATGATAAAGATGATACTTTGTGCACAGTTTATGTTTTTTACTCAGAAATATACACTATTTCTGCAAAATATTGCAAAAAGTACTAGTTATTACATAAAATGGCTGTGGCTACGATGTAGCTTGCCATCACCAGTGTGTGAATGGGTGAATGACTGGATATGTAAAGCGCTTTGGGGTCCTTAGGGACTAGTAAAGCGCTATATAAATACAGGCCATTTACCATTTTTTTTTACCAAAATGGCAAGTGAGTACAGTAAAGGACAGACGTCCAAAAGTTTATTCAATTTTTTTGTTTGATAAGTTTTTTATAAAATAGTCACTCACCAAGGTAAAAATGTAACAAGCATATAACAAAGACAAAAGTGCAATGAGCGGACAGAAAAAGGATTATTTAAATAGGATAAAATCTGAAGTAAATAAGTACTGCCAACAGAGATGTCTTTCAAAATTGGTCAAGGACAGACAAAATGTTTAATCTAAAAACAGAACATAAAAAAGGTATTTCAGTCATGAATGAATTACACATAGAATTTCCAGCTTCTAAACCAGGATAAAACATGTTAGATGTATGGCAATAAAACATATCGAATTTACGAGTGGATATATTAAACTGGGGTTTTGCCTGCGATTAAAATATTTCAATATTGTTACATTTCTCATGTCGGTACACTAAATTTTGCTTTCCTTTTATCTAACTAACGTGCTCATAGGCTGTGCTTTAAAATGAAATTGAAATCTTTGCAAAAATCCAAAACAACTCAGTAGTGCTGGGCGATATGACGATATATATCGTGTGGACGATAGAAAAGTGTCTATCGTGCCATTTGTCTTCTATCGTTTCTATCGTTTCTAACCCGAATTTTACAAATTATTACATAAAATATATCATTAACCCCATTAAACCGGTCGGAGCAGGCAAACTCCGTTTTCCCTAACTATTTTTAAATCCCTGTAGAACTGTAACCACGTAAGGTAGTGCAATAATGTTGGTTTTTTTTGCATATGAAACCGTAGGGGTTGTACTTACATCTTATTCCATTAGCTTGCCCTAGGTCACGGTTTCCTTCCACATATAGCTTTGCAAAAATTGCATAAAAAGCACTTCCAGCAACAAAAACATAATATTCCAGACTTGCAGCAACAAAAACATAATATTCCAGAAACAGGCTTTGCCGATCCGATCAGCTGTTCATAACACTTCCTAAGTTGGAATATAACTCAGCGCGAACTATCGCATGTCCGCCATTACATGTCCGAAACCGGAAGTGATGTCATTTTCGCGGAAAATGTAGTTTTTTAAGCTTCAAAGCCTATGTTGGTGTTTTTAAAAGTCATGTTTGACTTTATGTTCTTCTGTATCGTTTCTGGGATGCTTAGAAGTCAAATTACACTGCTGTAAATCGTTTATTTTGATGCACATGCTGTGTTTTTGCAAATTTGCATTTATTTATTTTCATTTTTCCTGTAGTATATAAAAATTTGTGTATCTCAGAAATAAAACTATGAAGACACTCAAAATAAATAAATTTTAAGATAAGCTCTGGTGGACTTGGTTCTATGGTAGGTCTTAAAGGGTTAAATAGCCTGTGCAAATATATTAGTGTTGTCTTCTCACTATACATACTCTTAACTTTATGCAAGAGAAAATAAAGTATAAAAAAATGACATTTTTCACAAAGAAACTCTGTCTTGTTGTTTTGCAACATGGTGCTGCTTTACGTGCACCCGGATTTGCGACATGCTTTACAGTAACTCAAAACAAAGACTGCACCCTCTCCACTCGCTGTTTAAAGACTGCATACTTTCCAGATGACCACAGGTCAGGTGGTATATCGTGATATATATCGTTATCGTGATATAAAATAATTCATATCGTGATAAATATTTTTTCCATATCGCCCAGCACTACAACTCAGCCTGGACTCACTTTATTTTCTTTTTTGTTCAAAATATGTCAACATTTTGTTTGTTTTTGTTCTGTATCCCTCCATAACTTGAAGTCCTGTTTTCAATATTCAAATGTTTTTGCCCATTTGGGAGTCACTACGTACAATTTGGTAATTTTTTTGTTTGTTTGTTTGTTTGTTTGTTTGTAGACATTTGACGTTTCCAGTGTAAAAGAACAGACATATTTTCTTCAACACATCCACTCAGACGTGATAAAGGTTTTTTATACAATGACCTATGATCAGTTCCATCTGCTATTGAATATATATTGAAACTTAGAAAAAATATATATTTTTTTGTTAATCTCTATAAGTCCGAAGTTAAATGCTACCAAATCTGATTCAGAGATTTCTTGGATACTAGAAATCACATGCTGTAACGCTAGTCAGATATACCAAGTGGTGAACCTTGCAGTGTCATACTGCATTTAGTAATGTATAATAGTATTGCATTTGACATTAGACCAGCATAGTGCTCTTTTTGTTGTTTCCTTAATTCTGACACTGATTTTTTTTTCTTCTTACATCATGTAGAAATATGCAGGAAGAACACTGAAGAGACTACGCTGTCTTATCCCAAATCATTTACTGCAGCAAAGGAGATTAGAGTCCAGGAATAGAGATTGACATATTCAAAGCCACTGTCCATTTTAAAAGCCAATCTGATAATTGGGCACATTTATATAAAAATATTAAAGTATTGCACATTCTTCTCTGCTTTCTGAACACATAAATGATTTGACAGCTGTTACAAAGGCGAAGTGACATTTTCACTATGTAAGGCCTTGAACAGATAACATGTTTTTTCTTAAAGGGAAAGGTGGGCGCTTTAACTCATTTGTATTTTCAGATAGACTCAGAGTCATTACAATCTAACATGTACACTCATTTATCAAGCATTGGTCATCCTTAGTGAGTCATTTATGAACATGGATATAAATGTTAATCTTGCTTAATAAGCTCACATATAACATGTTTAAAAAAACATGTATTATAGCTCGAATATGTAGAAAAATCTTAGGTCAAATCTTTCAAATGGTGTCACTGCATACACATTTTCAATTCATTTCAATCACACAAATGCAGAAATAATTATTTGCAGTATTTTATCTGATTTATTATCAGTATAATATAGCTGTAAGACTCAGATGAGCACAGACCATTTAGATATTACATTCCTATTTCTTGACTACTATATTCGGCCACAGTTTCTACTTGGTGCATCTCTATTTTTTATAGTTCTATAATATGACAACCTGCCCAAGTATCTTTGCCACTAGTTTGCTTGCAGTTACTTTTATTCATTAAATCAAGCAAAAACGGTTGTTTTCTTTATTCTTTTTGTTATCCTTTTAGATGAATAGAGATTTTTTAATTAAATATCTATTATTTAAATATTGTTCCTTTTTATAACAGTAGGATATTTTTTTTAAAAAACATGTATTTTAGCTCTATTTTGTAGAAAAAAAACAGTCTTTTTTCCAGTTGTCTATTATTGCAATAACAACATATCAACATAGGGATATCAGTGGCAAATGCAACAGGGTTGGGGGTGGGGGGGGGTGACTAAAACTAAGAAACAATCAAATATTAAGTAAAATTTCAAAAAGGGTTTAAAAAATATCCCCATTCAAAACTGATACGCTCCTCTGTCAGTAGGAGAGTGAAGCCCTTTTCCTTTTTAACTTCCTGGGAACTTCCAGTCTTGTCATCCAACATCCCACATGTTGCTTTATTTTGGTGTAGGCTCTCATCTCCATTTCATCTATACCCCTCCAATCCTCACAACTTTGGCTACCACACAGGTTTGTATAGGCGCACAGCAGCTGAAAGATCTACTTTGTTATAAAAAAGTCAGGGAACTGCATACAGAGTGAGCCCTGGTCTAATACCAGTGGCCATTTTATTCAGGTGTGTTTCAGCAATGACACATTTAAAAGTTTCAGGACAACGGCCCTCAAGGACTGGAGTTTGACATCCCTGTTATAGAGAGTCACAGACTGTGAATTACCATGGGCCAGTTTTGCGACACTCCCACCTTTTACAGCAAACAAATACAAAATGATTGTTATCTGTTAGCTTGTGGTCAGAAACAGTTGGCTAACCGTACAGCTGAAAGACGGACAGCCATCTAATCTAAATGAAGACAGAGGACCCAACCCTAGTAAGTTCTATTCTTGCTTTTGTACAAACTTATCACAAACCTTACCCTAGCCCCAGGGTTAGGAGTCAGAAATTTTCCCAGTGACAAGTTTTTGAACTTTTGAGTGTGGCTGCAGACTGCTATCTTTATTTATACAAACTGATTGCCTTTTGCATCCATTTGAACACAACTTGTCATTTAGCTCGTCCTCTAAACGTAATATTAAGACTGCATTCTTTCATCTCTGCAACACCTGTGTCAGAGTGATGCTGAAAAATAATCCGCGCTTCTCCCTTCTAGGCTGGAATATTGTAATTCCTTAATACTAAAGCTCCATGAGAAAAAACAAAGGTAAAAGCTTTCTTTATTTGATGGGTCTGGATCAGGTGACTGATCAGGTGACTCTGACCCATCTCCTTGTGTAAAAAGCAGGGATACCCAACTTTTTCCACCTACAGTGGCAATATTTTTGAGTCAGATATAAATCAAATTATCCCCCCTCCCCCATTTAAATTATATTATATATCATATTAACAGTACACAAGAGGGATGAAGAGGAAAGTGCATGCAAGGTGGAGTGGAAGGAGACAAATGTCAGACAAATGATTTGTGACAAAAGGGTAGCAGCAAGAGTGAAAGGGAAGGTTTACAAGATGGCAGTAATACCGGCTATTATGCATTAGTTTTGGAGATGGTGGCACTAAAAAAAACACAGGATGCAGAGCTCGATGCTAAGAAGATGCTGGGATTTTCATTAGGAGAGACCAAAATGGACAGGATTAGAAATGTACATGGCCCCCTGCTCGCTCAGTGATGGAAATGTTGCATACAAATGAATTGAGTCAACTTTCTAGGAATCTTTTCACTTGCTTTATTGAGCATGCATTGACATTTTTAGATACACTGTACATGGAAAGAGCTAGTTGTTTGTCAGTGTATCAATACTTATTTCATACTCAGAAGGTCAGAAGAACCTTTAGACAAACTAATCTCAGTTATTTCACAAGAGAAAAAGAAAACAGACAAAGAACAAAGTGATACAGATCACGCAAATACTTAATGCAAGATACAAACACAACTCACTTAAGGTTTGCAGAATATTGAAATGTAAGTCAGACCAGAGTGTGAATGGTAGCAAGTGTAACCTTGCATTAAAAGCAAATAAAGCTGCAATTTATATCTCAAATTTCCATTTAATTTATTAAAGCAAAAATATACTATAGTAACTGCTGACTGCAGATAACTGTAGTGTGACGGTAAACTTGCTAAAAGAGATGATTCAAAAACATGTATGCCAGGATTAACTGCGCTTGAGCGAATGCAGCTAACTAGCTTTGTTGCCATGTTCTCTGTTGATGTGTTAGCATGGCAGCCTCTGTTTTCTATGCTGACTGGTGAACTTGATTTTATAACATGTTTCTTCAGCTATGGGTTGTTCTAAACATTTAGTTAATGTAGATTATATCTGCCTGAATGGAAATTTTAAATATGAATTGTGGCTTTGTACAGGTTTGTTTTATGATCGGAACTGATTCTGAAATGAAAGCAAAAAAGTTGCATTGATGTAAAAAAGGTAGAATAATCTGTCTGAGAATTGCAACACCAAATAAATACTTTGCATATAGTATTTTTCACTTGTTCCATTTCTCTTGTCTGATGAAACTAATATGTAACTCTTGCCAAAGAGAAAACCATACACCACTCATCACTTGGTCAGTATCATCCCTACAGTGAAGCATGGGTACTACTGTTGGTGTACCTGGAGAGAACCTATACAAACAGGGGTAGAACAGATTTACACAGACCACAGTGCTAACCACCATGCCTTTCCATGCTGGCTTTTCCACTGTACAGCCATAGGGACTTTATACCATTTTGGAAAAAGGCTGCAACATGACAAAATGTGGAACAAGTGAAGTGCTGCGAATACTTTCCGGATGCACTATAGTGGTAAATTGATTTATTGTCCACGTATTCTGTACTGTGTTCGAATTGTATTTTGAAGTTTTGATTTTAGATTGATTATGGGTATTGAATGTCAGTATTTACTGAGGTATAACTAACTGCCCAAACTAACCATGAATTACGATGTGAAATAAGTATTTATATAGCCTTGACACACTGAAACACAACTAGCTCATTTCATAAATTAATCTATAAATGCGCATCTCAATAAATGGTGTGTTTCATTTGCTGTTGATCTCATTGAGATCAACAGCAAATCCAAAACACGAGGTTTTGTGTCATGTTGAATAATGTATTTGTATTTGTATTTTTTTTTTTTTTTTTGCAAAACCTGGGCTCTCAACCCAAACAACAGGACACAAATGAAATTTCTCATTATATTTCATCTGAAATGTTATGGTCCTCATGCATAAGAGTACTAGTACTAGGTATTCTGCCAGATAGTTACATAACAGAAAAGAACAGACACTAATTCATCTATGTGGGAGCAACTCTTTCATCTTCTGTTGATATTCCATAAAATGACACACAAAAAACTCAAATGAAACAAAGTAGTGCAAAGATATTGAAAGCATTCTTAAACGGACAAGACTAACTCTTCAATCTTAGATGGAAGGCACACACAACAGAAGGCAAATAGTAAAATTTTATTAATCATATTATTAGAAGTCTTCATGAAGTGTCATTATATAATAATAATAATAATAATAATAATATTAATAATAATAACAATAATAATAATAATAATAATAATCAGTAATGTCACCAGTAACTTTTCCAGTAACTTCTCCAATTACCAAAGATGGTAAGCGGCAAAGTTTTGATTTAACACATTAACACATTCCAGGTCATTGCAGAAATGAAGATTAAATGAATGTGTAAAGGTGCAGGCTTAACAACACAGATATGGCCTTAAGATAATTAAGCTGAAAACCAGTTAATAATGGCGGGCCATTAGAAACTGTATTACTATGGCTACAAGTGCACTGGAATACTGGAATAAATTCCAGTTATTTTAACAGCACGCTGAGTCATACTGTGTTACACACAAACACACAGAATTTTGTTGACCACGATGACCTCTTGAAGAGTTAATTGAAAAACAGAAAACGAAAAACAAAAAAGTATAAATCTGGTTGACTGCAGAAGTCAAAAAGTCAGATTGAAAAGACCCAAAGCATGCACTGAAGCTCCACATTTAATAGCTACACCTGTCCCCCATGGCTTGACTTTGCTTAAGAAACACTTTTTGTTTTTCTTTTCTTTCTTTTTTCCATTTTACTTGAGGTCTGTCAGAGTTCCCCAATAAGTTTCACTTTTTTTCTTTCTTTTTTTTTATGCATAACTTACACATCGTGTAGATATTACTTCAACATGTACAGCTATCCTCATAGTTATTTCAAGTGGTGTGCACATTCACCTAACAAGTGAGACATCCCTGGTTCATTCCTGGGAGGAGACACAAGTCCCTTTGGGGTTGTGCCAGGAAGTGTGTCCAGTGCAAAAGTCTACGAAATCAAACATGCACAGCTACTCACTGTGCTAACCCCTTGTGAATAAAGAAGCAGCCAAAAGGAGCTTCATGTTCCTTTCATTTCCAATGTTGCAGTCTGTCTCCAAGGCAATTGATCCATAATCGGCCTAAGAATCATTTGGCAAGATCACTCAGTGATCAGTGGCTTGCTTCAACATTTATGCTTTACCCAAGTGGTTTAATAGCCCCTTAAATATGAGGAGCTTGTGGAGAGCCCTCTTTGTTATTGTGCAAGTGTAAAACGCACGAGTTCATCTGATATCTGCTGACTCAACTGGCATATACTGTAGATTCCTGTGAATAGTATTATGGGAGTCTACGTGCCTGAGCCATACTGTGCAATACAAGTCTCTTATTATATCTTACAGACTTTCTTACCTGACACTGTGCCCAGACACTTGCTTCCAACCAAGGCTGCAGTCTATGATGGAGCATATCAATGCAATTTTTTTTTTCAGTAAAGGGTAGCTCCCTTGGTGATAAGATTGGTGAATAGGGTCGTCAAGCCATGGCTTCAGTGAATCACACCAGCCCCCTAAGGACAGCATTAATGTGATGAAAAGTTGATATCGCAAAGGTATAAAGTTGTTAAATGTCAAACCCTAATGTTTACCAATAAGGCATGTACACCTGAGCTTATTCCCCAAATGACTGCATACAGGAACCTTGACTCTATATGCCTATATGTCTAATATATCTATGTACTTAAGTTTTTGCCTCAAAAGTATTTGAGTTTCTCCACTTTAGATACCAAGAGTATACCGAGTAAGACTGACATATTATTTTGAACTATCAGAACAAATGATTTGTAACTCAAATTGCCATTTGAGTTTCTGTTATAATTCACTTGATTTTTACCGAAAAATGAGCATTTTTTTTTGTTTACCTGATATTTATCAAGTTGAGTTTCACCCCACATGACAACCTAGGCCCTAGAATCATAATAAAACCAGCAGCACTGAAGCTTTCTTCTCCACTTGCCTCTTTTCGCTCCTCAAGTGTTTATACACCACCACTGCATGTCAGGTTCTTCCTTCCTAGTGTCGCCAAGTGCCTGCTCAAAGAAAATCATCTGTTGTTGGAGTTTTCTCTCTAATATCGTAGGTTCTGTACCTTACAATACAAAGAACCTTGAGGTAACATTTACTGTGTATCAATGTCAGGGTCTTGCTTTAATTGTTACTATCAGTAACACGCTCTTAAAATACACAGAAACCTAGGCTCGTGTAAGACTTTGTATAGCAAGTAAGTTGCTTTACTCAGCTTCAAACTTTCAAATATCTCAACCATATTAAATTATAAAGATCTGATAAAAAATGCTCACTGCGTGTTTTAGTCACTTAGACCTCATGAAAAATTTCCCAGAGTGCAATGAAGCGAACAAATGAGGCGAGTGGATGACTTCTTCCAGGCCTGGCCACAGTTCTCACATTAGACAGCCCATCAACAGGCACATTTGCACGGAGGGAAACACTAATGGTGTGATTAGACTGGAGGTGAATCTCAAGGCCTTAGACAGCAGTTTACATCTTGGCATCCAAAGACCATAGAAAATGTGTGTCCAACTTGCTATTATATTGGCTTTTATAATAAACATACTGGCGGCAAGTAATTATCTCATTTTGAAATAAATAAATACACGGTTACAGTACATTATACTCACAGCAACACTGGAATCTTAGGAATACTTAAAACAGAAGGATTAAATCTTGAAAGCTGAAAGAAGGGCATGTGGCAAATCTGTTAATACTTCACCAGCTGGGCTCCACCATAAACCAGGAACTAAAGCATGACTCACACGGTGTCAGTCCATCTGGATTTGAAGATCTAGTACAGCTGGACATAGTAAATGAACTATTTCTGACTGATACTATTAGAGTAGAATGAGATTATGAAAATGATTATTCTTACCAGAAATTGCCTTAATTATTAGTATTAAACAACAAATTGCTGTGATATAAATGTTTAATAAACTTATTGAGCTATTTCAGAACCATACTATAGCACCTTTTTTTTGCTGAGTATGCCGACATTACTAAATCTATATAACTCATATTGTTTCTAAGTAAACTCTTATGCTCTCTATCAGTTAAAATCGCAGATATGCTTTAATTATGAATGTGCAAATGTGTTAAGGAGAAACTCTCTTTGGACAAAACACATATTAACTGACAGAGCAAACAAAAATCTAATTGCATACTGCATTGCAGCAGTCTGAGCCTATAGTATTACTAAAGAATAGCTTAGGGTCACCTGATCCAACCTTAAACTATTAGTTTTATCAGAGTGAAAAGTTTTATGTCTGTCTTTTCAATTCAAACTGGGAATTGGTTCCACAAAAATCATTGGTAACCTTCACTAAGTCTGTTTCTGTGCTATGGTGAACTCTAAATCCTGACTGAAATGCTTCAAAAAAATCATTCCTCTGCAGATGCTCACCCAGCTGTTTCACAACTACTCACCACCACCACCTTAAAAACATTTGGCGCGTAAATAATTAATTTCATAAAGGGGCCTGGTCCAGTTGAATTCCATGCACTGCTTTGTGATAAAGATTGAAGGGTTCTTCTTAGTGGAGTAAAGTCCACTTTTTGTCTGAATTTGTTGGCCGCTGGTTGTCCTTGGACCATGGGATGGAATTAGAACACTTTTTCCAGTGCTTGCTTTTTTAGACTGTGGTCCAGGGCTCTGTTAGTAGAACCTTTAGTTTGGCGCCTGGGGCTGGGCCTGGTACAGTGGAATCAAGGTTTTCACTGGTTTAGTGGGGCCAGAAGTTACCAGAGAGCCCATGAGTTTTTCCCCATCTTTAATCTAGTTGAGGGTAGAGCTCCTTTGCTTCAGTTCAAAACTGTTGTTAAAATCAAATTGCCCATTTTTATTTGAATGTCATTTGAAACACAAGAAATTAAAACAAACGCTAAATGCATCATCTACCTATGTTAATTAAATTAATTTCTCATATGTCTAATCCAAAAAGTCTGTTGGACATGTTGCACATGCTGTTGCACATCCTGCACATGTTGAACTTGCCTGTTTAATACAACCCATGGTAAGAGTTGATGTTGCCATCATCACTGTCAGGACTTTCCTAAAGTGCTAAAAGAATTATTAAAAGCTAGTCCACACCAGTGGTGTCAGCAGGACGCATTCACATAATGCACCTATCCTCCCCTCTCAAAGTTGACCTAATTTGCTAATATGGAGAATTTCTGCATGTAACAGAAACACTATTATTAAAACTGGACACAGAAACAATATCAACTATGTGCAGCACTCACATAAAGCAAAATGTCAGATGACAAGATAAAATGAAGTAGTTTTTCTAACCATTTGAAGTGCATTCTGTGTCTCTCCATCAAACTGCAGCAAAATGGCTTCAGCATCAATTCCAATATTTTGATAGTTGTTCATCGATGTGAGTCCACTCAGTCTTTTGCCAGTCATCCTAGAACAGGAGTACTCAGCACTAGATGAGCAGATGTCGATAACAGAAATCTCCATCATCATCTCCATCAAAATGCTAGTATCATTGCAACAGTTGGAGACTCAGCAGTGTGCTTTGTGCCTACACAAAAAAAAAAGCCTAAAAGAAAGTGGTTTTTGTTATTGTTTTTGTTTTGCTCATTTCCAAGCTACTTTTTTGCTCCCACATAAAATGAAGTCCAAACCTAAGTGAAGCTTAAGTACCAACAAAAGTTGACCAGGCAGTTAGTTGTTTCCAGTGACGTTAACACCAATTATGAGCTTCACATCATCACTTCAGTGAGAGAATGCACTCAAAAGTTCATCTCAAACATGATATATAAATAGTATTTGCGGTTGTCGAAATTTTATTTTCAAAATTTCAAAAAAACACAAAAAACAAACCCAAAACATTTTACAGAGATCACATTTGAAATAATGGTTGCCAGTGGCAGCCATTATCACACCCAAGTAAGCCATGGTCACTCTGAATCTGTATCACAATTTGTGTACAGATCCATATGTGCTTATTTAGATCTGTTCATGAGTTCATGATTTGAACTACATTAGCACATAATCCGGTCTGAGTGTGCATACTGTATTCTTTATTCACACTAATCTTAATATGCATACATGGATTGGAATATACACACAAAAAATGTGAAAAGAATAGACCCATAACATCTGCATGTGCATAGTTTGCATATCATGACTGATCTCAATATAGTGAAAGCAGCCTGGGGCAGCTTCACTAGCATGCACAATCCACAATCCACAATGCGCATGCACAACAGCCAAAACAGTCAGCTCCCTTCTCAGCTTATGAGGCTTCTAGCCTTTCTTAAAAAGATATAAATGCTCATGAAAATGACAGAAACAGCTGTTTAAATGTCTGGTAGTCAAGCTACAATCCAGCAACCATAGCCAAGCGCAGCTGCAAAATGACAGTAATTTACAGGATGGATGCCAAGTAGTAATGGATGGATGAGTAATATTACATTGAAATTTATTTAACTGGGCAATGACAGGCCAGAAAATGAAGGCAAAATGTAATAATATTTGCCTATGACAAACATTGCTGCAATCAATTAATAATAGTATAGTAACATATTGTTAACAATATAATAACCTGCTAGCAATAGCATTGTATTGACTGTGGACTAGAACTTTTATAACCTTACTTATGTGGTAGTAACCTCCTAATGAGGTAATATTGGTTGATATTTTGACATATACTATTACCACATGGAAACTTTATGTTTCCATATTATTACCCCCCTGTTTCTACCTTATTACACCAGTAGTACCATATTATTAACAGGCTGTATTAGAAAGTGCTACCCAGTAGGTGCTGCGAGATTGTTCATAGGACGAAGCATATTCCTATAAGGAGCGAGATTGTTTTCACCTTGGTATTATTTAAGGTTATGTTTATTTTTAAATTTCTCTGGGTAAGAGAAATTTTCCTTGGTTGCACTTTACATGTATTTTATGTATGTGAATTTGTGATATTATTTTATCCTGGACCAATTAAGGGTCTCACTTCATGGCACAGATTCTATTTAATAATTTAGTAGTTTAAATAATAATAATTTATTTATTTATTTATTTATTAGACTTTATTTATTATTACGTGCTAATTTTAACTGACATGCAGCAATACTTGTCTGTAGTGATGAGGAAGTAAAATCATGAGCAATCATCAGACCCAACTTTGGCACATTTTAGTGCTGTTGTAAAAGCATTTTTTTTTCATAATCCTAAATTCTTGAGTGATAAAAGCAAATTTCAAGATACAGAGGCATCTTTATTGTACGTGATCAAGATCTTTTCTTCAGGTTTGCAGGCATCACAATTTCCATGTAGAAAAGGAAGGTAAGTTTCCCATTGTTTGAGAAGTCATGGTGCAGTGCAAAAGCTGTCGACAGCACTTTCATACAATAATAGCTGCAAGGTAGAGAAAAAATGGATGTAAGGTGCCACACATGCCTTTGTCCATTGTACTCACTTTTCACTCCCCCATGGGCCCTCAACAGTCTCTGGCATGTGGCACACAAAATCCTGGCTGGAGACAGAGACTGAGTGGAGAAGAAAACTTTGATGAGATTCCAAGTATTCCTAGAGAGGAATCACTTCTTCAATATTGTTTTCTAAGCAATTTTCATGCTGAAGTTTAATAATACTGCCGTATAGAAAAGTACAGAAACAAACTCATTCATCTATGGTGCAGCACTGGTCAGAGTTGAAAACAAGCTTGTGCTACAAATAAAGCTGGTACCATAGCAGCAAATATGGTCAAGAATATGATAGAGTGACCTCACTGCTGTCATCCACCATAGCTGAAATGCCCCTGAGCAGGACACTGAAGAAGACATGGAGAAACTGCAGTAGTACGTCTGCTCTGAGGGCAACAAGACAAGGCTCTTTTGTTTGTACACGGTAGCTCCCAGCTGTGAGTGCTGGTTCACATAACCTCTAACTTCTTTCAACAGCTATTACTTTAAAAAGTCAAACATTTTTAGTAAACGCTGCTAAATCAGGACTAAGAGGTCTAAGAATTCTAGTTTATGATGGTACAGTCACTAAAGTTCTACAATACCTTAGAGGTGGATGCACTCCAGGCACTATATTTTTTCTGTGTATGTAAGCCATAAGCACAAGTTTAGTCAGCAGTCTTGTAAATTTGCAGAATAGAGAGTGTCACCATCTCAACATCTTGTGCTCAGCAGGAAGTAACTTGGCTCCCGGGTGATGGTCTTGTTTAGTTTCCATGCTGGCATGCAAAATAATGAATGATATGCTTGTAGTTTTCCTTATGAGCTAGTATAAATGGCAAGCATATATTTGTGCAATGAAATACTTCTTCTGAGACTATGTGGGAAGAAGAGTAAGGGGAGAAGGAGTAATTGTTTGAGAGCTTATTATATCATCACTGAGTAATAATTGCTGTAATTAGTGAGAATGTACATCTATCTCCTTCAGATCGACTCATGAAAAAGGGGATAAATTTCACAATAGGGCAAACAGATTGTTTTGTTGCAATGATTATTTAGTTTAAAATCATATCAGATGTGGGGCAAATCTCCTCTGTGTTCAAACAGCCAGTGATAAGAGTCTCCGGTCTCCATAATGTTTGTCTCCAGTAATTAACTCGAGGTGAAGATTATGGGAGATTTCTTCTCTAGTGTGTACACATCATGCAGAATTCATATTCTGACCTAAGCCCAAAACAATGAGCCTCATTTACAGCTTCTACTCCAACTGACAGCGAATGGGTGTGACGGCAGTCAAAACTGCATATTAATCTCCCCAGCTGGCATTTGTTATCGATACATATTTATGGCAACTGTACTGTGCATGGCAATGCACTTTTATACCATAAGCAAGAGAACAAAGCGGGAGATTTCTATTGTCCCTGTAAGAACCACATTTACAGAAGAAGCCTGTGATTGTGACTGCCAATGTTCAGGTAGTCATGGTGAGGCTGTTGTTTTGTCAGACATGTTTGGTATGCTGGCTCATCTGTAGACTTGCATGTGTTTATGAAGAATGAAGTTTACAGGTTAGTAAAATATATGTGAATTTTTAAATAGAAGAAAAAAAAATAAACATTTTATTGTCATTTATGGAAAGGGTAATTTTGAAAAGTATATAAACAGTAATGTGTTAGCTTAACCTTTTTCCATAATTAAGCTGTCCATGCAGACAGTGAGGGCTGAAATTGCTCATTTTTATTTTATCACATCAGATATCACTGATCATATCATACCAGGCATTATAAATCAATTTAGAAATATAATTAAATTAGTATTCAGAGTTGTAGATCATTCACAGCTCTGATTGCCGCCTACATATACAGTTAGTTTTCTTTTCTTTTTCTTCTTTTGTTAAAGTTGCCACTTAATATTTAAATCATGATCAAAGCACATATTTTCAGCATGAATTTAAGGGATTAAATAGAAGCACTGCTCTGATGCTCTGAAGTAATCGAAGAATTGAGTGACAACTGATTTTAATGGCCAGGTGAGAACTGTTCCCTTGTTATTCCATGACAAATTAAACAGATAAAAGAGAGAAGAGTGGATCCCATGTGTTGTAATGGATTTAAAAATCCCATGAAGGTATAATATGTAATTTTGTATTCCACAAATAGCCTTATCTTGTCAAAAAGAGACTCCTGATGTTAACAGCGGTGGGCTCAGAAAGATGCACTGAATACAGGAATGCTGTAATGCATTCAGCATTGAATGAATATGGAATATTTAAACACAGAGTGCCAAGTCCTTTTTATGATTACACATTAGCAGCTTTGAGAACAATTGCAAGTTGCATGTGCCACTTTCCAGTTAATCCATTATACATCCATCACCAATGTTACAGAAGCCACCTCTTGTGCTCTCTGAACGCTGCCCGAGCCAGCGAAAGGGTTTGACTGTGGAAGCTCCTGCTATTAACAGAATTAACTCCAGCCAGGAGCACAGCTCAGGGAGAACACACCAATTCCATTATCTCAGCTGGACGGAGGCCATTCTCCCTCTGCCACACTGCAGCCAAAGTGCTCTAAGCATGGAGCCCGCCAAACCCATTGCAGAGAGACACAACATCCACCGACTCTCAAATGCACTCTATCAAAGCTTTTCTGCTTGAAATATTCATCTAGCTAGAAAACTACATTTGAATCTTTTGAGAAAAAAAAATAAATAAAAAAAGGTACAAATATTTAATTCGTTTTTCCTTTTACCGTGTGAGTAAAGTGAACTACAGTGAACCTGGTAATATTTGGTTTACTTTAGTTTACATCAATACCCTTTTCAAGGACGTGTTTCCCATTCTTCTTGCTGTTGAATAAATTGGAAAAACACCCTAAACAGGCAATTGTTCAAGGTTCAAGGTTCTTTATTCGTCACATGCATAGTTATCAAGTATAAGACACAGTGAAATGAAATCTGACACGCTCCTCAACTTGTGCAAAGGGGGGGGGGGGGGGGGGGGGGGGACATTATATATTATACATACATTAGGTGATTGTGCAGTAGTAGCATGTATGCAGCAAGCAGGTGAATTCTGTACATTAAGTGAATTAAATAAGAATAGACAATCTGAACATTTTACAAAATATATTTAAAATTAAAGAAATTTGAAATGCTTAAGTCAGATTATACGAAAAAAGAAATATTCTGGTAAATAAGTCATAGTGGATAACCTTATAGCACAGTGACGATGTGGTAATAATGTGAGTATGATAATAAGAATAAATTGATACCTGAAAGATTAATTTCTTTAATGGTCAATATATAAAGCAAAATAGTTTAAAAGTAATAACAGAGAAAGCTAATTAGAGTGGAAAACACTACGTATGGTGTTAGAATGGGTAGCAATATTGTAATGATCAAATAATAAAGTCAGATTAGAATCATGTTTCCACAATATGCATTAGATTATTTCAGGATAATACCTTGAGAAAGATATTTGGCTGCCTGCCTAGCGCATACTGGTAACGAAAAGCTAATTTACACTTTACCTCTCCACTGCTCTGTGCCCAACCCAGTGAGCAGCTCATACTGCTAATGTGTTTCCTGTTGTTCTGCAAGAGTAAACAGGGACTCTAACTGGAGATGTGCATAGTGCATTAAAGTAGATCCATATACATCATTTGTATTACATTGAAGATATATTACATTCTTCAAGGAGCAAAAACAGAATTTCCCAATCTCATTTTTATATTTCAGTTTGTCAAGTTATATTAAATTAACTTTATAGAATCAAATAAAACCTTTTTTTATCTTGAACCAGAGGGCAGAGCACAGATTGTTTGTACTTCACAGTCACTTAATACTGAAGACAGTGAAGAGGGCAATTATCCTGATTACTACTTTAGTATTCAAAGTAAAATGTATATCTAAAAGAGGACATCCATAATTGACTGTGTGCAGATATTCTAGTGGCTTCCTCTTTGTTGGAGGTGGTTGGGCTCATATAATTATACAAAGTAATTCTAAGCAAGACTGTGAAAATGCTTTAGTTCAGAAGAAAAAAAAAGTGAAATTTTCAAACATGTAGTTTTATAGCTAATTCAAGCTCTGAGCAAAGACAAAATATCTAGCCCTCCGTTTGTGAAGGCAGAGGCTCTTCCATTAAAAATCAAGAATTATTGGAATTAATGGAGTTCTTAAAGGCCTGAGACACTGTGCCAAAAATATTTCTCAAGACTGTGTGAGTCAATTCAGTAAACTAACAGTTTACGTTGACTTAAATGCCTCATTTTTATGCATTTTGGTCTGTTTCTCTAAGCTGTTAGTTATACAGTTACCAGCCATTATATTAGGTACACCTTGCAAGTAGCTGGTTCAACCTAATGTTGGTCTCAGGACCGTCTTAATTCTTTTTGGCATAGATTCAAAAGAGTGCTGGAAACATTCCTCCAAGACTTTGGACTTTGTTGACACGGCAGCATCACCCCAGTTGCTGCAGATTTATTGGTTGGAGATTCATGATGTAAATCTACACTTCAACCACATCCAAAAGGTGCTCTATTGGGTTAAACTCTGTTGACTGTAGACCAGAGATGGGCAGTAAGCACGTGCAACGTTCGTGGTAACCTAACAGACAACAATGGATAATATGTGGGATAGAGTATGACCCTGCAGCGTTTAAAGAGTGAAAGTACTGATATTACTTTGAGTATAATTCCGTAAAAAGTGACGAAAATATTAGCGTCCGCTGTACACTCTGCATGGGAAGAAAACTTCTTTCTACAGCGAAAAAAACCCCCTAAACTTCTGAGCAAGTGCTTAGCATGCTGCCACGTGAATGTGAAATTCACAGAGAAACCCCTGGATTCACCCACTGATGTGACCGCTGTGGCACCGGGCAAACCTCTGCCTGATCCACTTCTGCTAAACTGGTGAAAATAGATTTAAGCACAACAAGACTCAGCGCCGCTGATTTTATTTATTTTCTGCTGTGTTTTACTTGCATCTATTTGAAAGAGTGAGTGTAAACAGAAAAAATATTTTATTTTATATGCTGGAATATGCAGAAAATAGGTTTAAATGTTAAACACATTTCTTCAAGTCAAAGACAGTTGCATATAATTTCATTTTTGCTCGATGCAATGTGCATAAAGTTAAAAGATTAAAACTAAGAAAACAAGTTTTAGAAAGAGACGTATTCATTTGATTGCCTTTTATATGATGGATAATGGAGAAAAATAGAATTGGGCTAAAGGTCTATTGCTTTATTACCTATTCAGGTTGTGTATCATGTTTTTTTTAAAGTAACTAAGCAACTAAGTAACTAATTACTTTTGAAAAAGTAATCAGTAAAGTAACAGGATTTCTTTTTGGAGAAGTAATCAGTAATTAGTTACTATATTATTTTTTTCAAGTAACCAACAACAATGACCAGTGACCAACAATGCTGTACAGCATTGTACAGTACAGTAAACTCATTGCCATCTTAAAGAAACCAGTTTAAGATGACTGGAGCATTTAATTGATGCTCACTTGGTACCAAAGTCAAAAGTGCGCAAATGGTGCTGGATTAGCTCAGTGGCTGAGCAGGCAACCACATGCCGCAAGGCCAAATAGAATGGCCCGGGGTCTATTCTGACCTATGGCCATTTGCTGCGTGTCTTCACCACTGTCTTTCTCTCTGTTTTCCTATCTCATCTTCAACAAAATTTGCAGGTGAGAAAAAAGCCCAGAAGAATAATTTAAAGAAAATATCCCCTATATCCATGCAAGGCTGGATGGCTCCAGGCTTTCATGTTTTATGCCACATTCTGACTCTACCATCTGAATATTGCAATACACATCATCACCCATCATTCCAGGCAACATTTTTCCAGCCTTCTGTTGTTCAATTTGGGGAGCTCGTGTGAATTGTAGTCTTAGTTTTCTGTTCTTACAAGAAAGGACTGGCAACTTGTGTGGTCCTTTCTTACATGCTGTCTTTTTCGGGTCATTCTATCTGAACTCATTCTTCCTCATTCCAAGACTTGGTTTGAACTTCAGCAGGTCATCTTGAGCATGTCTACATGCCTGAATGCACAGAGTTGATCCCATGTGATTGGGTAATTAGATAGTCGGATTACGAACGACTTAAACTGGTGCACTTAATAAAGAACCAGGTTAGTGTTATTTTATCATTAAAAATAATGAGGAAGAAAGCAGTCATTGTCCACAGCCATGAGGTTACATTTTTATATATTTTTGATAAATCACCTGTTTTATCCCAGGCAGGCACACAAATGTGCACTTCAAGCAAAGACAAAAAAAATATGATTTACTGAAGGCTGTCTTTGTTCTCAACCTTTAAAGGGGATTTTCTATTCTGTTTTGAAACATTCATGTTTTAAAGCAACATTACTGAACATTGTCTAAACAAGAACATTTCTGTTACATGCCTCTGGCTATTTCTGTTGAGGATGCTTGAATATTTTTTTTCCTGCATTTTATGAATATCCTTGAGTGGAAATATCACATTTATTAGTAGACTGAAACTGAATAATAAGAAAGTTTATGGACTAAGTTGTAATGTTTTACCTGTTTTTGTAATTGCTAATGGAACCCATCGCCCACCTACCTGTAAAGACAAGCTATTTATCAGCCAAATAGCTTACTTTGGCACTACGTATAAACAGCCTATTGTGTCCTTGTAGCTGTGCAGCAGACTATTAGCATTGTTTAATAAGTAATGTTTATGTTCGATTTTAATGTTTTACTTCATACCAAGTATGGTATTGTTTGTGTTTTGTTCTTGGCTGCTGTTAAAACAGAATCAGATAGAGTTTGAAAGAATGATAGAGCCTGCAGGCAAAGCAGACAAAACATCAGAAAAGACCAGGTGAGGAATATGAATCTGAGTTATAATAATGTATTATCTCATACAGCATGGCATTGCATTTAAGGGTTGTTTTACACAAATTTGCCTCCTGGCTACACAGGCTCTGGAAAGAATATTTGTTTAGTTTTCTTCCTGAACATTAGGCATTTATTGGGGGGGGGGGGGGGGGGGGGGGTGGTAGAGATGCAGAAACACTGGAAAAATCTCAGTATTACTGTTGTGCTGTGACTTGTTTACAATATCCTGCAATAAGACAAAAATTTATTACCATTTGTTTGACATGTAGCAACTGTTGTTCTTTCCGACAGGAAGAGTCGAGTAACCATTCAGGAGCATTCTGTGAAACCCTCCCCAATCTTTCCACGCACAAAAACAGAACAAATTCAAGCCCTGGTGTCTTTCAATGCAGACATCAAAGAGAGATGCAGACATGAGAGCCAGGCAACAAGAGGAAAGAACAGCTAAGACTGCACACTGTGAACTGCATTATTATTTCATACAGCGCACACTCCTGTGACATTTTCTGCAACATACATGGGTAATTCATAGCAAGTGAAAGATCAAAACAATACAATAAATTGCCCGAGAGTTTTATTGAGGTTGTCAATACAGAAACCCCAGGAGAATAGAAGGAAGATACAGAGAGTAAAAAAAGGAGACCAACACACAAAAATAAGTGACCAGCTCACTCATATTGTTAAATAGAACATGGCATTGGTTTTTAAACTCCATTTTCTCTGAGTACGCCTCCAGAAAATCCATGGTGAATTACTGAAAATGTAAGACCTCTGCTGTAAGGACAAAGATTCTTACATTTCTTACAAGTCACCGAGTGTACAAATACACTGCTAATACAAACTCTAACCTTGTACAGTATATCTTATAACTTATTTCTTACTAGTGTGCGTGTTAACAATAAAGGTCTAAAGAAACTGAACACCAGTCTGCTGAATGCACTGCATTTGCTTCGTGCATTGACTGACTGGTGATGCAGATTTTTTGTTTTTGTTTTTTTTTTTGTTTTTTTGAAACGCCAGTGAGTGGAATTAGAGTGGGGAGAATATTCTTTAATTCTCGCAAGCTGTCCAACTGCAGTGAATACACTCAGGGCCGGTTCATTTGATTCGCGATTAATTCCTGTGAATGTGGCTGTTCAGCCACATGTTTTGGAGAGCAGCCAGCCAGAATTGAAGTTATTCCCAAAGGTAGATAGAAAATAATTGTGTTTGCCCCGAACACTCGTTTTGTGTTAGCAAACTTGTCAACACACTTTGATCAGGATAGTGTAGGCTATAGTACAACCACAGGACATTGATCTATCTGTACTTTCAGCAAAATTGAGCTGAGTCATTCATGATATTGATGCTTAGAGTTGAAGTAAGAAGTCTCATATATACTACACAACTTTTAATCAGCTGAGCTGAGTCATTCATGAGATTGATGATTAGAAATGAAATAAGAACTCTCATATATACCACATAGAATATATATATATTATAGAATCTATAATCTATATCACATAGAACATAAACTTAAAAAATACAACAACATGACAAAAGTAAATGTATCCTATTTATTTATTTTTTTGGCACTGTCCAGTATTCAGGCACATACACTTATGTGTCTGATGGGGACATAATATGTCAAGGTCAAAATTTAAAACCTTGTAAATATTGTAATTTACAATCCACCAGATTCACTTTGATGAAACCAGGACGGATGGGTCACTGAATTATTGAAATCCTTTCTTTTTAAATTTCATTCTCTATCTCCTTTCGGGGGTTCGATTCCCCTGAACAGCTACCCTGAGGTACCCCTGAGCAAGGTACAGTCCCTACACACTGCTCCCCGGGCGCCCAATGGCTGCCCACTGCTTCACTGAGTGAATGGGTTAAATGCAGAGAGGAATTTCCCCACGGGGATCAATAAAGTACACTTTCTTCTTCTTCTTTTCTTTTCTTTGTGACTATTTACTCGCATTCTGCAACATTTTTGTAACAAACATTTTTCTTTCCTCACATAAAAATGTGCATGTGTCTCTGAGCAAGTTCTAGTTCTGTGCCCTTCTTGTAATGCCCTGCATATATTCATCCCAATGTCACGTTTTTGCTCTGCAGGCTGATTTAGTGAAATTATACAAAGTCCACATTTTGAAGAACTTAGTTCTATTTCACTAAGGTTTAAAAGGATATAAATATTTTTTCAGATTAAAAAAGTGTTTTGTACAATATGCAATGTGGACCATGGGTTAGCTCATGGTCTTTCTTGAGGTAGTGGTTAATTTCACCATTTATGTGTTAAATATTGATTGAGTCGTCCCTGTCACTAAAACCTGTTAGAACCATTATTTGAACGCTGCTAAATAGGTCAGAGCTGAATATCTTTTAATTTAAAGCAAAACAAAAATGCCTGCAAATGTAAGATTGTTTATTAAAACAATGAAAAAAAGTCTCACATGATTCATTACCTTACCTCTCCAGTCTACGGTGTATGTTTCTAGTTGTATATTTTATTTTGTTTTGTTTAGTTTTTTTGTATTAAATTGTGTCCGTTTGTAAATTAAAATCCCATTTACTTTAAAGTGTGCAATAAAGTTGGTTATAAGCTTTATAAGGGTGTAGATAACTTGTCACTTTTTAACAGAAACACAGATCTGTGCCAGTAAGAGAAATTTTGAGTCTGCAAACTAATCACTGGCATCTGTTATTTATACAGTAAACAGCTTATGATTCAGAGAACTGTATATTTACAATAAAATAGTTAAGCCATAATTACCTCCTTTTCATTCCTCTTAAGACATTTGTTTTAATTATTCTTAGTTTTTAAAATTCTGTTGAAGAGAATCTAAAGTGTAATGTAAAATTTTGTAAACTCATATTCATCAAGCTCGTTAAAAGTCTGCTAATTAGTAATTTTGCCTTATACGCCATCTGAGTAAGTCATTTGCGAGAGCTCATGGTACACTTCAGCAAGAACAAGTTTACATCATTTTTTACACATCGCCTCTTCCTTTGTATTCAATATTTAAGAGCTATTCCCTCTGCACTGACACATGACCACATTCCTATTCTCTTAATCTGTGCCTCTGAGATGGGAAGCTGCTGTGCACAGTTTTTAGGGTGTATCTTCGGTGTATACAAGCTTTATAAATGAGCCCTCAGAGATATATGTCTGTGATCTGTGATGTCACATTGATGTACAGCCTGGAGCTCTTCTTCTACTTCAATGGATGGGAAACTGGGTGGATTTTTTAACCATTATTTATCCAGTGAAACCTGGATATGTGAACATGTCTTGGCAGTGATTGGCTGTCTAGTCTAACTGTTGCCTGACTCTATTGATCAGCCATCCTTTGTTTCTTGCTGCTTTATTATTCTGAAGGTGGAATTTGTGAATCAAATGCTTGCAAAAGAACAGATTGACTACTAAATGTCAAAAACCACAGAATTCAATCTCTTTTCAAATGAATTTAATAACAAGGCAAGACAACTGTAGTCAGATGATTAGTTTAAATGCATACAGAGTTGATGGCCACAAAACTATAGGTGATTAAGATATTTTCAATTTTTGTGCAAACTTCTGACTTCTTATCAGTCTTTTTCTTTGCGAAATCTGTTCAAACCAGTAAGCATACCCTAGATTAGAACACTGTTCTGGTTATGTCACTGTTTCCTTTTCTGTCCTTTTCCAAATCAATTATGCATCAGTGTGGCATCCTAGACTGGGGCTAAAACAAACTCCTTTCTATATTTTTTTTTTTTGGCTACACAGGAGGAGACAGTGATGACCGTTCAGTAATGCTGAATAAATTGTCCAAGGGCGAAGGGATTGCACCTTGAAATTCACAAGTGTTCCCTTGGAATTTCCAAATTCAAATTCAGCAGCACTGAAATAGATTGTGAATGTTTAATAGACTGCTGGAGTCCAATAAGGCTCCTTCGATTTACCTATAAAGCCAGAAATTATCTATCCAGAAAAAAAGGACAAATATGCAAGTTAAATGTCACAGAATGATTTTTGCTCTTATGTAGACCAAAAGGTTAAAGGCTTTTCATCCATGAGGAAAAATGCTCTCCCCATGCATTTATTTATACTCTGGCTGTTATGGCTTTTTCAAGTGTCCCTACAGGGCTGTCTGCACTTCCAGCACCTCTCTACTCTGACGCACTTCCCCTAGTGGGGCTTGACTGCACTGGTGAGCATGTAAAGCTCGTCTCAGAGCACTCTTCCTTCTGCCTGGGGAACGACACCCTCAGAAAACACCTACATGAAAATGCAATTAAAAGCCTCCTTCTCTGAAAAGTACACCCTTTTTTTAAGAGACGGTGGCAGGAAATGTAGTGTGAGAGCAACATGGTGCGGGATGGACAGAGATGGGGGAGAGTATGCCATCTGCATTCTCCATGTAACTCATCATACATTCATCATTTCAGCACTCAGCTTTAAATTAAATGTTTTTGCCTGATGAAATACATCTAAAACACACACACACATTTTATAGCAAAACACCCAATATTATAGTGAGTTGAGAAATATGATATATAACAGGACTTTCAGATTATTGTTTCTATTACTTAGACCCAGAATCTGCATTTTTAGTCATCTAAAAGCTCCACATACACTTTTTTTGTAAGTCGTACCCTTGAGAGAATCCAGTGAGCGCAGAGTGGCAAAGGAAAGATGATTATGTGAGCCAAATATTTAATTGTGCAAACATTTCTGTTAAGGATTAGTCTCTCTCTTAAGAATTCTTGGAAGAACGCTTCAACCATGTGCATTTCAAACTGTGCTGTATTTATGGATTTCAAGCAAGATCGACATTTCCTCCAGAGTGCATGACTATAATAAAGCAGAAAATACTGTGTATTTGTCTTGATTTTCAGTATCTGACAATCTGCTATTTTACCTCAGATTGCAAATAAAAACAATGATTATTCTTGTTTCCCGTTGTTTCTTATATCTGTTTTGACTCTTCCATAATCTGGCTTCAACATTGTGATAGATGAAGGGAGCCCATGTAAAGGTTAACTGAAAGCAAATGCAATTTATTAAAACTAAAACTCACAGAAGCAAAGACTGCGACGTGGAGAACAGAAATACTAAATGATGGCAGGAGTGGAGATGCATTCCGTGTGTTGTAGAGGTGTTGAAGGGGCAAAAGCAAAAGAAGGTGATGCGGAGAGAGCACATGTGCCAGCTTTTAAAGCGTGTAAGGCCCAAGTAAACAAGACCAACTACTCTTCCATGGTAGCCAGGTTTCTGCTGAGGTCAGCCAGGACAGCATCCAATACAAAAGGGGAGGGCATCACATAAACCCTTTGGCCATAAGAAACCAAGCAGCAATATTCTTCAGTAGTGTTTATGACTCACTAGTGTTGATAGATAGAACACCAGCAGACACAGTATAGTGTTTAAGAAAATGTCACAGTTGAATTGATCTCTTCAGATAAGTCTTTGTATAAAGTGGAGCTGGGTCCTTTATGTAAGCCCATTCAGAGATTTTTTTTTTTTAATTGACATTGAATAAGGCACGTTGGTTTGAGCCAGTGACGCTGCAGCAAATATTAAAAAGAGTTAAATATCTTAATGTTCCTCTCCATGGCTCTCAAGAGTTTGACTTCAACCTTGAGGCAATGTTGTGCAGATGAAATTTGTAGTTTCGACGGCTGCTGATTTTAGATGGCAAATGACTTCAGGCTCAGGACTCACCTAAGGTGCTGTACCAGCATTTTAACAAGGACTCAGAAGCCAGTTAAGAAAACACAATGTTGTTGTAGTAACAGCTAGGTCATTTATCAAGTGTTATCTACTCTGTTAAAGGTAAGAGCTGGGGCTCATATATACCTATCAGTGTTATTATTTGTTTTAAATCTGTGTTTCTATCATGTTTTGCTTGTTCTATATTAATTTTGTTTTGTTTGCTATATACTATTTGTGTCCTGCTTGATATCTAATTATCAAGAAGCAACATTAATTTAGTTTTTTGATTGTTGTCAGAGAACCCAGGAAGAACATTATAATTATTACTGTAATCCATTTCTCGCATGTATATGGTAAATGGTAAATGGCCTGTATTTGTATAGCGCTTTACTTAGTCCCTAAGGACCCCAAAGCGCTTTACACTACATTCAGTCATCCACCCATTCACACACTGGTGATGGCAAGCTACATTGTAGCCACAGCTGCCCTGGGGCGCACTGACAGAGGCAAGGCTGCCAGACACTGGCGCTGCCGGGCCCTCTGACCACCACCAGTAGGCAACGGGTGAAGTGTCTTGCCCAAGGACACAATGACCGAGACTGTCGGAGCCAGGGCTCGAACCAGCAACCTTCTGATTACAAGACGAACTGCCAACTCTTGAGCCACGAACACATGTATATGTTTGTATAAAGAAACCATCAGCTTTCTGGGACCCTGATTTTAAGTCTTGCAATCATCATCACTATATAATGTGGACATTCATTGCAGATATAGGTAACCTTGTTACTTTGTGTCCCATTTTTAGCTTCAACATTTTTCAGCACGGTGTTGCAACATAAATAGTGACATGGTGAGATTTAAGTGTTGCATTCAAACGTCTGAAAGTTGGTTGCTTTTGTATTGCTTTTGCCTTTTCAGCTGCCTGATTGTGAGTGCGCATTACACACAGCACGCACAATTTAATATAGTCTTATTTGTAGTCTGTGTTTTGAGTGAAGGCTTGGCGCACTTTAGATCTCATTATGCTTCCAAAACAATGTCAAAGAAAATGACAGAGTTGTTAATACACAATGAGCAATGAAATTGACTGAAAATACAAGGTTTCTTCACAACACTGTATACCATTTGCTGCATCTGCCATAGCTGGCTTTAACAGGACACCCAGGGTACAATATAGTAAAAGGCATTTGCATAAATATTATTTTTCTGTAGTGCTATTCTCAAGCACAAATTAGATTTCTGTGTTTTTTGGTTGCATATTTGCTCTCTTGTTGCAAGTATTCCACTGCACAGTATGCTTTAACCCAAGGTTCAAATACCCTGCACTGAAAATTACCATGGGCTTCTTCTCTACTATAATTGCTTGAGATGCTAATTGGGCTGTGGAAATGGCCTCCTGAGTTCATTTAGGAATCCCACAACCTGAATTCAAAAATAAGAAGCAAAAAGGTTTTCCAATTGCCACAAGACATCTGGATGGCCTTGCCCTGAAAGCATATTCATAATTAATACACAAAGTCTGGTGGAAGGTGGCTTTTTTTTTCTTTCTTTTTTTTGATTGAAAGGTCTTTCAGTCTTACCCAAGCTAAATATGAAAAGAAGATGCAAGAATGTGACATTTGAATTAGAGCATGCAGCATTCCTCATTAAAATTGAAAAATATAGAGACCAAATGTAATTTCTCTGTGCACAGCCTTGTCAGTAGATATACATACATGGTCATGAAACCTCATCACAAAAAATCTAAATGCCTGAAATCTTTGCTCAAGTAATGTGCATCTCAGGTTGCAGCTAAATCTAAACATAAAAACTGTTTAAACTGGAAGTAGCCAGGCTGTTGTAGCATTTTTTAAATTTTCATATTTTATAATGCCTAAATAATAAGGGATTGCAAATAAGATCATGCTCTCAATTTTATTGTATTATGTGGAAAAATAAAAAAATATGAGCGAAATGAAGGAATAGATCAATGTGAAGACACTGCCTTTGTATGACAGTCATGCAGCCTCAGACATAAAGGTCATATAGTGTTTTGCTGACATTGTTATGCTTTGAAAAGTGTAGCAATCTGAAAGCGATGGCTGCCTTGGATGACTATGTTACAGAAAGGGAAAGCTGCTAATGGAGACAAGCTCATTCCATTACAACACCATCTGTTCCACTGAAACATTCTGCTGGCAGCTGCACAGATGTTGGAGCTGTACCTTGAAACCAGACAGAAAGGTCTGAGTCCATGTGCCCTGTGAAAACCTGACAGTTATTTTATGGCGAAGATTTTAATTAGCTCAACTTAAGAGTGAAAGTCCTTTGATTCCACTGCTTGATGCGTTTTGTGACACCACACCATGAGCTAACCTTTTCAGAAGCTCTGATGTTAATTTGATTGAATAAGGTGAAGTATTAAAGACAGCAAACAATTACAGAATATTAATGTTTCTGCTATCATAACAATGTGTTTAACCAAAGTAAATGAAAGATTTTATCTACACTAAAGGAAAAGACTAGACTGAGCAAATCTAACATTTAAAAAAAGTAAAGTAATATAAAAAATAATATAAGTAATAAGGTACATTCCACACAGTGCATTTTTGTCATTGCTGCTCTATAAAATAAATGAAAGCAATAAACTGCGGCTGTTGATTTGGTCAGAAGGATTCACTGTGAAGCTATCCTTCCACATGAAACATTTATTTCTCCTAATTCTCCTTGTAGAACCTTTGAGTGGTAATAACATGTTTCTTTCCGCTTGGTCGTGCCAGACGAGCGACAGGAAGACTGTAGGCCATAATTATCCTGTTTGTTCAGAGGCCCAGTGCTTTTTATTATTTAAATCTCCTAGGGCTGTGAAAGTGCTGGGAGGCAATTCTTTCTCCCATTTTTCGCCATGCTGTGTTAGTCAGTGTTAATGCTGCTCTGTAATTTTTTGATGTTCTGTTTGCACAGTGTTCATCAAGAATGTGAAAGATGCCTTAAACAAGAAAAAGAAGTGGCATGACAGTGTAAACAAATAACTTGAACAAATTGCTTTATGCAGGCATAAGTACTGATGATAAAGGACATCAAATACCCCTATTATTATGAGGAATTAACTTTGGCGCTGAATGTACAATAAACCGATTCCTTTCAGCAGTGCAAACATTTCTGCCTTACAAAGACGGCACCATTTTTCTCCCGTCCCCCACACAGTTGTCACTCTATGTGATTGTTGCAGTACAACATTTATGAATTCTTATGACAAATACATCGGTCTTAACATGTGTGAGTATTAAAGTTTTATATGATGGCAACATGTCATCATGGCTAACTTTCCCTTTATAATTAACTAGATATAACAAAAACTCCCATTTTTAGTTTATCAGTGTCAAAATGCTTCTAACTCTATCAGCTACTACTACTACTAGTATCAAAACTGGTGTTTACCAGTACTATAAGGGCTCAGGGCATTATACACCGTTTCCCCCAACAATTCTTAATGTTATGGTAAAACTTTTATCAGATTTTAGGCAAAAAATATGAAATAATAAAAAACAAAATTGTTTAATAAATAAAATATCAAAATTGGTAAAGGTTAGAAATTTGTTAACTTTGTTACCAAGTTAAAAATACCCCAAGTGCTATAAAACAGCTTTCTGATGAGACTGTATGTTTGAGTTTAAAGTCTCGTGTTGTTTTTTAATCCATCTATCCTTTTTTCAGTGTTGCCCTGTACAGCACAACAGTGGATTTTAAATCAAAAAATCAAGTTGTAATTGAAGTGAAGACGTTCAGATTTAAATCAAGTGGCTTTAATATATAAGCTGTTGTCACATCATGACAGCACAGTAGCTTTTCCCCACAAATAAATGGACATCATGGACCTGAAATATGAGCAAGTAGGCATCAACTGGCAATCTATAAGTATTATATCTGTTCTATGTCATGCAACACAAAAAATTCAACAAATTCAGTTTAAGGTTTTGCAGAGAATGCACATCACAGGTAATCAAATTTACATAATAGGCTTTAGTAACAGCAATACTTGTTCATCTATCTTTGTTACTGTTTATCTTTAACAAGAAAAAAACATGCATTGACTTTAGCCATTACAGCCATTTTTATATACAGTGCTTAAATAACTTAGTGGTTGCGTACACGGTGCTGTGGAGGAGGAGGAGATCTGGCTGTTCTCATTAATATCCTGGTTATATAGGGCAAATTAGCACAATTCCTTATATTAACATGGCTTCAGCAGCAGAGAGTTGTCTGTCCAGACAAATATGATATAAGGAGTTTAAAAGGTTGGCACCAAGGATCATTGTCTCCAATTAAGTATCTAGCTAAATGTAATACTTTGTAACAATTCTCCTTCTTGTTCCTAAATCATGGCATTGAGTAACTGCAAGACTTCATCATCTTATCCTACTATATTTTGAGTCTTAATTAGCAAATGAATTCTTGAATTATGACGAAAAGCATTTCTCATTTAACCACCAGATTGTAATGAATAATCTAATTAGAAAATTGTCACCATAATCTAATTTACAAATTTTTCCTTGTGTACGAGGGAATGCTTGTATCAGAATCAATGAAATTTCCTGAACGTCTTTGTATGCACAAGAGTGGAACGGGTATGAGGTAACATGACTTTGACCTTTAAGTCACAAATCCAATCATTTCAACATTTAATCCAAAGGGACATGTGCCAGACTTGAAAGAATTCCCTGGATGTGAGGTCACTGTCACCATGACCTTTGACTACTGACCGCTAAAATCTAATTGGTTCCTTGTGTCTACATTAACATTTGCGCTAAATTTGAAGTGATTTCCTCCAGGCACTCAATCACGAGAACAGGTAAACAGGCAGACAGACTGGCTTGCTTGTATTTATTTAACTCAATCAAAGTTATCTTCGGCACATGGATTTCAAAATGATGGATCATAAAAGAAAAAAAAAAAGAAATGGCTACTATAAAATGTTCAGCAGTGACACTGCTACCTTATGTATATTGCTATCATTTGTATTACCGACAATAACTACATAACTTGAGTAGAATGTCATGTGAGTATTCATCTATTGGCAGTCTTATGTCCGCAGACCACATCTGTTGAGACACAAACTTTCAAGACAGTTGTTGTTCCTCTTCACATGACCTTGTTGTTGTCAATTATTAGTGACACTTAAGTGTAAATATATATTGTCAGTGAATCTTGCCGAACGCACCGATCCTATCATCTTTCTAAGCAGTTAGTAGGAGAGATTTTAAATGTAACACATTCCTAAATAATGCACTTATCTTTTATCCGCTAGTCCTGTACATTTTTGGAATAATACATGAAAAAAAAACAAAAAAAAAAAAAAACAACTCATATTATATGCAGCAGCTGCTGCTTTGATCTCCACCCCTTTAATCATTCCATGTCATGCTACCTAAGTATTTCACTTTTTATGTCTCTATAAATTGCCATGCGTTTCTGATTAAGATTTTGCAGTAAGTAAAATATGATATGAGCTTGTAAAACACTTTTTAAGATAAAACAAGTGCTTTCCACCCTTTTAGTATCACTTAATTGGACTCACTGTCATTGATTTTAAATGTTTACGATTTTTTGAACTTCTATAGGGGCTCTACTCTTAGAATGGAAATCAGGGGATGCCCATAAGCATTCAGTAAAATTATCTCCTCATCAACTATTTCTGTGCTTATGTGCTTGTGCTGTCCTGCATTCATATTAACAACATACCTTGATTATAATGTTGTTTGCAGTTATTTTGGTAATAATCAATCAGTACCCTTACAGAGATCTATTTTTTTCCTGTACTTGAAGAACAGAAAGCCATAATTCAATCCTACGTAAGATAAGATAAGAACATGTCACGTTTCTAATTTTAGCATTTAATTATCTCCTTGGCAAATCAGCAAATGTCCTTCTTCTGCCACCGTGAATAAACACTTCTGTACTGACACTTCCAAGAAATGCTATCAGACACTTTTGATTTTTGAAATCTTCCCATTGTTTTAACACAACATTTAATATACACTGTTAAAATATTTCTTTTCACCATGCCAAATCCCCCACAGACTTTCTATGAGCATTTGTTTAGAGCTGATTGTGGGCAGTCGTGCTTAGCACACAAGCTCATGCCAGACAATTGTACGCAAGACAGCCGAAAGAGAAAGAACCCAGAGCATTAGAGAGCAGGGATATTTGAGCAAACCTAGAGTCTTGCTGCAGCTTATGGTGCTTGGAATGAGAACCCAGCACAGTAGTACTGTATTCTCTGTTAACTCAAGTGTGTACCAGAAAGGGAAAATGACATAAAAGGTGAACTGGTTAAGCTGTTCCCATCATTTCTAGTCATGTGTGTCTTCCTATCCCACTGAGTGCTGTTTTATTCCTCTCCAGACAACACTTTGCAAGTTTTCAACAAACTGATTTCAACACTTGTTCTGCCGTGAAAGAAATTCATGCTTTGTTGCCCCTCATTAAGGGTTATTCTTCTGTCTCTTGTCTGTATCAGAGTCTAACCAGCATCAGCATTTTATTGCACATCAGTAAATTAGTAATGCCGAGGTACAGTCACACAACAATAATAAAACCTGCTCATAGATACATGTTTACTGGATCGTGTATGTGGGATAAAATGCACACTATTTCGAGTTTGTCTGCAACACATTTTATCAACACCTTTGTCAAACAAACTGTTTTTTGTTTGTTTTTCTGTATTTAATTTTTGGTAAACTGTATTTGGTTTATTTCATTTAAATATGTAGGTGTTATAAAAATGCTATTTTTACTTTTTTACATAAAAGCAAAAATGTTCACAAAATGGCCATCTAGTGGCTTTATACTACACGTACTGACCTTAAACTATGCTTCAACATTATAGCGGGTCTAGCTAAATATTGTGAAGTGGCTGATTATTTTTGTCTTGCATTGCTATATATTAGTACAGGATGTTTCAACTGAACTAAGATCCTGTAGTTAAAGGAGATATATATATATATATGTGTGTGTGTGTGTGTGTGTGTGTGTGTGTGTATGTGTGTATATATATATATATATTAGTCGTAAATAAATAAATAAAATTGTTTCTAGAATGTAAAGAAACAGCAGTTTTGAAATCATTCCAAACATGTGGCTTGGCTCATTATGGGATATGTTGTATCCCAAGAGCCGAAATGTAGTTTTTGTACTGTCCAGTCTGTCCACAGTCCAATATAAGGGGAGGAAGAGGTAGCATTGCTAGTAATCACATAAAACTTTCCCGCCCCTAAAAATCCATGTGGATAAATAAACTCTGACTTTCTCCACTGTCCATACGTCAATTGATCAGAGGGTAGATTTCATAAATCCTTGAATAAGGCCAAATTGAACAGTACTGTGCTTCAGGCTCCTCTATATGTATGCAAGATTAATGGCATTATATCAGACACATTTATGCATTGTGTTTCAGAAATATCTACTAAAGCCAGCATGCTAACCAGCATGTCCTACCCTTGCTCCTCACTACTCACACTTATACTACTATATACCTTAAAATAGGACATGTCAGTGTAATTTCCAAATGAAGAAGAATTCTAGAATCTGTGTTTGTGATTCTTTTCAATCATGTTTGAAAGAAATTCTGGAAAAAAAAAAAAAAAAAAACAGTAGACAGTGGTTGAACACCTTGGCAAGTAAACATTAAGGAGTAGGATTAACAGGAGAACTGACCCTTATTAGGATCGGTTTTACTTACAAATCCTTTCCCGGCCATCTCCATCAGTTCATATCAAAGAGTGCATGCCTCATTCCTACAACAAGCCAAGATAGTGTAGCTTCTGCAGGAGATCATCACAGGATGATTCTTATTCTGTTGCAGTCTGGAGCGCTTGTAGAAAATACAAAAATCTTAGTCTAAGAAAGAAAAGTAGCAATGCTTTGGAACCAGATCAGACTTTTTTGTGCTTTTTTGTCAGATAATAGCGACTTCTTCTAGAGTAACAGTCTCCCTCTTTTCTTTCATTTTTTTTTTAAAGTACAACCATTTATTTGTTAAGATCTCAATAATGAAATAAAATTAAACCTACATTTAGTTGCTCCAATATTCACAAAGGATCACCAGAGGGGGTAGCTCTTTTGATTTGCTTTGGGATATATTTACTCTGGATGCCTTCCTGACACAACCCCAAATTATTTTCTGTCTCCTCATGGGATCAAACTCACAATCTTTAGCTTTTTAGGTGAATTTGTAATTCACTACACTATGGATCTACTTTAAAAAAAAAATGATATCATAATATCAAATCCATATATTCAAATCAAATCAAATCAATTTATTTATATAGCACTTTTCACAGGATAAAAACCACAAAGTGCTTCACAGTAATATAAAACAGAAATACATAAAATACATTAATAATCAAACATACAGCACAAATCTAATTAAAAGCCAATCTAAATAAATGAGTCTTAAGCTGCTTTTTAAAAGAATAAATACAATCAAGACAACGTAAAGATGCAGGGAGAGCATTCCACAACCTGGGGGCCACCGCTCTAAAAGATCTATCACCTCTAGTCTTAAAACGAGTTCGTGGGACTACCAACAGCCTTTGATTAGAAGATCTCAGGCTGCGAGAGGGAGTGTGGGATTCTAAAAGATCGGAAATGTAGGCAGGGGCATCACAATTCAAAGCTTTAAAAGTCAGTACCAAGATTTTAAAATGAATTCTAAAATGTACTGGAAGCCAGTGTAATGAGCGTAACACTGGTGTAATGTGCTCTCTTTTTCGTGTCTTAGTTAAAAGCCTTGCAGCAGCATTCTGGACCAACTGGAGACGGTCAAGATTCCTTTTGCTCAAACAAAGAAAAAGGCTGTTACAATAATCTAAGCGAGATGAAATAAAAGCATGAATAACCATTTCTAACTCAGATTTAGACAGCAAAGTTCGCAGTTTGGAGATGTTTCTTAGCTGAAAAAGGCAATTCCTAATCAACTGGCGAGAGTGTTGTTCTAGGGACATGGCAGAATCAAAGATCACACCAAGGTACCTGAGGCTCAAGTGAACAGATGAGCCAAGAGAACCAAGATGCTGTTTGATTAGAGATATCTGGTTGTCGGGGGCAATAATTAATGTTTCTGACTTCTCAGAGTTCAACTGTAAGTAGTTGTCACCAAGCCACTGTTCAATGGAAGCTAAACAATTAATTAAAGAGGACAGTTTATGGACTTCCATCGGCTTAAAAGAGCAATAGAGCTGAATATCATCAGCATAGAAGTGATAAGACACCTCAGGGAACTGCCTAATTATAAGTCCTAGAGGTAACATGTACAAAAGAAAAACAATAGGACCCAGAACTGAATCCTGCGGTACCCCACATGTCAGATCCTTAGAATGTGACATAAACCGATTCGCAAAAACACTAAAAGATCTGTTGGAGAGGTACGACCGAAACCACTCCAGAGCAAGACCGGACACACCGACTATGTCCCGGAGCCTGTTAATCAGGATGGTATGGTCAATGGTGTCAAAGGCAGATGTCAAGTCCAACAAAACCATGACTGAGGATGCTCCGGAGTCAGCTGACATCATAATGTCACTAGAGACTTTAAGTAATGCGGTTTCTGTTGAGTGCCTTTTACGGAAACCTGACTGAAATTTGTCATAAATTTCATGTTTTTCTAAAAAAGTGGTAAGTTGATCTGCAACTACTTTTTCCAGAATTTTCAATAATAATGGAAGCTTAGAGATAGGCCTATAATTCTTAAGCTGAGTTGGATCCAAACTGCTCTTTTTTAATATTGGCTCAACAACAGCATGCTTACAGAACCTAGGAACCACACCTGTTAAAAGAGAGGCATTGCATATCTCTACAATAGAGGGGCCAATGACAGAGAGAGCATTTTTGAAAAGCCCAGCAGGTAGAATGTCATTTGCACAAGTGGTAATTTTCATTTTATCCACCAGGAGTGAAAGGTCATGTACGGTCATTGGGTTAAACGCTGACAGTAAATGAGGGGGAGGTGGCCCAGAGACACAAACAGATGATATTGGAGAACCAATGCTCATACGGACATGATCAACTTTATCCACAAAGAAATTCAGAAACTCATCACTCTCAGATATAGAGGTCACGGCTACTGGGTGGACCACGGGGGAAACAATAGAGTTTATGGAGTCAAACAGTACCTTGGAATTTCTCTTGCTTGATGAGATTAACTGAGAAAAATATCCTGATCTGGCTGTTTTTATGGTTTCATTTAAGGAAACCCAAAGTTCCCTAAGGTGGAGCCTGTGAACTTCGAGATTAGTTGCTTTCCAAAGCGTTCTACTTTTCTACAGAATCTTTTGACCTTCCTGACGTCATCATTTATCCATGGATGCGCTCTTTTTGAGGCAGCAATGACAGATTTCATAGGTGCCACTGAATTTAAAATCTCCAAGCAATGATTGTTAAAACACTGTGTAGCAGCATCAGCATCAGTGCAGCCACTGATCACATGAGGGTCCAACATATTAGAAAACTTCAAAGCAACATCCTGATTTATGAACCGCTTATGGAACATGAGATTAGAAGGTGGTGTGTACAGAGGGAAGCTAAGACTAAAAGTAACACAGGAATGGTCACTCACTTGTATGTCCTTAACACAGACATTAGTTATGTCTAAGCCAAGGGAAAACACAAGGTCCAAGGTGTGGCCTTTAACATGGGTGGGTCCAGAGACATGCTGAATAAAATTAAAAGAGTCTGTAATCGATAGAAAGTCAGAGGCCATACTACAGCTAAGATCATCCACGCGGAGGTTGAAATCCCCAATCAATAAGACTTTCTCCAGTTTAATAATGGAAGATAAAAAGTCCGTAAAATCTTGAATAAAAACACCAGCGGGGCCGGGAGGGCGGTAAATTAAAACACAAAATATATCTGAAGAACCAACCTTAAGAAGTTGTGACTCAAAGGAAGGGAAAAACTCAGAGTCCATAGTCCTGCAAGCGAGATTGTCTCGGTGAACAGTGACCAGACCACCACCACGACGGTCCAAGCGCGGAGTCCCGATGAAGCGACAGCTGACCGGGCAGAGCTCATTAAGGTGGATAAATTCATTCTCCCGCTGCCAAGATTCCGTGAGAAACATGAAGTCCAGACTGTTACTGCTAAAAAAGTCATTCAGTACAAATGATTTGTTGGCTATGGAGCGAGCGTTTAGGAGAGCGATCCGAAGCGGAGGTGACAGGCTGACGTCATCAACAGCTGATTGACGGGGAATTGACAGCAGACACCTGGAAAGAGGACGTAGTCTCCCGGTACCCCTAGCTGTGGAACTGTGGTCTTGTAGAATGAAAGGCCAAGGTGAAAACATCCCGCATATCCAGACAAGACGCCGATCCAGGTAATCGTTCTGTTCGCCCGTGATGAAAAGCCGAGTAGGCGGTAACCGATCGGCCTTATCCGCGTCCTGGAGGGGAACCGGTACCAAATACCGGAGACGTTCTCTACCATGGAGCGGAGGAAATCCCCTCTGTCGGGCGCGTTTCCGTTTAGCCTGGACACCAGACCTACAGCCCCTTCTAGACGATCTCCTTAACCTTGTTTTTGCTCCTAGGTTATTGTTTGGAGCTAAGAACAGATACCGGTAGTCGGGAGAGGGAGGAGGGCAGACAAACGGCGGAGGGAAAGCCTGGTGGTAGCTCTGCCAGCTGTCAAAAGTTTTTTCCATACATATTTTGATACTCAACAATGTATGTGAACTGTAGATCCAAGTAGCAAATAGACCTTCAGGATATAACACAAATGAGATGACAAGATAAAATACAATATACTGAAGCAGTCGACGAAAGCACGGAGCAGCAACAGCGGCCAAGCCGAACACAGGCGCCATGTTGCTCTGTCTGTCAAAGACCAATATTCTGTTAGGACTGTTTAATAACCCAATATTTCTTATATTTTAAGTTATGTTAAAGCTATAAAACAAGTGTTTAAGGTCTAGTGTCTAGTGTTATCTTTATTCCTACAAAATCTAGAGATACGTGCATGTCCCTACTAGGGATAGGAATCGAGAACCGATTCTTGTAGAAAATCAGTTCCTAGTAGTCTAGTTCCTGGGAATGGTTAGTCTGGCTATCGACTATTGATCCTGCTTATTGGTTTTTGCACTCCCACTGAAATCAGCTGAAAATGGTGATGCAGTCTACATCATGAACATGGACATTTATTACAAAAAAGGATGAGGGCACAATGGTAAAGGGGAGAACTGCATCCAGGAAAGAAACAGCTTGATTAACTGTTGCTAACACAACTTTGGTTCTTTGCAAACATCGGCACACACCACTATGCTAATGCTAAGCTAGCCAAGAACCCAGAGTGAAAGCTGGAAGCTCAACCCCAGCAGCCAGACAGTTTCTAAAGCAGAATCACTTTTTGTGCTGGTTTTCATCTTTGCTTTGTGGTCAGCTTTGTATTCTACTAAGAGAAACATCTTAGAGATGTGTGTCCTCATTATGGATTTATGGTGGTGTGGGGGGTTGTAGCCTCAGGTTTATATTGTTAAATGGTGATTATGAGGCAGTTTATTTCAGCTATTTTACAGAACAACATGACAATAATGTAACTAGTATTATAACAAATTACTTTTTGCTGGGAGTCCGCCAATGATTGCAACAAAGAGGAGAAATATTTCAAGACACATAAAAAAACATTTTACCTGCAGCATGCACTTAATTTGCATGAATCGAATTTCTTTATTGCTGCTTAGCAATGAAGGTTATTATCAAAATAGAGCCAATGAGAACCAAATGAGAATTGATTAGTGGTATCAGAAATGGAATTGGAATAGCTAAATTCTTATCAATCCCTATCCCTAGTCCCTATATGGCCACAGCCAGTACATAAGAATGCTTAATAAGTAGCAGAGCTTGCCTACTGTCGTAATGGTGGTCTAAGGAGCTTGGAAAGAAAAGCATCTGGACTTCTTTAAGTTGCTTGAAGACGTTTCACCTCTCATCCGAGAAGCTTCTTCAGTTCTAGGGTCAAATGGTGGAGAGTCCCAGATTTAAGCTCTGTGGGAGTAACCCACCGAGAGGGACAATGGACCCCTTAATGATCCTCTACCTAATCACATGAGCCAAGGTGTGAAAATGGGTGTGGGTCACAATCAGCCAAGGTTTCGGGTGAGCTCATTGTGAAACCTAGCCCCACCCTATCATGTGATTTCCTGAGGTCAGATGGCCTAGGATGTGAGTGGGCGTTAAGGAGTCTGGGAAGGTATCTCAAAACTGGATTATAGATGGCAGACAGTTGGTGTCGTAAACCACCGCCTCTGTTCAAAGAAGGTCCCTCACAGTGGACATAAATGGGTTCTTTTACTCCTCTTTCAAACCATCTGTCCTCTCTGTCCAAAATGTGAACATTGGCATCCTCGAAAGAGTGACCTTTGTCCTTTAGAGGCAGATGGACCGCTGAGTCTTGTCCCGTGGAGGTGGCTCTTCTATGTTGTGCCATACGTTTGTGAAGTGGCTGTTTGGTCTCTCCAATTTAGAGGTCTGGGCATTCCTCGCTGCACTGTACAGCATACACCACAATGGTGTATGCCGTTGTCGTCATCTGTTGCTGATCTACAAGAGCATCATGCTGAAAATGATAAATAAACCCTCAGCGGTGTAAATATTTGACATTTTTCCTATTTCAAACCTAACAAAAGAGCAAACTTGTATCTAATTTATATGTGGTAAGTTCTGGCAAATCCTAGAAGCTACTAAGAAGTTGCTAAGGAAACATCAGAATATTCTGCATTATTCTATCTGCCTCTTAAGTCTGACATCATTGGCCGTTTCCGGGTCCAAACTTCTCTTCACTTCCCAAAGTCACTATGGCATCTCTGAAAGTTTAATACTGTCTAACTGTAATATAACTTTAACATAATGATCTGTTGTGAAATCTGTTTATGTTGTCCTAGTAAGGCTACCATGGGGGCAGCCACTAGAGGTCGCTAGAATACTGGTGTGTTTATGTTTCGTTCGTGCAGCACTGCGAGTTCGGCGGCAGTAAAGACGAGCAGATCAGGGACCGTATCGTCATTGGATTAATTGACAAAGATGTTTCACAAAAACTGCAGCTCGAGACGGACTTAACTCTGGATAGAGCCATTCAACTAGCACGCCAGAGTGAACAAGTCAAACAGCAGAGTGCGGAGCGAGTGGAAAGCACTGTGAATGAGGTGAAACAGAGGCATTATAACAGCATGAGAAGGAGTTACTACCAACCTCGTCAGGTACGTGAGCAACAACATGGTGAGAGTAACCCAAAATGCCAAAGATGCAACAGGGTGCATGACAAAAGAGAAAACTGCCCAGCCCGCAATAAAAGATGCAGAAAGTGCAATAAGTTGGGACACTTTGAAGTTGTATGCAAAACCAAAATACTAAAAGAGGTCAGGGCTGAGACTGTAGAGGATTCAGATGAGGATTCATTCTTCATAGGGGAGCTTTTCCTGGGAGCAGTAACTGAGCCAAAAACAACAGTCATTGAGGAGTCAGGCTCAGATGCCGACTGGGAGCTACTGGTAAATGGCAGTCCAGTTGATTTCAAAATTGATACAGGCGCAGACACCACTGTTATGACAGAAACGACCTTTAATAAGCTACAGCAGAGACCTAAGCTTATCCAGTGTAAGCCAACTGTGTACAGCCCTGGTGGAAAAGTCAAGTGCATGGGTAAATTCCTTGCTACTACAGTGTACAAAGGCCAAAAGTACCAGTACTGGATTACAGTTATAAAAGGGCAATACGCAAGTAACCTACTGGGAAAGACAGTGGCGAAGCGCATGGGACTAGTCGCCAGAGTTAACAAAATCAGTAGTGACTTAACAGAGGATGTGTTCGGAGAAATTGGCCTGCTGAACTGTGAACCTGTAAAAATCGAGCTGACCGAAGATGCAGTGCCGTACAGTGTAACCACCCCACACCGGGTGCCTTTTCCTCTCCTCCCAAAGGTGGAAAAGGAAATAAAGCGCATGCTCAAACTTGGCATCATTGAGGAAGTCACCGAGCCAACAGGCTGGTGTGCACCCATGGTGCCTGCTCCAAAGCGCAACAAGGATGAGGTCAGAGTGTGTGTGGACTTAAAACGTTTGAATAAGGGTGTAAAGCGCGAACGGTACATCTTGCCCACATTGGCTGACATAACTCCCAAGTTAGCAGGGGCTAAAGTTTTCTCCACTTTGGATGCCTCCAGTGGGTTCTGGCAAATACCACTGGACCCCAGCTGCCAAAAACTAACCACGTTCATAACTCCCATGGGCAGGTTTTACTTCAGACGCCTGCCATTTGGCATAACTTCAGCACCCGAGATCTTTCAGCGGCTCATGAGCACCTTGCTCAAGGGCCTAGAGGGGACTGTCGTCATGATGGACGACATACTGGTTTTCGGGGCTAATAAAGAGGAGCATGACCAACGCTTAGATGCAGTATTACAGACAATCAAAGCATCAGGCCTTAAGCTCAACAGGTCCAAGTGCCACTTCGGAAAGAATGAACTACAGTTCTTCGGTCACATCATCAGTGCGGATGGTGTGAAACCTGATGATGGCAAGGTGGAGGCTATTGCTTGGATGCCCAGCCCCACCAATGTAGAACAACTCAGGCAGGTACTCGGATTAATAAACTATGTTGGAAAATTCCTGCCGGGCCTGTCCACGGTGCTGCACCCCCTCTCCAACCTACTCAAAAAAGAGACTGTATGGGCGTGGGGCGAGCCTCAGGAGCAAGCATTCAACAAAGCAAAAGCAATGCTCGTGGCTGCACCAGCACTTTGTTATTATGATGCAGGCCGACCAACAGTTGTCAGTGCAGACGCCAGCAGCTATGGCCTGGGTGCTGCACTGTTACAGGACCATGAGGGGGAGTTACGGCCCGTTGCTTTTTGTTCTCGCACGCTCACAGACGCAGAGAAAAGATATTCGCAGATCGAAAAAGAGTGTTTAGCATCTGTCTGGGCCTGCGAACGATTTGCCCGCTACATCCAAGGCATCGGTCATGTACGTCTACAAACTGACCATAAGCCCTTGGTGCCTTTGATCAACTCATACGACCTTGATAAAACACCACTGAGATGTCAGAGACTGCTGATGCGACTGATGCGATTCAATGTCACTGCTGAGCATGTTCCCGGTAAACAGTTAGTGGTGGCAGACGCACTCTCCAGACATCCACTGCACGGATGCTACCCGTCCGAGACAGACAGCCAGGTCAAGGCATATGTGAGCAACGTAGTGACAAGCAAACCTATCAAGTCACATAAGTTGGAGGAAATTCGTAGAGCTACACAGAGGGACCCAGCGCTTCAAAAAGCAATCATCTTCATCAGACAAGGGTGGCCTCGGAGAATGGCAAAGAGCTCACCACTGCAAGGCTTTTATGCAGCCAGAAGCCACCTTTCAGAATCAGATGGTCTAGTGCTCTACCACGATCGCATCATAATTCCCACAGCACTCAGACCCAGTGTCCTTGACCAATTACATGAAGGCCACCAAGGACTAACTAAATGTAGAGAGCGCACAAGATCAACAGTGTGGTGGCCCAACATTGGACTTCAAATAACACACAAGGTGAGGTCATGCATCTTTTGCAGAGCGCACAAGCCTACACAGCAACGGGAACCCCTCGTGACTACTCCTCTGCCCAATAGCCCCTGGCAAAAGATTGCAGCTGATCTGTGCGAGCTCGAGGGTAAGAACTTTCTTGTCGTTGTTGACTATTTTTCAAGAGACATTGAGATTGCTTCCCTCACTACAACAACAAGAAGACAGGTCATTAACAAGCTTAAACACATGTTCGTTAGATGGGGCATCCCGTTAGAACTGGTCAGTGATAATGGGACGCAGTTCACATCATCAGAGTTCCAAGACTTCAAACTGAGTTATGGCTTCACCCACACTACGTCGAGCCCTCATTATCCCCAGTCAAATGGAGCTGCTGAAAGAGCCGTCCAAACGGCCAAGTACATTCTCAAACAGCCTGACCCCTGCTTAGCCTTAATGAGTTACGGCTCTACACCAATTGCAGCAACCGGTGCAAGCCCAGCTCAACTTATGACAGGACGTCAAATCCACACCACCGTCCCAGTACTCGAAAAGACATTGCTGCCCAGTCCAGTCAATAGGGACACGGTGTGCCAAAGGGATGCTGCAGCTAAGGACTCTTACAGATTCTTCTACAACCGCAGACATTCAGCTCGTCCACTTCCTGAGCTTCTCCCAGGCCAGGATGTTGTAGTGAAGCTTGACGGGGAAAACGGGTGGACGACTCCAGCCAAGGTCCTCAGTAAGTCTAAAGAGCCGAGATCCTACTTGGTGGAGATGGCGAATGGGAACGTGACTCGCCGCAACAGACGACACCTTCAGCCTGTCCCAGGCACCGCTGATCCTGAGGAGCAGCAGCAGAGCACTGTTCCAGCTACACCGACTACTCCAACTAAAGGGGCGGCTGCTTCCCAAGAACCACCAGTAAGGCAGGCATTGCCAGTCCCTGTCCCGGGGTCTCCTCTCCGCCCTACCACACCTGTGAGAGTGACTTCCAGGGGGCAGGAGATTAAAGTACCTCTCAGATTTAGAGACTGAGGGCTATCTCCTTTCTATGTTCTAAGGGCAGAATAATCCCTTATCAGGACTGAGGGCAGTCTACCCCTGTGATGTCCTGCGTTCTGTCAACACTGTTTTATGTTGAAAGTACTTTTGTTAAAGGGGGAGATGTTGTGAAATCTGTTTATGTTGTCCTAGTAAGGCTACCATGGGGGCAGCCACTAGAGGTCGCTAGAATACTGGTGTGTATATGTTTCTTCAGAAATTGATGTAGCCACGTACACTGCTGCTACAATTCAATAAAAGCGGTTCGTGCTTGAGAACCCTGCGTCTTATTGCCTCCGATCATGACATGGTCAGTGTGGCAGCTCTACCAGGTGTAACAATAAAGTTTAACATCCAGGCATCTATGAAAAACTGGATATAAGAAGTTTAATAGAGTTAGAAGTTAGCAGGGAGTTAGCTCGCTAAAGATGATCTACCATGTTCCAACTGAGGGATTTCTGAAAAATTAATTAAATTAAAATGTATAGCTCTGCTATCACTTCAGACATACACAAAGACAGAAAACTAAAGAGCAGTGACTGTTTGTAGGGTTACTGAAGTTGGACTAGCTGCCATATAATTGTGTGCTACGTGATGGCTAGCTACAGAGCTATGGTTAGGATAATATAAACACATTAGCACAGTGAAGCTAAAGGACAAACGGTATCCCTTTTTCCCTTCAATAAAAGTTAACATGAGAGTCCTGGATGAGCAGAGACAAATGCAATCATAGGGCAGGAAAAATATGCTGAAAACCAACCTTCAGTCAAAGGAACATGTGAGCTGATTTGTCCTCAGCACTAGGTTAGTCATTAATGCATGGTTTGGATTACTCACTATGAAAACTGTCCAATCCTCATCTTGATGTACCCATTAAAGTCTTCCTTAGCCCCAAAGTGATTCTTTTCTAATCGTTAAAATATGTGGTGTCTGGCAAACCATGAGCCAGTGGGCTGTAGTTACATCATAAGGTTTAAAAAACTGAACTTTAAAACATGCTGCAGATGTATAGTGATATTAAAAACCCAGACAGGCTGATAGTGACCACTGACTATTTTTAGGGCCTTGTTCAGATTAAATAGAACAAGATACAAAGCATTAGAACACATTATAAAGACGATAGCCTTAATGAGCACAGTAAAGCTTGGACCTGGAAGGAGTTTATATGTCATCACTTAACAACCAGATTAGGCTAGTGCCCTCTTACTTCTCAAAATAAATAAACATGTGTAAGTAATTATAGCACAAAAAATATTAACAGATTTATAAAATTAATTATGTAAGGTATGATTTGTTTTTTAGTATCAGTTTAAATGTACCATCTGCTAATGTAATACCTACAGCATTTTTCTGAAATATATGACATTACAAGACATTATTTGTTCTTGATTTTATTTTCAGACTTCAGAACCACAAGTGTTTTACACATTGCACCTTTAAAAGCATAAGATGTGTTTTTTACAGACATACCTTCACACTAAACAGGCTAAACTAGAAATTACCTTCTAAAGAAATCCTGTCCTCCTGTCTTTTGACCCTTTTCCTCACCCACTCTGTGTAGCTGTCTCCAAAATGTTGCAGTCTGATATTTATAACCCTTAAAAGCCATTTGACAGTTCACCATAAATTAATAAGACATATTTATCAGCAGTACCAGGCCACTCATGGCATATTAAGTAAATAATCCTAGAAAGATGGAGCCATATTTGTTCTATGTATGTGACTGAGCTATGATGATAATAATTCCCAAAATAGTGTACCATACATTTAAACTTATGGGGGGGATTATCATTCCCATTTGAATTATGACATTGATGCAAATATCACAATAAAATAAACCTAACCTTCACAATATGAAAGCTACTGTTTGTCATAGATACACACTCCATATTTGTTTTTAGTCCTAAGACTCTAAATTACAGTATGACATTAAAGTACAAGTACCTGAGGGTAGCACTGTCCTTTGGTAAATGCTGAGGAAGCACAACAGCATCTCTTTCCCTCCGATTCTGGTTGTTTACAGTGGGCTCAGTAACAGAGTTTGAGATTTATAGGCAGTTGTGATATGTGCGAGCACAAAGACATGAAAATGTCACAGTTTGTCAAATGGTTTGCGACCTGGAAAAAGGAGCACTGTTTATAAAACAGAATAAACCAATACAATGTACAATATAGCATGCATAACAGTGTCTAATTTTCAAATAATCTTCAGTAATATCCTAACATACATTATAACAAATGTTCATAAATGCAAACTTCAGTTATTGGACCTTTTAGGCATTGTTTAAACTTGTTATAATTTACAATGTGCAACAAGATAAAAGAATCATCAACCATCTGCACAGGACCTTTGCTTTCAAAGCCTTTTATCCTAATAACAAATAAATATTATTTTACCTTCTAGGAACAGATTAAAAGTTTCTTTGAAGGTAGATGTAAATGTAACAGGGTGAGAGACCGTTTTTTTTAACTGGTCAGGGGAAAAGCAGAGGAAGTAAAGTCTGCACAGATACAGTATATCAACAAAGATGTGGCATAAATTGTTACATGAAAATCAACGTTGAAAATTAAAGCAACATTATATAATCTAACTACTGTTATTCAGCTGAAGAACACATTCGATAACACTAATACTGCCTATTGCTGTGGACATTAAAAGTGTTTAGAGCATAAGATGACACACCAGCTTTTTGTAGTAAACACTTGAGGCCAAGATGCCACTGCCAAATGCTACATTGTCATGGTTATGTTAAGTTTGTGATCTTAAAGAGGAAAAAAAAATCAACTACATGCAGTAATCATGTGTTCAGCAGCTCACTGTAAGTCAATAACTTGATGCTTGTCACCTTGATCGGGTTTGTGTTGACAGTCTGATTATGCACAGGAGATTAAAAGTACCCTGTCAGGTTAATTTCCAGCTCCATATTTTATTTCTGGGGCTATGTGCAGCCCTTCAGCTCATGCACTGTCTGCAAAAAGATGTTATAGTTCCAGTTCCCATTCCTTTCAGCCAACTTTTTTTTCTGATTTGCTGCTTCCCATAAAAAGATGTTTTGAACTGGGTAGTTGTAGATCTGGTATGTTCAGATCTACAGTGCCTGAGGTGACCAGATCAAGTATGTGACCTAAATTCACACACACACACATGCACACACACACTGTGACAATGTGACAATGCATACATCCGTTGATATTTTCCTGGATAGTACAAGTACTCGTTATGGAAGACGCTTTGGTAATTTGTTACATAAATTGAGTGTATTTTCTATACTGTAACTTGTGTATAAATACATATATATAATTAATATATCATGAGCGCTATCTTAATATGAACGCATTGTGCTTTAAGAGCCTATTACCAAGAAAACTTTCATTTAACTGATACTCTCACACTGGTGTCATAAATGCTCTGGCACATTTCTTAATTTCCTTGTGGTGATCCAATATGGTTAATGAATCTTGCTGAGTGGATTGTGGAACTTAATGGGAGCCAGCTGTGCAAATCTTCAGTTTTAATAGCTGATTGTTCAGATGGTTGTTTGCCTACTTTAAAATAAACCATTATCATTTTTATCATTATTATTCTGTGATGTAAATATTCACTTAAGCAATTTCCTAAATTAGATTTAATTGAATAGCAAAAAAAGAACTTGGAATAAGGAATCACTTCATGTTAAACTCTGGATGAACTATAACGGTGGCACGTCACGCTCACACCTCAAGGACGAGGAATTTGACTGAAAAGAAACTATTGCACTGGAGCAGAGGTGGACCTTATTAAGTTGGATGCCAATTACCAACATTTGTCAACAATGCAGAGGCACTGCCAGATAGCACCTCAATATACGTTTTCAAAGCTAGACGAGCCAGTGGCTAAAGAAGCAAAGAGGCTAAATCATCTGTGGTCAGCCTGAAGGCGAGCTGGTCCACCTGTACGGCTTTCATGAAATATTTATGTTATTTACCTCTGTATATTACTGGTCTAACATATTTAATAGGGCAATATTTTCAGTTGTCAGTTCCAATTGCTTTCTCCCCCTATCCCCTCGTCCTTACATCTAAACCAAATACCTTCTGCGTCCCACTTGAGTTAAAAGGCAATTAAACGTCAAAACAACAATCAACCTCCTAGTTATGAATGCTGCCCTCAAGGGAACCCCCTGCTGCATGTTTGGCTGGATTTGTGCGTGGTTGTCAACAGCCCTTACCAAACTTGTCTGCTGCAGTGATGCAGCATGAAAAGATCTGAGGTAAAAGGTCAAGGCTATATGACTGAGTTTAATAGAATATATTGAAGTACTGCACACAGCCTGTAGGAACTGCCTTGTTTTGCACCAATGAAATAATAACATTTTTGATCATTTCTTAGCTATTTCTGCTCTATGTATATGTGTGAATATGCGTATATGATTGAAATTGAGTAATAGAGTGTAATAAAATGAAATTATTTACCTGAACTATGTATCATACTTGCACCAAACACAGTCTTAATCTTTTTTCACATGTAATTCTTGGTCAACTGCAGTCCCACAGCATGTGTTTTGCAAGGTCAAACCAAAGGAATACAAAATGGAAGTTCCAAATTTCAGATATGCGGGCAGCAGAAGTACAAAATCCAACTTGTATGTCGAATCTCACTGCTTCAAGGTTTGGCACAACTCTCTCTTTAAACAATGGCTCAAGCCCAGCATGTAAACACTGAAACTGTATACGCTGCCTTCGAGCCTTATCGTTAATAGGACTTGGAATTGAGTTTCAAGTTGTGGTGTGGCGAGGGGCTTACACTTAATTCGGATGTTCAAACACTAAACAAATCAAGTCTGTCACTGCTGCAACTACTGTTTCTCTGGTAACTAGCTTCAGCCTTTTGCACATTGTATCATTCCAGTGGATTGAGACCAATAGCAAAGTGCATTTTTCAAAAGTAGAGCAAATAAGTATGGATTTGGCTGCTCAATGTTCCCTAACAGAGCACATTTATGAAAGCAAAGTCAATATTGTATTAAATGGGGCAAATGTGTTATATTACCTGCAATGAGGTGATGTTACCAGGAGATGGCAGCAAAACTCATTCATGCGCCAGATCAAAACAATTTCCTCTTGCTTGTTTTGACTAGTGTGTGATGAGAGAGGCGGCTCTCCATGTGTTGTTCATTTATTGTTTTTATTGTTTTATCACAACCTAGTGTTTCTTAGTTGAACTCACTGCACAGTAGCGACAGTGTAAGGCTCAAATGCATGCCAAACTCTATATCTGAACATTTTCTTTCATCTGCCATATTCCAATTTAGTTAATTCCTATTCAAATAAACCTCACTAGTATGTTTTTCCTTTCCTCTGCCTTCAGTGCAAGAATAATGATTTAGTCACATGAAATGACTTCCAAAATAAAATTAAAAAAATGTTGCTTTTCACCACTTGATGGCAGTGTAACTGTGGACATTTGATTTTCTTCATTTGATTAAAGCAATATATTAGATCAGATAAGGGGGGATATGCACCCTGTTTAATTCACAGTTTAATTAAAAAACAAAAAACCCTCATCTACACATGGAATAGGAATGATGTGTCCTAGAGATGTCAAAGAGTACCTCAGGAGATCTGGATCTACTGCCTATTGACCCAAAACAGAAGAAGAACTTTTGATTTTTGAGGAGATCTCTATGTGTCTGTACTTTGCCACTAAATCTGTGTGCCACAAAAATATTAAAAGCTGCATATATACTGATATACTCTTCGTTCTTTAGTGGAATCTGTCTTGTTTAGTTGAGCAGGAAGAAGTCTGAAATGGTTAACAGCCTGTTGTGAAGAAGTGTTAGGAGAACTAGAGGCAGCCTGCTGGCAAAGTTTTAATGCTTTAAAAAAACCACTGTGTATTGTGCTAAGATGAATATTTCATTATGAATGTCACAGCATGTAATGATGTGACCCCAGCTTTGTATATAGCCATCACCATTCTGTTGCTATCCGTGCAGTGCTTCGGGAGAGATAATTAGATGGTTCTATGCCCTGAAGTTGTTGGGCTGTTCTGGGGGCAAAGTGGAGTCCACTCCACTCCTAGATGAATGCAATGTAATTATGTACCTTGTATGCAACCTAGCAAATGTTTTTAGCTCTTAATGCTCTTATGTAGACAACCTGTGGGCATTTTAAGGTCACCAACTTTTCATCTGTGTGCTTTAGACTAAACCAGCATTTTTGGTCTTGTCAACAATAAGTAGACTGCCTGCATCAAATAAATACAAAATTATTTTTTTCTTGCACCTTGATGCATTGAGACCCCATATTCTGTTTTGTCAAAATTGTCAACCAATGTTGCTGTTGGGAAAAAATGCATTGTGGTGTGTCCTGCTGTGGAAGCTGCACAGAGTGCTTTTTCCTTTGCTTCTTAGTGAGTGACACTTAACGCTGAGGGAGAGCCTCGGCACAAAGTTCAGCTCTTAAAATACCCAGCACCTGGTCATGCTTGAAGAGAGAGTCAAATTGGCAGCATCTGCAACAAGGAAGGCACTCTGAATGAGGCGGGTTTTTAATAGTATAGCTCTCCTCACTACTTTCCTATTATTGTCATCCTTGATGTCCATTAAACTGAGTTGTGTTTACTTTTCTCTGTATAGTGTCTTCATATTATGTGGTCTGCCCCAGGAGAGTTCAACTGATTTCCCCTGTTTTCTTCCATTTCTTATTTCTTGGTCCCTGTCCTGCCACCTGAGACCGAGACTGAAGTTACCACTTTTTTATCTACGTGTATGTTACATCCACCATCTGTTTGTCTTTTCCTCTCTGTTATTGCTCCTCATTGTAAGCCTCAAAATATATATATTTTTCCCAGTCCTTGCTGTGTTGTTGTGTTGGGTTCTTTGGAAGCCTAATTTTCTCACTGTATATAGCTTTTGCACTTTTAAAACTGTGCACGATGAGCACTATAAACCCGAAACACACCACAAAAACTGGTCATTTGGGCTTAACAGATTGCAAAAATGATAATCAAGTGTCCAGAGCAATGCTAGGAACTTTATGAAGCTGTATTTGTCCATAACATTAAAATTCACAGTACGACAATAGTGACACACTTGCTTAGCAAGTAAAGTCATTACTAATTCATCTTGTAGGTAATGCAAATACCTACCAACTACCCGATAATTCAGGCGGTGAACATTTTACTCAAGATTAAAAGGACTAATCATGAAACTGGGAAAGGAATGAATATTTTTGTTTGCTTGTTTGTTTGTTTGTTTGTTTGTTTGATTTGGTTTTTTTAAGTTAAAATTGCAAAAAACAATAAATAAATAAATAAAATAAAACCAATTCAGAAAATAAAATCTGCTGGAAATTAAGGAGAGTATTGTGTGAGCATAAAGAAAAATATATGTGATTTTTACTAAGATATGCTAAGAGAAAAATGATGAGTGAGTCAGTTAAATGTTCTGAACCTGCATGTATTGGGGCTTAGGCATGCAGAGTTATTGCTTATTAGGATATGAGAATGTGACTTTGTCCATTTTAGTGGGTTCATTTGATTAAAAGATGCCCTATATTATTACATTTCCTATATAACCACTATAGCAGAAATGTAACACCCCAATGAGTCATTAACCACAGAGCTAGCAAATGAAGGCAACGTCGCTGAAATATTCATGCCCTCTGCAAGCCAAACTTTGCCACTTGAAAAAAAATAAAGCTATGTAAGAACTACATCTAATGTCACATAACTTCATATCCTCCTTTCAGCATTGCATTTCTGCTGGTAGCTCGCTCATCATAATACATACGAAAAATGCACGTTGCTCTGTGCCAACTTCTGTCAAATATATATCACTTGAGGAAAATTAAATCACAAGGAGACACGGCTGGATATGGATGGTTCACTTGCATCAGTGTTAATATTGTGTAAAATTACATCAGCCAGGAATGAAAGTGTCTACATCTCCTTTCCAATTAAGCTCCCTTTACGACATATTAAGAGCTCAACTTAAGCTGTGGGCAGCAGAGGATGCATTTCAGCAGATCTGGATTTCCCTTCATTCCGTCTGGCGTAGTGTATATGTGAAGAAATTACTAAGCCCCACAAGATTTTAGTTTTTGGAATAGAAAAAATACTGCAGCCAATTTGAGACTCTTCATCTGTAAGCTGCTTTAAGCCTCACTAAGAGCTTAGCTTTTCCTTATTAGTGCTGGCTGCTATATTCAACAGATATTCCTTTTACCTCTCTTTGCCACCCATCTATTTACCTCGGATGCAGTATTATGTGCTGATGACTTAAAGCAGACACCTTAAGCTCACTCCTGTCACAGAGTTGCATGTTAAATTCAGGGCATAGTGGTGATAACACTACAGGAGGTAGATCTTACTGACTGTTGGTTCAGCATGCAATGTACTGTATGTTCTTCAGCTATAGCTTTCAGTCTCAGAGTTTGCCTAAGAGTCCAGTGAAGGAGAATGTCCTTTATTTTAAGGAGTCTGTTCAAGGATGGATATTTTTTGTTTTGTTTTGTTTTGTTTTTAACATTTAAGGTGACATTACTCGGCATGAATATTACTTGCTCCTGAAGACAGCACCATATTTTATGTATGTGAAAGGAACTTTTTTTCCCTCCCTCTAAGAATCTAAGAATAGGCTGATTTTCCAACTAGATGTGCAGTGCGCAGCACCTCTCCAGGGAATGAATGCAAATCTGTTGGATATATTCCTTTGTAACTCTGCTGTCTTGAGAGTGCCATCTATAGTATATTATGTATCCGCTTTTCTTCCTTTTCTTCTGTCTGTTTGACACTCAAAACAATAGCACTGAATAACAAGTGTCTAGAGGCTGCTAGAGACACTGACGGCCTCTCTCATTTTTACTTTTGTAGATTTTTTTAGAATAGAATAGACTTCTTTTTTCTGAAAATGGGAAGTTATTTGAATATTTTAAAAAGTGCAAACAAAAATGCATAAACATTTTTTCAACTTAGTGAACAGTGGGTGTTGGAGTGGCAGCAAATGTGCAGTTTTGTAGAAACAGATGTCTTTGTAACATACCGTACTGTATTAAAAAAAGAGCGCATTGAATACCTCCTAGAAGGTTTATTTACCACAGCCCATAAGTAGGGGGCAGTAGTGCAATACAAACAATTAGTAATTGCTACAAAGGCAATAATCAAAACAACTGCAGAGGCAGACAAAGCTGTGGTAGAGGTTGGATAAACATAGTGTGTGCTTCTGTGCAGCTCAAAATTGTAAACACCTGTAAATACCTCTTAAATGTGCAGGCAAACTAGACTGACTGTGATACTGTGATATTCAGAGCTGGCCTATGGAGGAAATGTTGTGCTTTGATTATAAATATACACCGGCAGCATAGCAGGAAATATGATTTGTCTGAACGGAGAAGGAAAAAAGAACACTAAGCTGACGGTTGCCACAAATATTTCAATATTTTTTAGTACTTCAACAGCTGCTTAGCACTCTGCCACAATCTCTTTGATTGCTTACACTGTACTCAGTGTGTTACATAAACATACTAAAAATAAAAAATTAAAAAACATAAGATGTTAAAAAATTCTTTCCAGACATAAGTCTAAGCAACTAGGTAGGCTCAGTTGAGGATCCCGTCCAGCTCACTGGGTGGTTTTGTGAGATGGTTTATTATAAAGGGATTACAACATACAGGTATATATTAATTGTTCATTGTTGTTCCACATTATGTGGCATTTCTGATCTAGTGGTCTTCATCCATCCATTCATCCAACTTCAGACTTCCAAGGACAGTTCCACAGCTTCATGATGTCCTGGATCTTCCAGTGCAGAAGCAAAATTAAGGAGAACGCTAACAAGAGCGTGTTAAATAGTCACAAACAGCAAAGTTATGCAGTAAAATAGCTATAAAATAGAATTAAACTTGTCACAACAATTAATACCTTTAACATACAGTGTCACTCCCTCTTTGTTCACGTCTGCATAGCCTCGGGCAGTTCAAAATCATCTTAATCCACACTGTCAGCTCTCCACTGACACCAAGGGAAACTTTTCCCCATTATTCAAGCTGACATGACTGATATCTTTGCAAACTTTTGGATCTCCATTTGAATTTAAAATAAAGTTGTGTGGGTTTTAGAAACGGAACACACTGTGTTTGTGGCAGAGGTCTTGTCTAACATACAGAGAAAGCCACTATATTTCCTTATGTCATTCAAACATATGGAACTGAACAAAGTCTCAGACCAGCTTTTAGGATGAAAAACTGTGTTTGGAACAAAAGAAGCTACAGAAGCTAGTCTACTCAACCTGCTACAAAGTCATCAAAAAGGCTCCTTATGCTCAGCAGCAGAGAATGGCCTCTTACTCTGACTGCCATGATGACTGCAGCAAGTCACAATACTGGTGTCAGAGAGAGTGGTTTTAAATTTCTTGTATTGCTTTTTGGAAAACATAAATTACAACTCGATCATTTGGGGAAAAATGTGAGGCAATCTCCAGTGACAGATATATGACACACAAGCAACAGAGGTCACAAAACAATTTTCACAACAGTTCAAGAGCGATATCTACAGTTGGTTATGTTTTTTCTAGACCTAAAAAAAATGGCACATAGATCTGTGTGTGTAGCTTTTAGGTCTTAAGAGTACCAGCTGTCACCATAAATCTGCATAAGGCCTATTTCCAATGCATGCAAATGTTCTTCAAAACACTGGAATTTAGCCCAGAATCCCAGCACCTGGAAAGTGGTATGATTGCAGCAGGGATGCATACTTTCTTCCCTACTATTCACACTGTTGATATGAGTATTCAGTGCAGGGTTACAGTGACCAAAGGGTATTTAGGGCCACAGGAATCAACGTTCTTGGGTACAATTTTGGTATGAGTTGTCTTTAAACTAAAACATGTCATTATGCCATATTCTTATTATTAATTGGTTCCTTTGTAGACATGTATATCAGAGAAATATCCTAATCCATACAATCTATATGATTAAAATGACTTTGTAGTATTCGGATATAAACCATAATGTATTGTAAACTGCCTAAAGATTTAATTCAGAAGTGTAGAATAAAAAGCTATACAGGCCTATCTGTCCTTCAGTAATGGAGATATTGCTATTGGCTATTTCCCAACATTGTTTCTTGCTAAAAAATATTGAAAAATACAATTTTCCAACATAAATGTCCAATTTCATTCCCTTTTTTCAAATATTTACACAAAGTAAACTAATCTCATTTATACCAAGCCCTGAGGTCACTGCTTTGTTTTCAGGTTGCTGTGGATTACCAGAATTTAACACAGCAATAGCGCATTAGGCCTTATTACAGCTACAGAAATAATCCACCTGCCTGCTCATATTAGCATCATCTCTCACAGGAATATCTGAACAAAAATATCTCTCGTCCGACAAATCAACAAAGTTGTATTACAAGAAATGCACAGAAGTGCATACTTATTACAAGAATTCACCCAGCCAGTATGAAAATTTGTGTACAGTGTTAGAGACTGCAGCATGTAATATTAACAATACTTGACAGTGATCTCTATACACGTAGCCAACAGTTACCGCCGCCATTCACTGTAGGAATATCACTATAGCTAGGTCTTCAGTTAGAGTTGACAAATGAAGCTATAACAAGTTCAAGAGCAACAACTAATTTGGCAAATTAAAATTCCTTTACCAGCATCTCCTCATCAAATGTCTCACTTCTGTTCTCAGGCAGACAGCTTCTCAAGCCTGTATTCTTCTCTACCTAATCGCTCTCCATTCAATCTGAGTGTATTACCTGATTTAGCCACAAATAATGAGCTTCTCCTTGGACATTGATCCATTTAATGAAGATCTACCAAGACCTGTCTAATCCCTACTGGCTGTTCACAATCCGCAGTCTGTACTACCTTAGTGATCAGACTTGTCTGGTACATATCCCCCCACCCAAAAAAAGGGGGACATGATTGAAAGACATAGCCCAATTAGATGCCTTTGTTTCTCCAATAAAAACCCAACTATTTTACAAAATATGCCCTATATGCAGTGTACAGTGGCATTGCTGTAAAAGCTACATATCTGAGAATTCCTTTTCCTGATTTCCAAGAAATCCAAGGCCATTCTCTAACATATACTGAAATTTTAAAAAAAGAAATCTATATAACACACTATTTATGGAAAGGTAATTCTAAGTAACTTGCTTGGCCAATCATTACCAGCTTCATATTACTGAGAAGCTAATACATTGTATAGCTGTTTTCATTTGAGTATAAATCTGATATTTCTCTCACATACAACAGCCTTGTACAACATGACCCTCTCAGCTGTGTATTGCATATTTTTTAAGGATTAGAAGTATTTTTAATACTATGTGAGTAATATAAGACTATAATATGTATGCAGCAAAATTCGAGCAGGCTGCTGTATCCCATTTCCTTCAAGGTTCAATGTGCTGTGTGTTCAGAAAAACTGCATACCTTGATTGTAACGAGTGGTTATTTGAGTTACCGCTGCTTTCATATCAGCTTCAAGCACTCTGACCATTCTCCTCTGGCCTCTAGAATCAACAAGGCATTTTCACCCAAAGATCTGTCACTCACACAAAATTTTATTTTCTTTTTCGGACCATTCTCGGTAAACCCCAGAGGTGATCGTGCTGGAAAATCCTTGTAGATCTGCAGTTTCTAAAATACTCAGACCAGCCTATCCAGCAGCATTAAACATGCCACATTCAAAATCATTTAAACCACCTTTCTTCCCCATTCTGATGCTCAGTTTAAAATTCAGCCGTTTGTCTTGGCCATGTCCATATTCCTAAATGCAATTTAGGGATGTAGACATGAGTCAATATTTCATCCAATATAAATTCATATTACACTATAACAATTTATTGTAGAATTCTTCTTATTGGACCTGTTGAGTGACTTTCAGTACCATCACAACTGAAATGTAAAAGCAGCAGTTTTTGTCTTGTTTGTGTTATTTTAAAGGTGTTAAAAGCTGGGGTGTTTTAAAAAAATTTATTTTATTTTTTTTTTTTTATTTTGTTTTGGGGGGGGGGGGGGGTTAAGGTTATGGTTATGGTTTCCTATTTCTTACATAGGCATAAGAATGGCACACATTTTTTTAGCCAATGCTTCTTAAGAAGGCAGAAAATATTTTATTAGATTTTGAACCTTTTCTGTAAGAAAATAGGTTTCATAATAACAAACTTCACAAAGAGCGTTTTTTTTTACATTCATGAATAAAATGTTTTTAGTACATTTTCTATTAAACTTGGCGAAGGCTCCAGGGAGAAGCCTGAACAACCTCCTGCCAATGTGAGGGAGCAACAACAATATCAAAGTCTTTTTGGATCACTAAATCCCTTACCCAGTCACGCAAAGTCAAGCCTTAAACCTTCAGTGACTTATATCCACTGGCTCATTCTTTCGGTCACTACCCAGAAGCCTTATGACCGCAGGTCAGTGGCATAGAGAAGACTGACCAGAAAACAGAGTTTCATTTGATGCTCAAAACCAGCAAACTCACTGTTCCTCTTACTCCTGTTTCCTGACAAACCCGCACTGCTCTGCATGGATCATATCACCCCATTAATCGAGCGGCCCGCCATTTATCTAGGAGAGAACTTTTCCCTCAGAAGTAGAGGAGCTGTGTAAACTCGATAGAGTAAAATGAATGCATTTTTTTACTCAAAGAAATGCAAATTTATGCAGGAAAGTCATCCAAAATCTAATCAGATCATCTAGTATGGAGGAGTGCATGACAGATTTCAAGAGGAGACCTGTGGCGTAAGTACAATTTAGGTATTAGCTTTCTGGCGTGCATTGTTCTTGGGTTATTATGTTTCTCAAGACTGTGCCTACACACAAGCATGTCACAATGATGCATAATGTCCCACACCTATTGCACTGTAACAAGACACAGTACGCAGCAGTCCTCACATTATTAATACACATCTATCATCTGTACTTCTTATGAATTGGAATCCTTGGGCTATATTTGTTAATAAAACTTTGCGCTGTTAGGATCTCAGTGCAAACACAAACTTTAAATGGTTTAATGTACTAATAACAATTTACAAACTGCCATCACTCACTTAAGTTAATATCACATAAACTTTTCCACATGTGAAAATATATAACCATGAATTGTTTAAAAAACTGCTATGTTCACAACATAATTGTTCATAAACAATAATGATAAAATATATGGATCCAGTCACAGGAAGAGATGGTGCAGATTCATTTTGTCATTGAAAGCACGTGTAAACCTAACATGAAATTTCTTGTTTAATCTCCTATATTAAATTGGTTTCATACAGGAAGTTACAAGAAACAACAGAAAACGTGTTTGGGAAGTGGGGGGAGTATTTCAGCTGTGACATTTGGCCAATAACCTGTCACGTCCATCAGCAAAACATATATTGAATAATAAATCATATCTTTGTCATTAACAGAACCATAATTTTTAAATCAGATTTCAAATTACAAATACTGACACAAGCTTTCTGTCTCTCAATGTTTAAAAAACAAACAAAAAAAAAAACACAGAACCAGTGCTATTTTAAAAACATCTAACAAGATTAAGAGGTGAGTGCCACGTAACTCTCTCACCCATGACTAGCCGTTTGAAACACAGAAAGAGGCCATTTCTATGGAAATGCAATGTTTACACGCATGGGAGAAGTCTATTATCTGCCATTTTGAAAATGTGCACAGTGCTTCCTGGGGTTTCTACCTCATATTGCTCTCAGCATTTTCTTCCTTGTTTTCTTCTTTCTCCCCTGTGCTCATCCAGAGGAAAAACAAATGGTTTAAATGTCCTTTTGCCTGATTAAGCAAAAACCCTTTCTGCTTCTTCTACATCTATATATTGCCAGAGAAGTTTTCCACTAGTGTCCCCAAAGTACCTCTTTCAGAAGCTGAATGGGGTCTTTTTCACCTTGAAAGCATTTAAATGGAGTTGCTAGGATTGGACTCTTCTCTCCCCACTCTTGCAAGGTATGTCAGGAGTTCAATGGTGTCTTGTGAAGCGTGAAGTTATACAGGGGAAGCAATGTGACTATGGCAAGAGAATAAAGTGATAGTAATGCATTGACAACACCACTCATCTCCCAGAAAGTAAAATACATCTCTTGAAAAGAGACATCTTGCGATGTTTAGCTTTGATTTTTTAAGAGTCCTACAAAAGTATCCCAAGAGGTATGGTACACTTTGAAATTTAAAGAACAGGTTTGATCCAGAAAAGCACAGCAACACGGGAACTCGAAAGAACCTCAGTGGAGACAGTTATTCCCATGGTTTTTGATTTGCATTGCATACTTACTTTATTCACAGCCTGCTGGGTCTGGAGGATAAAATCTGCCTTCTCAAACTCAAGGAGACAAAGGGCAACATTTCAGAGTGAGGAGCCAATACTCTTTGCCCTTAAACAGGTGGGATGGCATACAGTGATGTCCCTGCGCATGTGTTAGATGACGGCCTTTTCTGAGCAGCATCTACTCTATGTACTGTAGTTGTTCTACAGCCTAATTCTGTGTAATTATTCCCATTTTGTTGTGTAAACTCAAATTTACAACTGGTAAATTCAGTAATCATGATGCCAATGCCAATCACGTTGCCCTAGCCTTAAAGAATCGAGGTCAGAAAGGAACACAGAGGTTTCCCCCAGCGGAACCTCATTCTTTTTCCTGTGAAGCTGTTTTTCTCTGTAAGACTTCAGACTCTTACTGTAATAGGCCCAAGTACAGTAGTCCACCAGTTGACAGACATTCCTTGTGACTGTGCCTGCTGTGTTGTTGTGTTTTTACAAAAGAGATCCCAAGAGAGTGATTTGTTCCTTGATAAGTCAGTCAGACCTTCACAATTTTAGATTCCCATTCTAGTTTTTTATAAGCTTCCAACTACATCATGCTGTATTTGGAAGGAAGGTCAGACCATTTTTCCATGACATGTATAAAAAAAACACACCCACACATGATCCTTATAATTCATGATGTTCAACTACATTTGAAAATAGGGGGAGGAGATGTAGGGAGAAACTTACTACCACAACAAAATACTTTTTTCATTGCAGCTGAAGCATTGCACTGTTTTGGAATACATTGATCCTTGAGATAGCAATGCAATGGACTTGGAACCTGTCCAGGGTATATTCTGCCTTTTGACCACCCGCCCTCTGGGATATGCTACGGCACTATCCCAGAGGGCGCCCACTACCACCCTGTATCCTAGCTGAATGAGCAGTTAACAGAATGGAAGGATGGATGAATCAATACAACTTCATGTATCTTGTGGAATAAATTAAGAAACAAAATGATTCAGTGATCTCCATTAACTAGTCTGGTTTGTTAACCTAGTATTATCAGTCCTAGAAATAATTGCTTTTAATGTTTATGTGATCTGTATTACTTAATTAAGTAAGACCATGTGTAGGATATTATTCTATTGACTTGTAATTGATGTTTTTGTTTGTTTGTTTGTTTTCTGGAAAGTATTTGGCTTTTATATTATAGAAAAAAAACAGTAAGCATAATATAATACTTACTTTTAATAGTATAAAAGCAAGAAAAGTAAAAAAAAATGCTCTTTAGAAATTAAAAATGGAAAATATATATATACACACACACACACACATATATATATGTATTATTATTGTTATTATTATTATTATTATTATTATTATTATTATTATTATTATTATTATTAAGGTGCTGAGTGCAATGGCAATGCCTTGAAAATCCAAAAAGTCAGTGATCTGAGCAATTTTTATAATAGTTTTATTATATCAATTACTCGGATCACTAGTTTGATTTTCAAGGCATTGCCACTGCACTCAGCACCCTGAGCTGTTAGACAGAGGTTTGACACTTGTATGCAGGTTTGGACTTTGTGGTCAGGACACATGTCTACTCTGTCTACTCTCAGTAAGGCTGAGCGTGAGCGTGTTGAGCACACTGTCACACACACCATCTGTTACCTCCAACACTCCTGGCTTGGACAAACACGGCTATGAGCAGGTAATGGTGCAGACAAAACTTCTGACCTTGACTCTGTCTCCTATGTGTGATCAGCGCGGGGAGAGAGGTAGATTGATGAGAGTCTTTTTGATTTTGGTTTGTGTGAGAAAGGCAGCAGAATCCCACGTTGCCTGGAAACCTGTCTATCTTGTAGTGTGTGATGAAAGATGGGGTCTTTCTCTGCCTCCCTTATCTTATTCAACTTCAAGATAAACATCAAATCACCACACTCAATAAATGTATTTCTTTTTTTTAACCTTATGCAAGATCTCACATGCCAATACACAAATGCTTATGCAACATAACCTTTTTCAGGTGCATTCATTCATCTATTTTAATTGAGGGATACTTAAAAATACTTTTACTTAATAAGTAACTTAATTAATAACATTTGGGATTTTAAAATAAAGCACAGAACAAGCACCATATTATAGAATATGTGTTTGCATGATTCAGTGTTAATGATGAATAGCAGCATTATGTATCAAGTTATTTGCCACAATTACACTCACCACGTTCTTGAAGATTCCTCTGCATGTCATTAAAGTTCACCTTGATGGATTTTGTGAGGTTATTAATTTCTTGAAAAGCCTATTTATTATCTCCTCTTTGTACTTCCGAGAGGCAGGGCTGCTGTGGGCTAAGGTCACTTTGAACATCAAATTTTGAAAAACTGTCATTTGGTGTCAGGTCACTTAAAGCGACCATTCCTTTGTGGTTTGGCAGGAATGGTAATGCAGTACTTTATTCCTCCCAGATGACACTTAATGACAGTAATCTAGTTTTGGTAAAGGCTTGCCCTTTTAAGGCAAAGAGTTATAGACATAAAAAAGGTCTCCACAACACCAAGAACAAGGCTGCTGCCATAGGAAAAAAAGTATTTTGAAAACACAATTGTGTGATAAATGAGATCTATCCAGTGTAAATAATTCTGTTCACTTTACACCCCTTTCATACAGACTAATTTTAGTCATTGTCCACAATTATTATTCGATCTACTGCTGTGAACACAGCACTAAAAAATGCTTTAATTTCACTGGCCAGATCAATAGCACCTGATACAGCCTCATCTCATTCTCATCTAACAGTGAGGCACTGCGTTTATAATGCTATTGACAATATTGAGCAGTATTGACGAAAAAACTGGATAAGCGCCTCAGGCAGCGGGCATGAATGAAGTGCCATTTCTTCACAGCTGTACACCTTTGTAATAGCTCTCTCAACCATGAACATGAAAATAAAATGCCAGCTACTAAAAATCAGACAGCTTTGTTTCAATCGTTTTACTCAACCGTTCGTGTCTTTTGGCGGGGTGATGCAGGGTCAAGTTCAGGAGGAGACAAATGATAACAGAAATGATGCATCAGCTCTGCGAGAGCACATCTGCAAGATAAAGGAGGAATGTTTGTGTGCTGGATAAACAAAATGGCTCTAGTATATCTAGTTGCAGGTGCAATGTTGGGAATGGGAATAATGTGTTGGGGGATCTAACACCGAGTCTCTAAAAGTATAAACCGAGCAAGTGTATGTTACGTATTCTGATGTTTTAATTCATTCAAACGGAGATGAACTAGCTAAATATATATTTATACATATATAATAACATTTTGAAATAACAGTTAGGAATAATAAGGCGTGCTTTAAGATATTATCAGTCCAAGGACATAAAAATTGAATGAAAGGAAATAAAATCTAATAGAAGCCAGCCAAAACAGCGCGCTTTCATTTACTCGACACTGATCATGTTGCTGACTATGCCTATGAGTATATCAGCTGTCTGTGATCTCCTTGAAAAACAGAAAGAAAGAAAACGACTCCTGACCATAGCTGTACCAGTTCAGATCTAAACTGCTGCTGAGTTTTAATGCTCAGATTTATTGTGCTTGTTACATTCGCGCGGCTTTTTCTCCCAGGGCAGGAGCGAGGAGAGGAGGGGCTGAGCTGTGCTGCACCGTTCAGCTGCTCACCTCTCACTGAATCCCGTCTCCACCTTTCATCCCTCAACTTGTCCCACGTAGGGATGGATGAGTTCCACCGCCGTCGGACCTTGTAAAGTATCAGAACAATGCGTCTGAACTGGGGGACCGACAGTCACTGGAGGGTCTTTGGGCGTCGGTGATGTTTCCAATTGGTGACTGCAGAAACTGCCAACGTGTCGGCGAGTCGACAGACCACAGCTTACTGGTGCGCTCTTGGAGTGGGAGAATGGACATGTGAATGAGAACGATTTCCCTCGGCGGCTACAATAACTGTTTTGGTTTTTTTAGTTCACTAACTCGCAGTAGTAAATCGTCACAAAGTCTCACAAGTGAAAACAGGATTGATGAGATTCTTTTTCATTTTTTCATTTTTTGTTTCTGCTTGAGGAGGAATTCATGCGCCGATAGCTTACGAGGCCAATATGCCAGAATGGGTCCTCTACAGTATTTATTTTTCTGTGGACTTCTGCACACCCAGACCTATGGTAAGTTCGTACAGTGCATGCATCTCTTACTTAGAGTCGTGGTTAAAAAGATGTCTTGTCCCACGTTATGCTATAGAAAGAATAGTCAACTGTGACCCGATGCGTATTCGACCACAGTGATTCCAGCTTAAGTCCACCAAGAAGATACTGAGTATGGTACGTGATTAACAGCTGGCACCCCTGAATTCTTGGTCGTCATATTATATAGTATATACTTTCTTCCTTTTGCTTTTTAGTTTAGCCCCTGTGTAAGATATTGTTCCAGACCAACTATTTAATGGTTAGGTAGACAAAGTTGATTATTTATTTATACGGGGTACCCTTAGCTGAATACATTTCTTACTTGAATTAAATGTTTGACAGCTTTTCAATATTGAGTAATCTGACAGAAAAAAAAGGTCCAGGCAGGCAAACTTAACTTTTCCCCCCTATATCATCTAAGAAATTATATTGTCTGCTCTGTTCAGTGTTATGTTCTACTCATGTCGAAACCTATAATGGCTCCCGCTGGACCCACATATTGCTTTAATTCTCTTTATCTTGCGTCAGTCCTCACGTTCAGGTTGATCAGTTAACTTAATGGACCTTCTGCTGTCTCAAATTTGAAATCTCTAGTCTGACGTGGAGGCAGTGTACCTTCATATAGTCTTAAAATCTGTCCCAAGCTGTGCATGTGTTCAGTACAATAGGCCTTTTAACATAAACACTGTACGTACAAACATTCATTTGCACTTTTACATATCAAGAATCTGGTGTTGTTTAATCTCCTGAAGTGTTTTGTGCTACTTTGTCCCATATAGCACAAATCTGTGTCAGTAGAGTAAATGTGTGCAGGTGTAAGCACTACACAGCACATAAAGTGGCTTTTGAAATGGGTGTTTCCTGTACACTGGAAATGCTGAGTTTATATGGTACAGTGTGTCAATGCAGCACACAAGAGCAACAATGACTCTGCTATCATCTCATCTTTATGAAACCTGTAGTTGGGGGGCGGGTGTTGATTGAACGCTGAGGTCATCATAGGAGTTGAAGTTTGTATTGGACTCCTGCTGACAGGTGTTTCCGGTGATTGGCACACCACATTTTTCCTTACAGATGTAGATATATGTTAATACACATCCAGCATACAAATTCTTATGTTTTCAGTTAAATGAATCTTCCAAGTTATAAGCTGAAGCTTGTACTGGTAAAACAAGCTTAACCTGGCTGACCAGTGTCCACTGGTGTAAGCTCCCAAATAACTGCTTATTTTCTGCAAGGCTTCGAGGATGTGCTTCAGCACCATGGATAGTTCCCACTAAACTGACATGCTTGGGAAGAAAAATGAGACTCAAAGCTGGACCTGGACAAAATATGCCCCCCCCCCCCCCCCCTTTTTTTATGGTTTTAAATGTATCTAAATTTAACTCTTTACTTTCAGAATCCATCCAAATTATATCTGCTTTTTTAACCCCAATTTAAGGAGTTACATTTTTAAAAATCCAAATCTTTCCCTTCTTTTATCACTCATTTACATTCAGGGTCATAGTGTGCATGGAGCCTGCCCCGAGTAAGAAATAGACAACCCCCTCCTGATGAGATGCCAGTCTATCACAGGGCCAACAGACTGACAGGACCCCACAGGACCTTCTTGCTGTTAGATGACAGTACCAACCACTGAGCCAATGTGCCACCCACAACTTAAATCATCTAATTTAAATTCTGTTGTGTGACAGCACAAGCCTCAAACTCTGCATTAGCTACTGTGGAGACCGGGTAATGGGAAGACCAATTAAACAAAGCCAGTATTTCACAAAATATGTGTTTGTGTGACTTTGTAGAGCCACACAAATGTTATAGATTATAGAGTTTTAAAAGTATTTTTAATACGCAGTGTATCTCCCTGCTTTGGCATGCTGGTGCCAGCTAATGGAACGCTTTTTGTCAACAAACCTCTTAACATTATAGACCATCACATCAATTTTTATTCACTTTTGTGACTTTATTTCAGTTGCTGTAGAGCAGCCAATGATCACGGTTGCCCCTCTGCAGTTTGTATGATTTGTCCCCCTCACAGTTAAAAAGACAAGAGAGTGCCAAACATCACTTTGATTTATTTATTATATATCTTATTCATTTTCTCCTTAAGAAAGTCGAAAAAGTATGTTCTAGCAACTCAAACACTACACACTTGACTTGTTTGTATGCACACGACAGAGAAGACCTTTTAACTCAGATATTATAATGTGCTCATACACCATGGAACAGATGAAAGTTGTGAGATTGTCATGTCGGTAAACAAACACAGTGCCACTACATTCGGGTCATTACTCTGTGACATTTAGAGGTGGAATATATGAAACACCAGTGAATTGGTCAATAAATGGAAAAAAAACAAATCTGGCATTCTCGTGACATTTGATGGAGATCAGCTATCAAATACTGGGGGTTAAAACGTAAATATTATTTATGGCAAAATATAGCCGTTGATTTGTAAAGCACATAGTGAACTTTGCACATCCTTAGTGTTAAAGTACAAAGCAAAAAATCCATTGTAGCAGTTGCTGTTATACACCCATTGTGACAACATGTTTGATGATGTCAGTGTTTGATGGAACGTGTTAATGAAAAAGTTAATGAGATGTAATGACTCCTCAGCTCCTGTCTGTGAAAGTAAATATGGAAGCTTCAGTTTAGTAACACAGCATATTGTAGAGCAAATAAAAACCTGACACTAATCAGCTTTCTTTTTTTTCCAGGTACTGTAATCACATTATACTTTGTGTGTTCCACCAATCATATTTACAAATTGATACAGAGGCATGATTTACAGTTTAAATTGCAGTGGAAATCATTATTTTAGTGACAGATGAAAACCATTACTTATTTTCCAACATAATTCCCCAAGAATTCTCTCTGTCATCAGCTGTCATTATTTTAATCAAAAGAAGTATGGTAATCAACAATTCCCTGTTTTTCTCCTTTTTTTTAATTTTAGAGAAACTGTGATAAGCCAGTATTGCTTTACTGCTGTTGTATGACACAGTGCATTCTGAGTGTCTATTAACTTTTAAAGGTTGCTCATTCGTAGTTGCTATTGCTGTTTTTGGTAACTCAGGGGCTACCAACCTTTATCCCAAACATACTGTTGGTTAAAAAAGAAATATATGTGTATATGAAATAAACTTTATCATCATTCCTTTCCTTTAGGGTCTCGTCTTCGCCAGGAAGACTTCCCTCCCCGCATTGTGGAACACCCTTCTGACCTCATTGTGTCCAAGGGGGAGCCAGCCACTCTCAACTGTAAGGCAGAGGGTCGTCCACCGCCTACGGTGGAATGGTACAAAGACGGGGAGCGTGTTGAGACAAACAGGGAAAATCCCCGTTCCCACCGTATGCTGCTTCCCAGTGGGTCCCTCTTCTTCCTGCGCATCGTTCATGGACGGCGGAGCAAGCCAGACGATGGCATCTATGTTTGCGTGGCCCGAAACTATCTGGGGGAGGCCAAAAGCCGGAACTCATCTCTAGAAGTAGCACGTAAGTTTGACTTTTCATCGTGTCCCTCTAGGCACAAAGGTAATAACATGGTCAAAGAAATCTCAATGTTGCATGAAAAAAAGGGAAATAAATGAATATGGAGCATGGGTGAGGGTGGTAACCTTTTGTGGGGTATATGAAAATATGAAAATGTGCTAATATTGCATAAAAAAGTAGAGGTTAAATTAAGCAAACAATGTGGGGCTGTTTTGCTACTGTATATGTCATCTGATGTCATCTGTCACAGTGCACGCAAGATCACATAACCTTTCCGCTGAACCTACAAGTGTGTATTAATTTACCCAGCCGTGTGCATAACGTGTGTGCGCATATGTGTGTGAATATGTTTCCTGACTGCTAGTGAGACCTGTTTGGATGACCTGTTTGAGTAATGTATGGGCAAAGCTGTGAATCGCTCCAGGGAGGGAGAGCAAAAGGAGGCAGGATTTTAACCCAGCGAACTCCCTTTCAGTGTTTTGGATTTGGAAAGAAGCGGCCAGCTCCCAGCCAGTTCTCTCCCTGTGTGGGAGAAAGGCGCTCTGGGCTATTCACATTTCCATTATGTGCTAAACTGAGCTGATTTCTTGCCATGAACAAGATGCACACACGCTCGGACGCACATGCATGCACACACAAACACCCACACCGTCTCCCCTGCTCTGTGTTTATCATTAGCACAGATGGGGAATTCCATGCAAACAATATATTGCAATTTGGTTTTAAAATAATAATTAAAAAATATTTATACACCCATGGCATTCTGTTATATTTGCTTTTTTAATTCCAAAATAGGTGAATATAAGACATGAACCTAATGACTTGACTATGATGTACTACAGTTACATTACTACAGTTAAAACAAGAACATGTCAGAGTCAGAATTATGGCACTGTTGTGGCTTTAGCTGATTTGTCACCCTTGGCTTTATGGGGAAGTCACAGAATAGGAAGGGGGGGAAAAAACTGAGATAAGAACCATGAAGCTAATAGTAGCTCAAGACATTATCTGAAATCTCTGTGCCTTCTTTTTGTGCACCACATGATCTCTTTGCCTTATTGCTGTATTCAGTCGCTGTTGTCTTCTTTTACTGATGATACCTCGTCTTTGTTTCAAGACAGTGAACTGTCCTGGAAGTGCTGAGGCTTAAGGAGATGCTGGCAATGTAATAGGACATACAAATCGAGCCATAAGAATGAGTGTGTGTCTGTGTGTATGTGTGCGTCAGAGGATACAACATTGGCTTCCCCATACAAAACGAGACATTGTGGTGTCGGGTATTATAGCTGGTATTATCTAGCATCCCTGTCTCACTGTAATCGGAATTTACACTGCACTTTGTATCACATTTACACTGCACTTCTTGAGCTGTACAGTTGTCTTTGAAGATAGTGAATAATTCTTTCTCATAAAGAAACCAGAGACCCAAAACTGTCGTTATAGTGTCAAGAGACACATCTTCTGGCGGCTTCACTGATTCCCTTGACTGAATAGATGCCTACTTTATGAGCACAGTGACTGTGTCAGAGTGATTTTGTGGGGATTTTCTGGTTCTCCCTAAACACAATAAAGCTCATTTGTATGTTGTAGCTCAAACAGGCATTCTGAATTCATTTTCTGAGTTAATTCTCACATTCTTTGTCACTGTTAAAGCTGCAGCTACTTCTAAATTGTTTCTTGGTTTGTTTTTTTGTGAGAAACCTATGTTATGTGTAGCAACCATACATATGTTGTAAATGTGACTTACCCAAAATAAAGTAGCAACACCTAAATATTAGAAAATATAGAACTCAGCATAGCTCAGCAAAGCTTTAATATTCTTTGAAATGCATGAAATGCATCCTAGGATACATTCTTGAATCCACACCAATTGGTTTATATTTTTTGTATTCAAAGCACCATCTTGATCATTTTGAGGACATTTTGAAGGATCAGTGTTGGCTCTAAGGAGTACACCTCATGAGTACACTTCGTATTTCTAGATCGAGCCATACATATTTGGAGAATGACACTTTTTTGTGTGTATTTTTTCTTTCTACACCACCTTAGTTAATTTAAATCACACAAGCGAGATGTGATTGAGTGCAAACTTATGGCAGTAATTCAATGGATTTACCAAAAGTAAATTAAATGACTGCCTGAATTCTACAACCCATGGACATCACTAAATGTTGTTTCTGCTCTCTAAGTCCTTTACTGCCACCACCTTTAGTTCCTGTTTTTTGTGGGTCTTTCTACCTTCAATTTATTTTTCTTTAATAAAAGAAAAGTACGCTCTATTGAGCTGAGATCAGGTGACTAACAAGGCCATTGAAGAGTTTCCCATTCTGTCGCCTTGAGAAACTCTTAGGTTGCTTTTGCTGCGCTCTGATTAATTATATATTTGCACTGTGAAGTGCTGTCTGATCAGTTTTGCAGCATTTGGCTGAGTCTGAGCAGAGAAGTAGCACTAGCATAACCTGCTAGTGCTACTTCTTTAAGCAGTCACATCATCAATAACCACTCGGTTCCACAGGCAGCCATACATGCCATAACATTACTTTCACCATGTTTGACAGATGATGTGGTATGCTTTGGATCACAAACTGTTTCTCTCCTTCGCCATACTTTTCACTCCTCATAATTGTAGAACAAGCTAAGCTTGGTTTCATATGTCCAAAGATTTTTTTTTTTTCAAAACGTTTCACATTTTTTCTGGCAACGTCAATTGACCAATATTTACATTTATGTAGACAACTTTGACAGTGATACACCTACCCCCACAAGATGACTTGACTTGGTTAGATGTTATTTTTTGGTGTTGCTGTTCTTGTCAGTGCATTTGTTCTTTTTTAGCAATGTATCAGATGTTTAATTTCCCAATTCTAACTTTATTATTTTGATTTCCACCCTAATAATGGCCTTCACATGAATCAATCTTCATTGATGTCCACTGCAGTGGTGTACAGAAGCAAAACTAAAAACAAAAAATAAATGGTCCAAATACTCATTAATCTATTTGTACAGCTCAGTATATCTTATCTATTATAAGGAAGCCCAGAATAGGATCCACGTATTTTCAGTATGTATTATATTTAAAGTAACTGCCTTGTGTACATAGTGTCAAGGGATAATTTTTGTTTTCCACGGCCTTTCTTACATAAAGGACAGTACATGCCCGGCAGATTTTAGTCTTCTCTGTGTAATTCAGAATATCATGGCTACAGGGATGCATAATCACATGACTCCTCCAGGGACTGCAGGTTCCTGCCAGTATTACTGCAGCCAAAGTTGTCATGCAATGCTCCGGGTGGGAGCAAACGGGTATATGAAAGTGCTGTGGGGATGATCTGACAGTGAGTCTAGCTCTAGAATTGTCTGTTTCTTTAGGAGTCCACACACATCCTCAGATTTTCTAATGGGCTGTAGCATTGTATCTTAACCAGTGGCTCAGAAAATGTAGCTAACTAGAGGGGTGCTGCTCCCTCGGGTACATTTGTGCTATACAAGCTCAATTTTGGTGGTTCGTCATGCATTTTGTGAGCTTGAGTCTGAGTGAAATTTGAAGAGACATTATTCATTCCGTGTGATGCAAAACACTTCAGCTGTTTAAGATGGCAGCAAAGCTTAAAATATGTAAATTATGCAGATATGCCAGACAAATCTACAGCTGACAGCCTGGCATCAACAAATGATGTACCTCACAACATTTGTTTGTCATATAAATTAGCCAGTCCATACTAAAACATCTATTTGCACACATATTCCCCCCCCCCCCCCCCCCCCCTTACGCCTTAACAGGGTTCATGTTAAAGAATTAATAGTAACAGTGCAAATTTAAATTACATGTTTTTGTGTTGTTGTTGAGAATCATCTAAAAGGACAGACAAAATGTTAGTTTTTCTTGAAATCTGAAGAAATTATTGTGCATAACTCACCATTTCTTTATTTCCTCCATTATTTGATTTGCTACTCACTTAACACATTGGCATATTTTAAAGTCTTTGCCTTTAACTTCCTTCTTGTGCCTAATCATCTAGCTTCAGGCTGACTTCAATACAACTGTGATGTCTACAGGGACAGTATTAACATATTTTCATACCATCTGCATGGTTATTCCTTACTTGTTAAATCTTTTAGCGCACTGTGGATATTTTCCAGCACCGTGGTTTTTCAGAGGAAATGTTTTACATTTACATTGACTCTTAGCTGAGCAAGACTGAACTAACCCTGAATAAGTAGAAGTGGAAAAAAATGAAGGCTAGAGAGCATAAATTTTATCCTGTGGACAATGGGAGCATATTTATTTTCTAAGCTGATGGACTATAGCAAGGCACGAAACAGAAGAATTTTCAGCCTTGTCGAGATTCTATTTCCTGTCTGTCTTATTTGGTGTATATCTGACACAAATGATAACATCAGCTATTTCAAAGGAAAAAAAATACCTGTTTATTATTAGAATGTCATGTATTTTTTTCTTGATAAACAAGACCCATTGTGTTTTTGCTACTGTTGCAACATGTCACCTGAATCTCACATCCAAGTATGTAATTTTAATAATCAACAGTCACCTGCTGTCAGTGTGTACAATCACACTTGGCCAACCACTGAGGCAGCTTTTTTACATATTCACTCTGTTAAGTTAGACATTACAGCTGAGCGCTACTTCTGAGCAACGTGAACAAACAACTGTGCAACCTCCAGGCCACCAGTGGACTGGCACTAATCATCAGAGTGAGTGGCTGTTGATGGAATTAGAACAGCTTCCTCAAACTATTAAGAGAAGGGACAGAAAGACATAAACGGTGATGTTTTGAAGGGAGTTGTGGGCGGAGAGGCGGCGGATGCGAGGGTATTCATTAGCACCAAACTCAAGAACAAGATGAGTCCCCTTCTGTTCAACTGTGCTAGGAGAATTAGATGTATAGTCACTCAGCCAGACAATCATCAATTAAATCCTCACAGTCTCAGACAACTAGTGAACTAAGCAGAAACAATGCTAGATAAATCTAGTGCTAGATTTTTATTTTTATTTTTACCATAGTTCCCTATGGTAATCGTTTTTGCTGAAATATTGAACACAAAATTTTGGAATTTTAGTATAATAGAAGAATAAATTCATTTACTGACAGTTTGATTTCAGACTGAAATCTGCGAGGTGGGACATGTGAAAAAGTCTTCAGCTGCCCATAACGTCTTTAAATTTTGCCTGGAAAATGGGAAAATAGGTGCAGTGATTCATTGAAACATGTTCAAACATAAATGGAAATAAACTATATAAGTTAAAAGGACAGTTTGTACAATTCTTGAAAGTCAGTATTTGGTAAGACTTTCTTTGTTTTTTAGCACTATCTGAATTCTTTTTGATTGTTGGATTTCTTGTAATTTCTTCAAGTAGTTTTCAGGAATAGTTCATCAGGCGTCTTTTATCTAAAGCTTTTTTTTGTTTGCTTTTGTTCTGTTCTCCACCATAGAACCAAGTCCGCCAGAGCTTCTCTTTATATTTTTACATGGTGTACTGCCATTTTTGGGAGCATTACAAGTTGCTATACATCAATACAACCATTATATCCCAAATGTAATAATATGTATGCATTAAGTCCATAGTAAGTACATAAATTGCAAAAAAAGTGCAATAAATTACAAAAAAAAAAAAAAAAAAAATAGTTTTTGTTTTTTAAACATATTTCTAGTTAGAGAAATTTCAGAGGTATATACTTCAAATCTGTAAATACAAAAAAGTTGCACAAAATAGTTTCCAACCACAGGAAATTAATTTTGAATGTCTTCATAGTTTTATTTTTTAGACACATCAATTTTTATATACTGCAGGAAAAACGAAAATAAATATTATATTACAAATTTGCCCCAAAAAAAACAAAACAGCATGTGCATCAAAATAAACTATTTCCAACAGTGCAATTTGAGTTCTAAGTGTCCCAGAAACTATACAGAAAAGCATAAACTCAAACGTGACATTTAAAACACCAGTATAGGTTTATAAAGGCCCTAAAGGAAAAAAATACGTTTTCCACGAAACATGACGTCACTTCCGGTTTTGTCAGGTAATGGCAGACATGCGTTTGTTCATGCTGAAGTCTATTCCAACATACGAAGTGCTATGAACAGCTGATTGGATCGGCAAAAGCGTGTTTCTGGAATATTATGTTTTTGTTGCTGCAAGTGCTCTTTTTTCAATTTTTGCAAAGCCATATGTGGAAGGAAATCGAGGACAAGCTGAATGCATAAGATGTAAGTACAACTCCTCCGGTTTCCTATGCAAAATACATTTTTGCGCTAGCTTATGTGGTTGCAATTCTACTGGGATTTAAAAATAGTTCCGCAAAGCGGGGAGTTCTGCTCCAATAGGCCTTAAAGGGTTAAGATGGTCCCACTCTGCTTCAATATTGTTGACATCTGGCCAATGAGGAGGCCAAGCTATGACTGATAATGTTCCACGGTGTGATCTTCTTTCTAGGTGTGCTTTTTGGAAGTGTGTTTGGAATCATTGCCAAGCTGAAAAATAAAGCAGTTGACAATTGATTTACAGGTGATATACATGCAGCCCCAAATCATGACAGACCCTCCTCCGGGTTTAACGGGTTTCCTGACCTTCTCTGGACATATGGATGAGGCTTTGGACCAGAATTTGATTCGTCACTTCACAAGACCTGTTGCTGCTGATTTTCAGTCTCCTCCTTGTTTATTTGGCATACCATAGATTTTTCTCAGTGAACAGTAGATAGATCAGAATAAATATCAGATCCATCTCTCAGGTCCTATGTCAGGTCTTTGATGGAGTTATTCCATTTTCCAAAGGGAATGACATAGCTTTTTAGGCCTAAAGCTTCTTTGTTTTGTCCTCATTTAAAAAAAAAAAAATACTGCACACCATGCCAAGACAGGCCAAGTTTTCAAATAATAGCTCTTTAGGAATCATCCTGTTGGTGCAAAAATATTATTTTCTACCTATTCTCTAAAATTATTGCCCACCACATGTTAAGTGGTCTTTTATGTGTTGACAGAACATTCCTCTGAATATGGTCTAGTACAAGAACTGCATAAAAAAATGTCCAAAAGAAGCCCAGAAAATATTACCTTTTGCTTTAGTCCAATTTAAATAATTTTTTAAAAAGGGTTGCTCCTTGGAAACCATATATAAAGAAGAGCACTAAAAAAAAGTTGAGCTACCAACTATGTTCAACATGTACAGTATGGGCAATATATTCAGTTTGCAGCCATATAGCTGTGCTGTGATCTATATCATCACTCACTGCTTCCTCGTCATTGTCTTCTTCTCAGTGATGTGCATTACCCTGAGCAACATAGGCTACTGGTTGGTATAATGTACTGTGAGAGTCAAAGCAATGCTTTCTCCAGGCATGAAAATATCTTCTTTCACAAAGTGCATCTCATAGAAGGCATCATTTATCTAGATCATCATATTTATGCTTTACATTTGGTATATATCATATGGGGAGGTTTTCTTCAGAAAGCTTTGTATGTAAGTATTTGGGTTTAGAGTTTTGCTGTGAACAGTCATTACTATTTTAAGGTACTTACCTGTAGTTAGAACTGATGGTGTGAATCTGAAAACGTAGTAAATCACTCAAGGTTTAGTAGCCATTCTATTGGGAGGCATTCTGTGGTGCTTCAAAAAGTGGCAACTTGCCATTAATCATGCATTTCACTGTTTTGAAAACACCCAGGGTTAGTGTCTGCCTGCCAGCCCTGTGTGTTTCTAGGCAGACTGTCAATGTTTTGTATGAGTAGATAGGTTGGCCACATTGTACAATCTGTTTCCAGTTCAGCAGCCCTTGTGTATCTTTCCTCTGTTTACCCTGCTTTTGTTAAGCCAGTATAGGGTTTTGAACCCAGCTGATAAGAAGTGAGCTTTCTCAGGTTTTCACCAAATTTAATCATTAGCATTATTAATACATGCCGTCATACTTTAGCAGGTTACATTTATCGTGCACATTTGGGCCAAATCGATGCAGTATTGCAGTATTGCAGTATTATGTGTGGTTATTCCACATTTTTTTCACTATTAAGTTAGTTGTATCTAATGCGAGCAAATGTAAAAAATAAATTCAAAACTGTGCAAGCGTATATTTCTTTAATACCTCTTAGAGGTGATTGCACAAAAAAAGGGATGCTTCTCCACGTGCATTTATGATCCCAATCACACTGATTCTTTTTTTTCCTCTCCATAGGGCCATTTTGGTGTTGCTAAGCAGCCTGTAATCAGCCATCAGTTTCTTGTATGTCAGTGAGCTACATACAGTATAATTTACAGTAACTATATTAGGACATCAAAAACAGAAACCTTGAAGTGAAAGAGAGAAACAAGCCCCCAAATAGCCACAAATGAATCATCATATAATTTCCAAATGAAAAACGAACAAAGACCATGGTGCAGTGTTAACACAGCTGAATCACAGCTGGTATATTCTGATTTTCCACCTGCTAGGTAGTTAGGCTTTTTCTAAAATAATGAGATTATAGTTATTCACATTACAAACTGTTCCAAACATGTACTCACTTTAGACAATAAGCTACAGAGAGAGCCTACCATGTCGTCTGTTGGTGTTTAACTATCCAGTCTTTTCCACAGCACTTAAAATGTGGCTTACATTTGTAGATCATTGTGAAGCTCAGACAGGGAAAATGGTATCAAGACTCCACATGCAAATATAACCTGATCACACTCATGTGGGCATTAGTATGCATGGGAAGCTTTTTGAATGTGATAATTATCAAATCCTTGAAGATGATGTGAATAATATGTATTCGAGTAGCTTTCAGGTTATGGTACGTGGATTCGTAAGGTGGCTTTATTTCTATTCAAGTTGTTTAGTATGTGTGCGGAGATCTTTTTTTTTTGCTGTTGTTGTTAATCATGTAAAATATATGCCATCATTTTATGACAAATGTTCCTCTAGGCATGGTGTATGCTCTTATATTTGATTTTTTTCTGTTCATCAAAAATGGATACTACACATGTCTATAGGTTTTCAGTAATCTTAGTTTTTTTTTCTTCATTTCTGCTGTTGACCTTGCATTTGGAAAGGCCAAACTCTTGGATTGTCAAAGTAGAGAAAAGCTGAAATGCTCAGCGTTGAACTTTTCCCTATCGGAGGTCACTTATTGAAAACATATCGTATATACACAAAAATAGCTAAATAACTTTTAAAAAAAATTATTAAAGAAATTCATTCTATCCAGTGCTTCAAAACTATATTTACTTCTGAATGAGAGTCTAGTCACATTTTATAGAATAGGTGTTGAATTCAAAGAAGACTGAATTCATCTGTACTGTATATATAGTCATATCTCCTATGACTGTAGAATCCTAAATGAACATGTTAGAATCTGTTAGATATGTTTCTCGATTTGTTTTGGGGTCTTAATAGTAGTGTAGGAGAATACTTTTGTTTCTTCCAGGTAGTGAAAATACAAACCACATATTTATTTTCCTGTCTTTTTAGGCAGTCTTATGTTAAAAGTATTTCTAAACTGCAGATATAGAGGTGGCCAGGGCAAGGAAGTAGAACTAATTTATGGATTTTTTTTTTTGGCTGAAGACAGTGAGTGAAGGGGCTAGCATCTGGTGCTAACTGGACCATGTTCACTCCTTGGAGGTCTGTGCATTATGAGGTTCGGTAAGTTAGCTAAGGGCTAGCATCTGGTGTTAATTGGACCATGCAAACACCTTTAAGAGCTCTGGTGCACTTTCTTACAGTTGGTTGGAAGAAACATATGCCTGGCGTGAAGAAGCACACTAGCTTGATTTGCTGTGTTCAAGCTTGTTTCAACTTTCTAATTTATGATGAGAATCAGTTATATGTAAGTGGAAATTCAAGATATAACATCTTACATTCCCCTCTCCATGTCTCTGTCTTAATTATACATCAAAATTTGTTTCCCCATATATATCCTGTCTTTTTTACCTTGTTTTATATATTTTACCCTAGTGTCATATTTAAAATGCTTGTAAGTGGTTATGTTTTTTCTTTAATCTAATGACAAGATTTAATAAGAATGAAAATGTACTTAAATATCTCACTGAATAAATGTTTCTTTAAATAAGCACTATTTTATTTTACTTAAGATAACACACTAACTTGCTAATACAACTGTTCCCCCTACACGAAGCACTTTTAATGTTATCCAGCAAAACGATGACTAAAGTTTGTTTGTTTTTTTAGAAGGAATTCTGAGTTACATAAGTCAGTGATAAACAAGGTTGCTTGTCAAACAGATGCTAACTATTAAATTATGGAATCTGGTTACTTTTTATGGTCAGTTGATCTTTACCCTCTCGGGATTTTATCATCCTGCATTTACAGATGCTTCATCATGTTTGGGACTATTATTCACATTCTTTCAAAAGGAAAACAACACTAACTCTGTCTGATAAAAACAAGTACTCTAAAAGACTTCAGGGAGTAGTGCTTGGCAAAGGCATTTAATATTCTAATAGTAGAAAATATCATCAATAGTTACAAGTCTGACAGATTATAAACAGACTATTTTATTCACAAGTTGAAAGTGTCTGGGTTTATAATGTCCCAGTAACTATAGAATTCATCCTAATGAAAGCAGCAGTCAGTGTCATCCTTTCATTTAAGTGATTGTGTTTACTGAGTCAGTGGCTAGGTCATATTGGGTCAAGCTACTCACATGCACCTGTCACAACCTGTGACTGGGGATTGCTGTTATGAATAAACCAAATATTGCTATCTACCTGAGGAGTCCTGCACACATATTGAAAATCTTCTTTCAAAATTGTGTTGAGGGTTGCAGCTTCCAGCTACAGATTTCTCATCCAGCGAGGAAAAATATGTGTTTGCTGTCAAAGTAGCCTTCAACTTTAATGCCTTAGTTGAGGACTGTGTGGTAAGAATTATTATTTATTTATTTTTAGACAATTAAATAACATACATGTAACAGTATTTGTCAGAAGAATTCAGCCATGCATACAACATTTTATATTCAACACGTTTGTGTTGAGCTTGCAAAGACCATGCTACAAAATCCATTTTCAATATGACGGATCACAAAATGATTCATTACACACCACCGTCTACTTTTCAAGGTATTATATTGTGATGCCAAACACAGTACATTACTGGCTATAATTTAATGCAGTCGTGTTCCAACATTTGAATTTGAAATATGGCTATACATCTCCTTTTAGATGAGTTGGCGCTGGCTTGAGCTACTCCATTAGCAGACCTTGAATGGGGCCTTCACACTATTACAGATATAGCTGTAACTTATTGCTTCTGTCATCTGTAGAAGCTGCTGCTGGGTGTAGCCTTCTGTTTTCAGAAAGCGACATCCAGCCATGTTTTATGACAAATATATAAAGCGGCATGACGCTATTAGGACGGGTAATGGATTATATCCAGAAATTAAATTAAGAATTTAATTTTCTTTTTAAAGTAAAAAGAAATCAGTAATTTAAAGTGACCCCTAGCATGATAATGTGTTCACACTGTATTTGTGTGTTTGCGTGTGGGATTGGGTGTCTTTACTCATGTGTGATTGTGTGTGCATCTGAGTGTGACAAAGCAAAGGCGTGTGTCTCTCAGCAAAATGATAATGCTTCATAATTGTTGCACTGCAGTTATTGATGTACAATATATGCATGTTCTCGATGTGGGTTAGAGGGCATATTTAGGCATATTGCCCTAATGCAAAAAAGAAAAAAAATCACCCATGAACTATAACACATGCAGTTTTATTAAAACGTATTATCATCATTCTTTTCGTGGTATATTAACCATCGCTGGAAGCCAGTGAATGTGTTGAAATATCTGCTGTTTCACTGTGTAATACTGCTAATTTGAGTGTGCCTATCCACTCCCTTCTTCAGTCTGGCTGGGGTGATGAGAGTGAGGAACATCACCAACCAGCCAGAGGGTCTCTGTAGTTGGTTTATTATTCATGTTGTCTACCCAACATTCTACCCAATCTAGGCCAAAGCGCTATTATAACTGCTAAGTGTCACACGCAAGACTTCCGTTTGCCCATTCATTCACTCCCATTGCATCAGTCTATGCTGAAGTCCATCCACCCTATACTCTGATTCACAAAATGTTGAGAGTGCTAGGTCCAGAGCAGCAATAAAATGACATCAGGCTTCCACAGTACACACCTGAATGAGTAAAGAGGAATGGGAATATCCGGAATCTTCATTAATTCATGAAATCTGCTGGATGTAGTATTTTTCTTTTATCTAACCCCGAAACTCACGAGCATCTGTCCGCTTGTGCTTTTACCTGGCTAAGGTGATTTCATAAATAAATGCTTTCTACAAGACAAAGTGGGCTGACAGAATGTTTCCTGTCACTACCTTTTATATCAGCAAATCCATAAAGTGCTGCACCCCTGTGTGTCTTAATTTATTCTCAACTGCTGTAAAGGGTGTAATTGCAACAAGGCACCAAATAACATTACATCTCATCTGACATGTGTCTGTTTGTGTAACGTAAGTGATACTTACACTTGGTGTGGTTAGATGGTAGACTCAGGACTAGTGTTTCAGGGGTCTAAGTGGGATTTCTGATAATCAGACGGCTACTAACCATCTCATACCGTGTTGTTGATTTATACTTTACAGATTTTAATTTCCTTTAAACCGAATAATCTATTTAGTTCTTCATTCAGTTGCATAACCCTGCTTTTTCTGATTTCATATTCTCTTCAACCTTGAAAGCTCACTTATCATTCCACTCTCTTTTATTACTTTCTCCTCTCCAGCGCCCAACACACACGTGTCCTATGTTGTTCTTTATTTGTATATGCCAGAGACCAGGTATACTATGATCCTTTAGATTCTTGATTATTCTTTTTATGTTGCATGTACAAAACAGATTTTCTAGGTTGTTGGATGAGTCAGGTGCCTTTTACTTCATGGATTTGTCAATGCAGCTACTATATCTAAGGACTTTTAAGCCCTCTACTGCAGCTGTAAAATTCCCTTATCAGAGTGAAAAGTGATGGGAAACATGTCGTGAGCTACAGAGTCTTAATTCCATACTTAAAGTAGTTCACAATGAGGAATGTCACGCCGTGAAATTTCATTTTTGTAGAAGCGAAAGATTTCATTACCAAAGACTCCTCAGAAAAACATTGTTCTTCTTCACTGTTTTTCCTGTTTGTCTCCCTCGACACTGGCTTGGCAGAAAAAAAATGCTTATGTGTACAATAGTAGTATTTTCATGGAAAGCACAACACTTTATTTCTTCTCGCTATGTTATCCTTGCCGTAACCATTTTTACACCTCAGGTAACTAATGGGAAAGAGCGAAATGTCACATTATAAATCTTATAATTAGAACAAATTCAGATATGCAATATGAGGGAGCTACAATGAGAATCACGAGTCATTACAAAATTAACATTTTGGTTAAGAGACAATAGGACTGTAGCACTGCAGAAACCTGTTTTATGAAGTGTTCCTCTGTAAAGGATGTTGTTCCCATGGTTAGTTAGTTTGCTTGGTCTCTCATGCTCCAGTAGTTAATGTGTACTAGTCTATTGCTGCAGATGTTGTCCGCATGGGGACTGGAGCTGAGGAGTGACCAACAGAGCTCAACGTGGGGAGGGACGGACAGTGTGTTCCAGAACAGATGTTTCCAGCCTTTGTGCATTTGTCATTTCAGCTTTAATCTGGTCAGTGAAGGGCATAGATGCTGCATGGATGGGGACCCCAGCTGTCAGCACTCTTGAGAAGTCACCCACCCCTCCACCCCTCGCCACAAATCCTAAATTCACTCGAACATTCAAGGCCCTCCTACTCAAATCCATACTCATGTACGCACGCAAAAGCAAACACCACACTTTGTAATTGGCTCAGAATTAGGGCACACGGACTATTGTTGAACCTGTGGAGATTATGCATCATGCTTGAATCTGTGGAGATTATGCAGTGCTGGGATATTATGCCTCCATTTTCTCTGATTGCCTCTTTGTATTATTTCCCTTGGTTGTGCCGTAGTGAATCCTCTACTTATTTCATCCCTTTTTCTTCCCTAATATTGTACCTCATTCTGTTTTTCGGTTTTCACTCAGTTCTCCTCTGTTGTACACAGTCTATTCCCCTGCTCTCTACCATTCTCCCCTATTCACCCCCCACCCCTACACACACACACACACACACACACACACACACACACACACACACCACCACCACCATCAACACCACCACTCTCCACCCACTCGCCTTACCCTCCTCCTCCTCCGTGCCTCTCCTCCTTAGGGCCTCTGGCTGTCTCCCCACAAGTGATGTTCTCCTGGCCAGATGATGCATGCATATCTCTTGTGTCTTCTTGATGCTAACTCACGTAGACATTTGCACGGCATTGTGGGATTCTGCTCTCGGTCATATTTCATGTAATGATGAAAATGATGATGGTGATGAGGAATCAGGGAGAGGCGGGGATGGGGTTGGAGAGGGGGTGTGCTTCTATTTTTTGCCCTTGTCTTTTCTTCAATATCAATCAGTGCATTGAGATTAGACAGTAGATAAATGGTGGTCACACAGAGTGAAGCATGGGTAATAAGTTTTGGTTCGAGTTTGGACGAGTTCCTTTTCACTTTCCATGAGATCATGAACAGCACTCAGTATTATACACAAAAAAAGTAGGCTTCATCGCTGCTTGTGTTTAGCATCAGTTTAGAATTATAAACTCCGACTTTCATGGTTGCTAATCTCTGGGTCAGTCACTCTTCTTCTGTTTTTTTTTTTGTTTGTTTGTTTTGTTCACTTCAAGGGCACCCATGATTGCTTGAACAGTGTGTTCTGAGGAAGAGACAGGAAGTGAAAATTATCCCTAATAGAATAACATTTTCCTTGCAAGTGTGCTAACGAAGGGAAATGTGTTCTGAGCAAAAACTGAGTAAGAGGGAAACAGGGAGGATAAACATATTCAGTGAAGAGAGAGGGGAGGGAGGTGTCATTATTGGATGAGTCTGGGCCATGGCAGACTTTTGGCCCTCCTACAGTGTCTCATCTGTGTGTATGTGCAGCACATTTGTGTGTGTTATAGAGTTAAAAAGATATGCTGGTGCTTGTGTGCACATTTTAGGGACTTGCTGCTATGCAAAGCTTTGTCAGTGGATATAGCATCTATGGAAGAGAGATTTCTTCACAGTCTACGCTACACCCTAATTAATCTGCTTAAACCTGCTAGGCCTGTCTCCAGCACTCTTACACATCAGAAAAGCCAGCTCTGAATCCAACCAGGATTTTCTCCATGGATGCCAGTGGAAAATCATTCCAGCTTCACCGCTGACAGCTTTCTGTCAGAATGTGCAGAAATGCATATAGAGTGGAGACAAACGTACACATCATCATTTCCTATCATGAATATTGAATAGGGAAGCAGTTATCAAGAGGGCTCATGAAGTCCCTTAAAAGGTCTAGTTGTTGGTTTATATTGTCTGCCTACAGCAAGTGCCTTTCAGATGACAAGCACTTCCACATCCAACAGATAAAGCATTGTAAGGTCAGTGCTGTTCTATTGGCTTTGCCATAGGGTATAGCTGTGATCTGGGTATGACAAAAACACCAATGACCAAATGGTGACAGTCTTTTTTATTTATTGCTGGAATAACTCCCCTGTAACATCTAATGAAATAAATTCAGATGGTACAGCCAAATGTTTTTTGGGGGGGTTTTTGCAAGCTGTTGTGACAAACTGTTCAAACTTTACTTCAATCCAACTTAGGTACCTAACTTCATTCATTTCTAATGAACAACACACTTTTAAAGAGTGCCACACTGAATATTGAATTGAAGTTGGAGATAAAGTTTCAGGCTTTTGGTAGCACTTAAGCAGATTATAGTGTGATGACTGCAGAATGAAGGAATCATCACAGCAAGCAAAAATGAAATGTTCAATATTTTCTTGGCAGTACCTACAAAATATAGACTAATGCTGGAGTGAGCCAGAGCTTTAGCAGGCACAATATTTTGCTGAAGATGTAACCTGGCCAGACAGATACTAGACCTAGCATGGTGCTGATATCACACTGAGTGTGTATATTTTCTTGTGGCTTACCAGCTTATTATTTAGGATGGATGTCTAATGACTGGAAGGGCGTATGCATTGATGGTTTGGATCTTATTCCTTTGTATAGTGCCAAGCACTACAGTATCCATGAGTGGTGCGTTGAGTCACAGGGATTCTTATTGTAAGCTCAGTTCTCCCTTGTCTTAGAGTCCCGATGTGCTGCTCTGTCAACCAGGAGGTGATTTGGGGCCCAGTGGTGTTATTTCCAATTTTTTCGACTCATTTGCCTACTCATCCTGGGTGCTACGATGTCTGAGAGGAGCTTCCATGTTGTGGAGTGGAGGTAATTGGTAGTTTGATACTATCATACCCATTATATGATATATCATGATATATGTGGCAGTCCTTAAAAATTGCTCTGCCCTGTGTCAATCAGTCCTGGTGCATACCTGTGACTGTTAGCAGTCACTTTGCTGTGAGGTGATAATTGAGAGTTTAGCTGCTATTGAGAGATTACTCTGAATGGATCTTTGGAAAACTGATTCTACAGTCTAACTCTTCAGCCATGTAACCAGAGCTGTGAGCCTTTAGTTGACAGTTTCTAGAACCTCAGTTATCTTGTTGTACCTCTTTTTTATCCAGAATGTGTCTCTTATGATTCCCTTCTGCAACTCAATCAATTAACATCCTCCAACTTTTTGGTTTCCCTGATTTTGGCTTTTCCTCTACCTGCATCCTGGATCTATATCCAAGTGATTTTAAGATTACTGTGGCAATAGTATGTATATATGACCTCAATGGTTTCAGTGATACTGGTAGTACAGATGATGCATTGACCAGTATTCATATTCACAGACATTTTCTCTCATGGGCAATCAGTGTGCCATATTTTTCTATGGTTGGCTACCTTGAGTTTTGCCACAATCTTCATCTTCACCACAGTACTGTAGATGCAACTGTCATTGCAGGTAGCTGGGAACCATCAAGTTTGTTACACTGCTCGTCTAGATGCATTCTCAATCATACAGGAAAGTAAATCTCCAAAAGTTGAATCTGTTCATCTGGACGTAGCGTTTTGTGGGAGAAACGTTTCGTCACTCATCCAAGTGACGAAACGTCTCAGCTCAGCTGACTGCAGGTTTCCCCAAACCTTATAAACAGTACATTTGCATAATGACTGAAACCAGCCTACTGAAGGAACAATGGGCTGTGAGGTCAGTTCCTTAATCATAATTAAGTTCCTTAATTATGATTAAGGAACTGACCTGACGAAACGTTTCTCCCACAAAACGCTACGTCCAGATGAACAGATTCAACTTTTGGAGACTGCTCGTCTACTTTATGTGCACTGTTTTTTTCTAACATGTTTGGCTTATTATTTCCACACTGCTGACTATTGTTCCTGTGGTGTTACACTGAAAAAAAGGTTGGAAATAGCTGTGGTGAAGATGTTTTTCAAGATGAGGGCATACCATAGGGTGGCATATAAGAGTAGAGGAAGGTGCACACACATGGACTGTATCCTATGTAGACAGTGCAGTCTAAAAAAGATGCAAGGGAGTGTCAGGGGAGAATGTAGCTAGTCAGAATGTAGCTGACTACCATCTGATGGTACCATCAGATGGTAGTCAGTAGGATGAATTTGGAAATCAAGAAGAGGAAGGGAGGGAAGGGAGAGTCAAGGGTTAACTAGTGGAAGCTGAAGAAGGAAGAATATTGCACAGACTTCAGGAACGCATTGAGACAGGCTTTGGGTAGTAGGGCAGAGTAGAGCTCTGATTTGACTAGAGAAACTGCCAAGAAGGTATTTCATGTGTCTTTTGAAGAAAGAAAAGAGGACGAGAGAACTTAGTGGTGGAATGAGGCAATATAAGAGGAAGAGGTTAATAAAAAAAAAAGTAGGATATGGGGAAGTGAGATACAGCAAAGAGAGAGGTGGCAAAGATGAAGGAAAATACTTATAGTTAGTTAGAAAATGACTTGTACTGACTGGCTAGGCAGAGGGATCCAGCTGGAAAGGACGTGCAGCAGGTTAGCGTGATTAAGGATAGCAATAGAAATGTTCCAATGAAGACAGTGCTGAGAGGGTGGAAGAAGAACTTTGAGAAAATGAATGAAGAAAATGAGAGTGAAAGGGTGATGGATGGATGAATGAATGGAGGAGGAGTAAATCAAGAAGTGCAGTAAACTGATAAGGAGGAAGTGAGGTCAGCTATGAAGAGGATGAAGAGTGGAAAGTTGGTTATGACATACTTCTTGAGGTATGAAGATGCCAGTGAGACAGTGGACTTGGATTTTAGTCAGACTGTTTAACACAGTTGTGGAGAGTGTTGATGGAGAAGTATAGCAATGGTCAGAAAAAGTTGCACTGTCTTTATGGATCTAGAGATAACCCATGGAAGGGTGGCAAGTGAGGAACTGTGGTATTGCATCACGGACTCAGGAGTGGCAGAGAAGTATGTGAAGGTGGTGCAGGACAAGTATGAGGACAACGAGACAGTGGTTACCTGTGCGGTACGAGTGACAGATGAGTTGAATCTGACGTGTAATTACTCCAAGGATCAGCTCTGAGTCCCTTCTTGTTTGCAATGGTGATAGACAGGATCATAGATGAGGTTAAACAGGAGTTTCTGTGGACTACGATGTTCACAGATAATATTATGATATGCAGTGAAAGTTGGGAACGAGTGGAGGAGTACCTGGAGAGCTGGAGGTATGCTGTGGAGAGAAGAGGAATCAAAGTCAGTTGAAGCAAGACAGAATATGTCATGAATGAGAGCGAGACACAGTAGCGGTTTTAGATACGGGCGACACGGGCGGTTGCCCGGGGCGGCATCGTGGTGGGGGGCGGCATCACGGACATCGGCAAAAAAAAAAATGCTTGTACTCATGCTGCCCTGACATCAACCAGCGCATATTGGGAATGGCATAGGCACCGATCGGTTTTCTATCGCCCATTTGCTGGGAGTAAGGGCGCCCTCCGTTTGTGAGGTGCGCCTGCTGCTTGCGGCACAGGGAGGAGAGGGCGGGGCGGCGGGGGATTCTCTGGCTGGCTGGAGCAGCATCTAATAACCAACTCGCAAAATAAAACAAAATAAAAACAAACCAACAAACACGAAAACACCAGACATCGTGATACAGACTTATAATTTGCACCAATGTTTTTTCAAAATTCTATACGCGAAAAGTGAGCGCGAGAGCCCTCGGTGCGCCTGTGCGCTGCTGAAGTCAAAGTAAACTTTATTGTCATCTCTGCTACATACAGTCCAGTATATAGAGAGACGAGACGACGAGGCTCCAGTTACAGCAGTGCAAGTAAACAAACAATAAATATTTAAGAGTAAAAAAATAAATATACACTTTAGGACCAGGGGTAAAGGGATCAATAACAATTTAAAATGTATATTTTATATTTTGTTGATTTAAAGTCTCACACACAACCCGTTTTTAAAGTTTAAAAAAAAAGAGAAAAGAAGAGGAGGAGTGTAGCGACTTCCACAGTCGCTAGAGGCCGGGGATTGAGCCTGCCTATTTGCCTGACGCGCTGTCAACTTTACGCAATAATGCGAGAGGTGGAATTGCTTGCTTGTTTATTAAAGTGCTTGAAAAGTTTACAGAGCAATGTGATCGGTTCGCGATTCAAACTCTTAAAACATCACAGGCTCTAATGCAACAAGGGGAAACTCGTTGTGCTGCGGTCAACAAAAACTACGGCTACCCAGCCCTCCTCTCTGTCAAAATCAAACCAGTGAATGACAGACTGACAACGCCCTCTTAATGTCACCGCTAGCACCCACGTGACTCCCGTTACACATCACCATAGCAACCAAACAAATGAAAACCCAGTGATCATTAAAATTCAATACATTTAATTATGGCTCCTACAAGGAGAAACGAGCAAAAGATACAGGTAAGCAGATGTGTCATTGGATAATGGCAGGTCATGTATCCTAAAACATTCAGAATCAGAATACTTTATTAATCCCTAAGGAAATTATGTGGGTTACAGTTCCTCCAAGAAGAAATGGTAAAAATAGTAACAGTAACAGACTAAACTCCAAACAATACATTATGTTACAGATTTTAATATTAATTAGTCATTGTTGATTGTTGATTTGTCCTGTTCTCATTGTATGACGAATTATGATGTCTGTTTAGTAGCCGTTTGCATACAATGCATACTCTCTCTCTCTTCATATGTGTGTGTGTGATGAGTTTAAATACCTTGAGTCAGTTGTTGAAAGCAATGCACAAGAGAAGTAAAGAAGGGGGTGCAGAGATGGTGGACCAGATGGAGACAACTGTCAGGGGTGATTTATCGAAGACGCATAGCAGTAAGAGTGAATGAGAAGGTGTACATGAAGGTAGTGAGACCTACTACTATGTACAGTTTTGAGACCATGGCACTAACAAAACGACAGCAGGCTGAGGTGGAGGGAGCAGAGCTGATGTTAAGACTTTCATGGACCGAAATGAGTACATCAGAGGGACAGCTCAAGTTTTTAGAGTCAAAGTTTGAGAGACAAGGTTGATTTTGTTTCGATATCCTCAAAGATTCATAGTGGATATAGTGGGTTGTACGTTTATGCCACAGCTGCTCTAAATTACCAAAATCCTTTTTATTTGTTTTTGTAATAATTCATCCATTACTATGCCCAGATTGCATTCTTGAACAAAGAAAACAGTTTTTGTGGTTGGTGCTTCAGTGTTATGCTTGATTAATTTTTGACTTCTCAGAAAAGTCCAGTGTGCTGTTTTAAATTTGGCTATAAAAATGAAAACTAAATAATTTTCAGTTTTAAATAAAAATAATGTTTTAGTTCTAAAGACATAGAGAGAGTAAGAGAGATAGGAATTGAAAGCAATCCTTATATTCAAACCTAAGGTAGTTTGTCCAACTACTTTTGAGCCTCTGAAAATGGATGACTATGTATAGTTTTCTTATGCATGGTTTTAGGAATGATGATGATAATTAAAAAGTTATGATATAAATAGTACGTTTACCTTCCATACAACAAAAAGTTGCAAGAGGAACAAACAGTGCTTGTTTTGGTCTATATAGACACATAAGCATTCATGAAATTAGGACTCTTTTTCACTTAAAAAAGGCACAAATGTTGGTAGGTGCAGTGGCAGATGCATCATGACTATTGTTTTTAATAAGAGCCTGAAAAAAAGGATCCATGGGATTAAAATTGCTAATTTAAATTCCTTTGTCTGCTGGTTAATGCCGCTCACAGACAACTTGCCAGTTCCTCAGTTTGACTACTTCTGTCCAAACTGAAGATGATGCCAATGTAAGTCATGACACAAATTAGCAGAATTTATTTTCTTTTGAAGCAGAAAAACATAGTCTACAGTTGAATTGACTGAAAAACAAAGCAAAGAATCCTTTTAGTGGTGCAACCAAATACTGGTTTCACATTTGTGTCCACGTTTAAAGAGGCCATTCCTTTCCTCTGACAGCCTCAGTAAGTTTCAGATAACCTCAGATAACCAGCTTCTGTGTTGAATCAGCCATAGCACAAGTTATTACTTGAGTAGTCAAGCATAAGTATTTTTCAAAATCAAATATGATTTTTTTTCTTGTCTGTTTTGCATATTTCATTGAATTATTTCATGTTTTTATTAAGTATTTACAACATTAGATTTTTTAATGATATTATTATATTTAAATGAGTACTCCATGTCACACTGCCACAATTTTCTTTTTGTTTTCTTCCTGTTCTTAAAATTGACTCATTTACACGTTTATACGTGGCTGTAAAAAAAAACAAAACAAAAAAAAGAAACAAAAATTCTATTGACTGAAGCATTTTGCAGGTTGCGTGGAAAATGGTCATGCATGTCATTTCATGTCCCCTGATATCATTAAGAGTAACACTTGTCTAGGTCAAAGATTTCTCACTCAATCAGTCTCATTTTAACAACATTCCTACTGTGAGCAAGATGCCTGTTTTTTTTGGGGTTTTTTTTGTTGTTGTTGTTTGTTTGTTTGTTTGCTTGCTTTGGGGTTTTTTTGTTATTTTTTTGGGGGGGTGGGGGGGGGGGGGGGGCTAGAAGACTGTTAATCACATTTTCCTTCCTTCCTTTCTTTTTAGTCTCAGAACTACATCAAATACTAGCTGACATTTTGGAATATTTGTGATCACTTTAGTTTTGTTTTTTTTCTCTTAAGCAAACATGACTCAGTGCAGTGAAAATCAAGACTGAAAAGACCTCGATAAACAACATTTGGCAAAATACTATCAGCTCAACATCCACCTTTTAGTTCTCTGAAGCTTTCTGTAGTATTGCACACATTGTAATAGTTCTGATCTCAAGTTTGAATTTTATCACTGCTATGGAAGTGCAGGAGTTCACACCAGGATCTTTATGCAGTGCAACTGCACACACAACACATTGTGAAGTTGTAGTGAGCAGTTAGGCAATCATTTAAATTATTTTTTAATTGGACATAGGACAAATGCTGAAGTAGAACAATTCCAAAGCCACCCTTCTCCTTCTCCTTCTGTGTTAGCTCAATTAATCCCTGATTGGAGCTAATTACTTGTGTAAAGTCTATTTGAAATAAGGTTGGATATAAAGTAGGCTGAAGACACTTGGCGATTTCTTCTTCACTCTTTAATGCAGTCTTCCTGCCAAACAAACCAAATATTTGATGACAGAGTGTCTAATTGCCTGCTTTCTATCTCACTCACTCTCTGCCTTTGATTAACAAGCATGGGCAGGTGCGTACTGTGCTGAAGTGTGCATGATTTAGATTTACATTCCCACACTATAGATTATACATTAACACTTTGATAGTCGTTCTCGATCACTAAATCATACTTGCTGTTTTCCAGCCATTAAAACGCTCTGGTCTGGCTTTACTTAGGCTATTAGAAGCTGTTAAGCGGGGTGAATAAACTGTGAGCTAATGACGAGAATGCATCTGCAACATCTGAACTCCACAGCAGCACATTTAGCAGCACTTAATTAATCTTAATGGTTTCTGAAATAAGCCAGCCAAACAAATATCTTATCCATAAATTACTTTTCTCTGTGCCGTAACACATGTTGCCACAAAGCACCCACTGGGGATGCTTATAAATTAATATATATGTGTGCAGTATATGTGCGCAGCCTGAAACCCTTACAGTGCAAACTGAGACACGTGTACTCTCTCCTAGTAAAGAGTTGTTTACCACAATATTAGCTGCCTAAATCAGCCTCTCTCCCATTTCCCCTTTCTCATCATTTTCATTCCCCTCTTAAATTTTTCTCTTCTCACACCATAATTCTCTGTCTGTCTTCTTACGAGGGACCAGAAAAGAGTTGGAGCCCGCACAAGTGCAGGCTCAGTTATTTGAAGGGATGCCATTTAAATTAGTGTTGAAGTTGAAGGAACAGTTTCAGTAAGTGGTGTTTGCAGGAGTATTTTTTTTTTTTATTTATTTGTTTGCATGTTTGTGTGTGTGTGCGCCGGGGTGTTTGTGTGTAGTGCCTGTCACAATGTTCTTATCACCTCCTCACACACCTGCTTCCATCGAAGACTGAGCCTCCCCTCTTCTCAAGCCTTCTCATCAAAGCCAGATCCAACCACAGTTGTCGCTTCCCTTTCCCTGCACGTGTTCCCCTCCCCCGTCTAGCTGGTTTGGCTTGTGTTCAGCAGCAGCCACTCCCCTTGTATTACTGCGTTGTCTAGGCAGTCAGACCTTGCTGGTATCATGCAATCCCCAAGAGGAAAATTCATGTGGCTCGGCGGATGCACGTACAGGTGCTGTAACTCTTGGAAGGGCTATTTGGGATTAGGGAGGATGATAAACTGCTAAAAGCACAAAGCCTCAAGTTGCTGGCATTGGAAGGGGAGAGAGAACATTTTTCTGCAAACTACAGGTGCAAATCAGATGCTTTAGCTAACAAAGTCACTGTCAATTTATGTGCAATACCGTCTATAAATAAACAAATTGATAGAAACTTGTGTGTAAATGAATGTAAGGCAAAGAATGATCCAAATGCAATGCACATATGCAATTTATTTCCACAGAGACAATAGAAACAGTCGCATGATTCAGTTCTGTCTAATTAAAAGCAATGTGTGTAGGTGGCAAAAAAATCAATTTGGTTTCCATACAACCTTTGTTTGTTCTCAGTTTTAAACAAAGCCCCTTGAAAACAGCAGCACACTTAAGAGGTGCTGCCTTGTTTAAATCGTAACACAAACATAGAGCTACAAAAAAAGCATATAAAACTGGAAATAGTCCAAATAGTGTATTTCCAAGGCTTTTGCATGTAAATGTGTTTCTTTAAATCACGTAGACTAATTCTGGATGTCAGTGTGATAAGAGCATGTGCTGCAGTGCAAAACCTTCAAGCAGAAATAGAATTTAAGGCTATTAATTCTCATAGTTTTCATAGAGGATGCTTTCACATAATGCCCCCTGGATGCTATGCAAAGACAGAATTATCACTTCCGTAACATGGCAACATTTCTTTCTGATTCTCTATTGACACCTTACCTCTGTCTTTCACAGGACTGACAGCTAATCTCTACTTGCCTTCCCGTAAAGGCATCACAGTACATTGACGAGCACTTTTATTTATATTTTTTGCTCTTCCCGTACTCTTATGTTTATCTACTGTACCTTGCAATAGTTGTGCAAATTTTGCTCTTTCTTAATTAACTCTGCCAAAAGAAAGACTGTCTTTTGGTTTCTAATTAAGAGATGCTGAGGTTGTAGTATATTGGAAATGTAAAATGACAATCTCATTTTCTTTGACTTCCTTGAGGCTAGGATTTTAGGAACAGTCCTTCCTATCACTAATCAAGCATTTGGTGTTTGGTGTGGTTATTGTATCCAGATACAACATTTTGATGATTAGTTTGATAATTGTGTGTGTATGTATGTGTGTGTGCGTGGGCTTTTCTATTTAATGAGAGATGGATATTTATCCAACTCCTACTTAATGGAAGTGCAAACCTTATCTATGTATGCAATCTCAAGAACCCTACCTAAAGACAGAACTTTATAGTAACATCTGTATGTGCGGTGTGCATACACCCACCCCCCACCCCGTCCGTCGCTGTCTGCTCTGTCCTCCCTTGAGAGCCGCAGCATTAATAACTGTAAGTGGATAATGCCCTCGTTCGAATTCCGATCAAGGTTTAATAAGAGCATGATTCAGTCGGCTACTGGCAGCAGAAGGCACTTTGTGCGTGTGCGCGTGCACGTATGTGTGTATGTTCTTTAAGGTAAAGTAAAGTGCATTACTGGGGTGCATTCAAAGGTTTTGGTGGTCAATTTCTGACCTTACTCCTCGCATTGACACAAATCAAAAGCCTAAAAGTGAGGTGCGTTACTATATCACTGTCACACTGGTGGCATGAGTCCTTAATAATGTAATCAAAGTGGCAGGAACGAATTAATGCTTATGCACTTGTTCTCTGTGTGCTTGCAAACCAATGCAGGACCTCTCATATACATTCTGGACTTGTGTATCAGTAAATGCCTTTAGAACTTGTTGTCATAAACGGTTATTGCACTGCCCTATGCTTGCAGCTATAAGGGGAGAATCGGTAAATATCATATAGTCCTAGATTCTTTACAGGCATCCTGTCAACAGCCAGTCATCTAATACAAGCAGACTGGTAGGAACTGCAACGCTTAATAACATAAAGCATTACAGCAAGAAGGACAGGGAAGTAAAAATGTACTGCAGCATCACATGGAAACACTTAAGAATTATTAATGTTTCTATGTATTATGTAATATTAAGTTCCTCATGGAAGCCATGGGACAATACAGAGGGAGCATTATTCATGTTGAGAAGACGTGTGTTATGCTGAGAGTCAGAGCCATTAAACAAGCTATCTGTTCATTGCCATTAGCTCCAAATGCTCCGAGAGAAAAACCTGACTTTGACATCTAATCCTCTTACTCGGAAGCGAACTAATGCACGCCGAGCATGTAGTACATCTCACAAACAGATCCATTTTTTTAATGCACATACCTCCGATGGCACAGTATCGATGAGAAGTCTGTTTTTGTTGTCTCCCCAAACGTCTTTAGACTTCCCCACTCTGGTCCTGTCTCCCCCTCCCTCTACCCAACCAGATGGCCTCCCTCTAACAGAGCATTGACACCAGATGTGCAGTTCCAGTGTCGACTCAGGGACCAGCTGGGTTGAGTGTGCCAGTGGTTCTGTTAATGAAAATGGCTATGCTGTGTGTGTGCGTGTGTGTTTGTATTTACTGTGGTTCAGTGGCATGTGACAGTTGGGGAACTCTCTGTGGGTGAGGGTTTTTTTTTAGAGTGAGCCACAGTGAGATGCAGTGCAGATCAACTCAGGCATGTAGTGCTCAACAGCTCACCCACCAAGGTTGGAACTATACAGCTACCCATCCAGAATTAACAAACTCTTTCTCTACATCTTGCTGTGCGCTTCTCTTTTTTCCCTTTTTTTATATCTGTAGAACTGTCAGTCACAACCTCCATCTTCCCTCATACATAATTATATATTCTTTCCTCTAACCTATTTAGCAGCAAGGGGATCACTGAGCTTATTACTAATTCATGCATACTCCTCAAACAAAGAAAAGTACACACGGTCTAAGGTAGAATTTGTTCAGCTGGAACTGCTTACAATGGAATGTCTTCTTTTTGTTAAATATTGCTCTAAGATGGATTGGTCATAGATAGGATCGTGAATGCAAGGTAACACTACGATGAGCATTTCATTTTGATAAAACCTCAAGCACCGGCTAATGAAGTTGTTACTACATGCTGCGCTCTGCCATTTATGAATTTGCTCAGAAACAATTCATTATTACAGATCGTTCCGCTGATCAATTAAATGATAAGGAAACAAAGAAAACTGTTTGCTTCGCAATAATTCTGACTGCTTGCATAGGATGAAGACAAATCAGCTAATGGAAAATGCTATAGTAAAGAAAGCCTTCCTTAAAATTGAAAGATATTGAAGCCTACCCTTATGTGATAGCCTAGCTCATTATGCTTTGCCCCTATCTCCTTGCACCCAGAATATGAAGGGGTAGTTTAATACCTACACCAAATGGCTGACAAGGTGGATAAGACTCCTCAAGGTCTTGCATGCGCCAAAGGAAGATTCTTGTGCTTACAGGATAAATCATAGCCTTTTGAATTTCGTTTTCGAAGGGAATGTAGAGTCTACTCACCTTCATGCGGTAATATTTTTGGCTTTTGTTGAGCCAGAAGTGGTGCAGAGCAGTAACATAGGAGCGAAGGTTCCCATAGGATTCAGTCCATTAAGCCGATGGGGGCAGAGATGTGATTCCAGATATTGGAAACTCAACAGTAATCTATCTGACTGCACCTCGCACATCCATGAATAGTTTTCAGCAGACTTTTACTGATGAAATTTGTCAATTTTCACAGGCCTTATCCTTTTCAAAAGGAGTGGCACTTATCACACTGACACACAATCAGTTAAAGCATGTGATATTAATGTGGCTGTCAAATCACCAGCCACAGCTGTGAAACAGGTCACATGAGTACAAATACACATTATGTGTATTTGCCACCTGATGTTCATTTTCCCATATACATATGTAGACATTATAACTAAACATGTTGCTGCAGTCTATTTGGTAAATGATGGAAGACAGGCTTTGATAAATCTAGCATTTAATACAGTCCAAAACACTAACCCCAACTACCATAACAGTTTCCTTAGTATGCTCTCAAACTCTCTGTTACAAGTAAATTGAAACTTCACCTAGAGGCACATGAAGGGGAGTTGCATAAACATTTGATCTGCCCAAAGTTTGGTTCACCCTGAGTGGAGCATGGATATCTCAGAATTAAACCCAACATATCGAGCTTTTGAAATATTTGATTGGTGAACCGATAAACAGTTGTTAGTCCTTAGCTGTCACTGCTTGCATGATAAACCTAACAAAAAAGTGACTTTCAACATTATGGTTTAGGTTTAATTTTTACGATTATTAGCACCTTATTAGCTGACTAGAGCACTTTGCTTTCAGGGTGGTGCCTTACTTGTGGTTCTCAGGGTATTTAAAAGCAGAATAGGAGGCAGAATCTTTTCAACTTTAAGGCCCCTCCTCAGTGAAACCTCTCTACTTTCAAGATTAAGCTTAAAACTTAATTTTTTTTGATAAAGCTTATAATTAGGTCTTGATTAGGTGATCCTGAATCCTCCCTTAGTTACCCTGCAATAAGCATAGGATGCTGGAGGCTTCACATGATACTCTAAGCTCTTCACCTCTGTATATACACATTTAATCATTAGTTATTATTAAACTCTGGCTCTTTTCCACAGTGTCTTTTGTCCCGTCTCCCTCCCCTTACCCCCATCTGGTTGAAGGAGATGGCTTCCCTTTCTGAGCCTGATCCCTCCTGTTAAAAGGGAGTTTTTCCTTCCCATTGTCACATATGGACTCACAAATACATTCCCACCTACAAGCAATTCATAATTTCCAAGTCACCTAAAGTGCACGTCATTGGACTGTAGAGGGAGGTATATAACCCAAAGGGAAAACATGCAAACTCACTTCAAGCCTGAGGCCTCCTTGCTGTTTGGTGACAGTGTTTACCACTTACTGCTTGCGCTTTTTTAGCAAAGTACACTTTTTACACATTGCTCACCCTGTGGATTTCATTCAGAGATGCAGAAATAATTTATTTACACATAGCCTCTAATATAAAGAATTTAGGGGGGGGAAGCGCATTATTAATGTGTGGCTGCTCAAGGCTCATGGTATCAGTCTGAAAGACGATTCTCCTGCTGCTGTGTGGATTAGACTGTCTATTGAGCACACTTTGAATGCAGCTCTGTTTATACACATCACTGCTTCCAGGAGATGTGTGATGCTGAAATGCACAAACATTAATCTTCACTCCAAACATGGCAATAATTACAATGAACATTAAGCACAATTAAACATTTGTACACAAAAAGAAATTAAAAAAAGGTTTGATTTTATGGTAGCAGATGTTATATAGTCACAGTATTATATATATTCGATATCTATGAGTCAAAGTATGTAATGACAAGGAGATATATAAGAAATGACAACTAGGTAGAAGCCGCACATACTGTAAGCCAAGTAATAATTTGCTGAGGGACAGGACGCTCCAGTGGGTGTGTTGTTCCACAGCGTCTCATCAATTACATTCCCTGAGAGAAAACACCCGGCTGTTTTCTGTTTCTTCGGATGCTGGGTTTAATGGTGCTTTTCTCAAATGCCTTTGCCAGCCAGTAATTGGTGCAACTTAACAATAATAAGTGCAGGCTTTGTAGTGCAGGGAGCACAGGCTGAATACTGCTTTATTAACTATAAAAAGCCAACTTACGTATCATGATTGACAACTTTGTTTTTTCTCTTTTGACATCCACTGCCCTCATAGTTTTGCGCCGTAAATGAATGAAAAAACACCACAAATCATAACAGGATGGCGTTGTTATGAAAAGATAATATTTGATCACTTTCTACTGTTTTTGAAAATTTCATTTCAAAGCATCTGAGCGCTTACCTAGAAGATTAGAAGATTTACTAATTGGCAGTTAAAGGAAACCTGTTCATTGGTTTTGGCATATAAAACCTACAGTATTTTTTAATAGCCAATTACAGAGGTGATTTAAATCTTTGTTGTCATTTTCCCACTTGGGCTTTCTGACTAAGATTGTACAAGCTCAACAATGGGTTAATAAACCAGTTTCACAATTGCAGATTACATCTAAAATACATTTGGTGTAATATCTGCCCAGTGAATTTAAAGAATATATTTAGGATGCCATAATTTTAGTGAATTCTGTCTTTTAACGGTTTCTCTCTAGATTCCAGTTGTGCAATAAAGAAGCTGTACAGAACAGGGTACAGTTTGTTTGCATTGCCGCAAGGGTGTTGGTTGTTTTTCCTAATCCAGAAGATTGAGACAGGATTGTCAGTTTCCTTACGCTGTGTACCTAGAGAATTTGAGTTGGCATCCATGTCTGTGCTTCCATCTGTCAGTCATTTATTGCATGTCTTACACTTATGACCTTTATTCTTACAGATACGTGGCACAGATGCTGCCGTGTCTCTTTCTCTCGCTTCTTCTCCTGACCACAGACAATCGGGTCTGGCACATGGCGTCGTATGCAGATCAGACTGTAAAGTCAGTGCAACTGGCTCCAGCATGTCAGCAACAGAGAAGTGCAGCACTTGCACAGTCAGCCTCTCAAAGCAGTCATTTTCACAGAGATTTAAAGGGTTATTATGATGCTTGAAGGAAAAGAACCATCCCTCTGTTGTGCACAGTATTTCATCAGAGGGAGCACTCACCAGTGAGTGATAGTGTGTCAGTTAGAAGCCGTGATTGACAGATTATGAAAGCATGAACAAATATGATTTGATAAAATCAGAGGAAACATTGGACTAGAAAATCAAATAGGTATTATCCTTCTTTATATGAAGAGCATCTGAGCTAACTGTACTGATGCACGTCATATGTAGCGTGTGTTTACTTTTTCCCTTTACTGCCAGGCTTAAAAGGATTTACTTAGTATTCACACTATAATTAGAGGAAGAAAGAGTGGAAGGAAAGCAACTGATGAATCAACAATAGATGGTTCAGAGAGCAAGTGCGGCTCAGATTTGTTTGTCGCTTTATTCAGTCATAGTTAGAGACAGGTTTGCAGGACATTCAAAGAGAATTCACTTTAGATGTTCCTGTTATAATACTACAAAAACATTACACTAATTTCAGAAGAAAGCTAAAGCTGAGCAGAGCATTAGCTGTCATTTTTTTGTTATTAGCATAGTGCCACTTCATAGCTTACAGCATCTTTTTTTAAAAAAAAAAGTTGGTATCTCGTACATAGTTTTAATTCAACCCAACACATCAGTGCTGTTTACACTGAAATTATTTGTCTTTTAATACTTGAATATTAACAAATGAAAAATTAATAATACCAGGTAAATAAAAATTGTACGCCACTCCTGTCGTGCACCCCTGTTTTCGTTTAGAAGTAGGATTTCTGTCAGCACAGATGTATGTAACAGGCATGATCAAAGGTAAGAAAAAAAATACATTGCAGCGATCTGGTGTTAGATTGCAGCATGGCCAGTGATATTTAGTCAAAGGCTGTATGATGCACCACAAAGACTGCTTTTAGAGCCCCGCTCCAGGGCTCACGGATTCCCGGCTTATCATGTCGAAAAGTGAGCGTCAGGCCAGTCTGCTGCCTTTAGCCTACTTGGCAGCCTGGTGGCTGTTGCTCATCTGTCCCCAAGCCAGTGTGAGCACATCACCGATCTGGACCAGGATTAAAGGACCTAATACTAACAGCTGTGCTGAGATTAGCCGTGTCAGTATTTACAGTTATTTTGTCAAGCAGTGCACCACACGCTCTGCTCAAATAATGAACTGTGATTTTTGATTTCCTGGTCTGTTTTGTTTTACATTTTTGCCGCTGGATTCATCGTGAAAAATCACATGCGCTTTTTGTGTTTAGGGAGGGATATGTGAAGGGATTCAGGGAGCATGGTTTGATGGAGATAGACAGGTTAGATTGCTGTGAAACAGAATAATGCCTGGTTACGTGGATAAACAGAACTTTCTAAAGAGTTGAAAGACGTCAACTCCTTTGTTTTGTTTTGCAAAAATGTACCACAGATGGAGAATGTGAGGGGAAAAATAGAAGACAGAGGATGAAGAGAGACATGAAATTGAAATGTGGATGTCAGCAGCAAGAATATGTTGATGAATGGAGCAGATTTGTCTTATGTGTGTGTGAGAGAAAGATAGAGGAGTTAGGTGTGATTGTGTTTGCACATGTACCTCCCTGTGTGTGGATGAATATGCTTGTGTGTGTTCATGCAGGAAAGGACGCCCTCTCTCAGCTGAGACCGATCACCCCATGATGGGCTATCACTGGAAGATTGGTCTGATTCTCCATACCTATCTCTCTATGGAAATGTCATATATGAAAAATTGATGCCATTTTCTGAAGTGGCACCAAAGTCTTTTGTCTCATAGATAGTGCTTTTTAATCTGCTTTATGTGATGGAGGACATACAGAGGGATCATAGGAAGGTACTGCAGGTAGCAGGTATGGATCAGCCACCAACACTTGCTCCCTTCCAGTCGCTGTGTACATACAGAGTATGTAACTGGTGACCTGGGGCTTACCAGAAGGTGTACATAGATGTGATTAACTGCAGTTTGTGGTGAATAATCTCCTAAACTGCTCAAGGGAGTATTTGTATCGAGGCTAGTTGGCTGTGGGAGAAGCTTAAGAATTACTAGGAGATATAACTGGACTCTTATCCTTCCTTGTGCATTCGGGATTTTCACTTTGAAATGCTAAATGAGGTTTTGACTAATACATCAGCATTGTGGGCAGTCAGTTTTAGCTCATCAGCTCTGTCGAATCAGTGTAAATGTTAGGTGTTAGGTGTGATTGTGTGTGTACCAAGAAATGAAAAATAAGTTGATTTTGTGCTGTTAAGTGGATTTTTTAAATTGATGATTTGTTAAATTGTCTATCTATATTCTAGTCAAAACTCTTAGCTGCTAAGAAATAAGTTTAGGCTTGCTGATGGTGATCCATTTTTATAAGAAATTATTTTACTATTATTATTTTTTACTATGATTTTTATTATTATAATTTTTAATGAGGGCATAGAATTGATAATAAGGTCCTGTGCCTTGTTGAAAACTTGAAGCCCGTAGAAGAGGGTCTCATGTGGCTATATAGTATTGGTAACTCACCTATTGCAAGTTAAAGAGCTTAGCTGCTAGCTTTCTGCTAAGTTTCCCTTGGCTAATTTGAGACACAGAATTCATCTTCTGTCCCATGTTTGTGGTGTTTTGGGAGAATCTTTAATATAAAAGTGTAGTGCGCATTTTTGTTTTTTGTTTCTAACTAGCAGATATCTGTGTCCGTATATTGCATCCATTCAGCCTGTGGTTACAGTTTGCTAACCAAGCTAAGTCCCGTTAGCTTATGACTTGGCATTTTACTCTCTCGTCCAAATCTGACTCCAAAATTTCAAAATGGCCATAGCCAAAACATTACAATTTATGTATTCAGATTCAGAGATGAGAACTCAGAGACCTGAATGAGATGGTATGTAGGTACATTTTTTACAGGCTATCAGTTTATATTCTGATAGCCTGTTATATATCCATGTAACCAACATGGATATATAACAGCCTTCATATATATTTGATTAATTCAGTTAATTTTCTCATTTAGAGATCAAAGGTCAAATCCGTGCAATCAAAGTAACAAAACCTCCCATATATCATCAGTTAATGTGTTTGACTGAGATTATCATATTAATTAGTTTTCTTTTTTGTGTTGAATGACAGCTGTAGTTGAGGAGCTGTGCCCTACATAGTTGTTCCAATAATTTATTCAAATTCAATCATATATTTCTATATATAGTCTACTACTACTATCTCTGGTGGACATCATTGTGCAGGTGCTTAGATCATGGCATCTCAGCTGGATTTTTCTGTTTCTGATATTCACTGACTTTTTTTTTTAGTTCAGTTTTTCACACATAACTCAAGACAGCTTGGAAATTGCATATGTTCTACTGGTATAAACAGCAGACAGTAAACATTCCCAAAGCTGGGACAAGGGTGTAGTGAACAGAAAAGTGAAGAGAAAAAAGTGGTTGCTAGAAAAGATCAAGCCTTTTTAACTTTTAAAAGTCTGCAATAGCTTTTCTTTTTACTCTGCAGTACTGTGATGATAACAACAATGATGAATATAAAACACAGCAGGGTGCATAAATTCAGTTAGATATAACTAGTGCCTGCAAGTAAGGTTTCTTCCCCTTGGTGACCACTGCTTTAGTGAAACAAGGCGAATCAAATGTGAGATTCTGATCCCTGACTCATTTTTCAGCTCATGTTGTACTTCTTCAAAATATTGCTCTAAGGGTCTATGACACCCATGGTTTTTGAGAAAAAATATTGTGATTGACCTTTTATATATCTTGCTTTCTTCCATTTTTTTCTCTCCTTTTCTTCTTTCTCCAATAACTAACAGTGAAGTATCAAGGCAGGTTTCTTTATCTGTAGATACCAAATAGAAAGATAGAACACTGGGAAGAATGGGTAGGAATTAAGTCTCCATAAATGCAAATTCACAAACTAAGGCCACACACAAATGTTTGCTGTACAAACAACAGTGCATCTGGATTTAGCGGTTTATATAGATGAGATTGAAACTGTGACTCTGGAGAGGAGGGAGAAGCAGATTTACATAGGTTACTCTTAGAGATAAAGGAATGTGTTCTTGTGAAGAAATTCATGCAGACAGGAGTAATTAATTATAGATGTGGAAATGTGGTCTGAGGGAATGCTGTTACAGTAACTAGAGGCAAAGCAAGTGAGAGATGAGGGAGTGGGTAATGGGAGGAGGGGTGATTCCTCCTATACCATCCACAACTTCAATTTACTTTACACGACAAGAGAACGGAGGTTAATTAAACATGACAATGGTATAGGGCATTTATTCTTAACCCTTCACGGTGGTTGACTGGTTCCTAACTCAAAGGCCAAAGATTTCATAATGACTATTTTTATAGCATGAGGTGTAAACTCTCATTCAAACGTTCCGTGGAAAGAAAGGTTACGAGTAAAGATATGGGTAAAATGTGCCCTGTGGTCGTGTGTCACATATCTGGTTGAAAAGGGGGGAAAAGTAAAATGTCCTTTTATGGTTAATAATTAAGCTAAGAAGGAGCGTTTAAACAAACAGCGATTCAAAATAGCGTTCACTAAATTCTGCCTGTGCTAGCTAAAGTCAGAGTAAAAACTAAATTGCATCTAAAACTCTGCTAAATTTTTGTGTTGCCACAGGCGTACACACATTTCACCGTTCATCTATTTTCAGCTCTCGTATTGACACTAATTGGTGTTGACACTAATGATGCCAAAAAAGAAAAGCAAAGCGGTGCTAGGGCTGTCTGAATATACTTTTGAAGGCTGCTGACCTCAGTTACTATGTACCTCCTGGTCTTCCCCCTCTATATTTCATGTTGCAAGAATGGAAATAAAATTGGGTCATAATTGGACTTAATAGTAATGTGCACTAATAAGTATAGTTGAATTAAATAAAGATTTTCACATATATATTTAAGGAGCTGTCAGGAATACAAATTATACTTGGAAAATGTGTAGAGATACCAATAAGGCTTCAAGCCAATGCAGTCTATTATTTTCTGCTACATTTGATGTCATCGATACTCTTACACCTTGCAATTATGGCAGAAATTCAAATGTATATAGTTCTATATTCAGGCTACCGTGTTGTTTATATAAAGAAGGGGGGCTTAATTTACTCATGTTGTGTCTTCCTGTTGGGAAGCCAGAACTATAATAGGTAATGCACGTTTGTACTGGGCTGTTAGCCTCAGGGGACATTGTGTAAATGTTCCTCATCTCCCTGCTGATCTTAGTCCTGACTGATTACTGATGACTTTTTTAGGGCACAGACATGCTAAGTTGTTTATTTATTCAAAAAAAAAATGCCCAATGCAAATAGCCTTCTTGACTCCATGTTCCCTGTCCCTGTTCCCTGAGTGCGTGTCGGCATAACTGTCTTGGTTTCTGTTTCTATCTCTTGAACAGTGATGATGTGTTGTGGTCATCAGCACAGTTTGTGATATAGGAACAGGGCAGCTGTTTTTCTGTTTGTTTATGTGTATATGTGCGTGTATGTCAGTGTAGATATTATGCATGTGACAGATATGGGACATCCTTGACTGCTGCTGAGAACATGACGTGTCCCTACAGGCTATCTTGTTCAAAAAAAAAAAAACCTCAAGCAAACTTGAAAAAGAAAACAAAAATGTAGTAGACCTCTGTCACAAGAAATGGCACGGCTGTAGTTTGTTTGCGGACACTGGATCATTGACTGCAAAAGGCTGTACAATAGTAGGATTTTCCTTATGCTCAAATACAATGTATTCACAGAAATAGAGCTGCTATAACAATTTCTATAAATAAAGGCTGATATGCTGTTTAAACCTGAATGTATAATATGTTGACTGTATGTGTTAAGCTTTGTCTACATGAAGCACCTCATTTCTTCACTGCATCTGTGAGTCCCAAATGGAAATCCAGCCATCTGTTACACACAACAACTCAGATGTCACTATCTTCATCTTTCATCACTAGTCATATACTTAGTGCACATATTCGTTTTCTTTTGGCTCCTGAGGTATAGCGCTGCTATCACAGCAGTTTATATAACATTGACTCATAAAGGCACTCTAAACACTATATGTTAGGAAATGAGACACAGAATCCTTCCTGTGTTAATTTGCTTGTAATTTAAATATACGCAGTCACCATCTGTCACTGTGTATATTGTACAAATGCCTTTTGTGATTAATTACTGCTCTGAAATGACTCGACTAGCAGGTCCACAATGATTTTTAAAAAATGTAATCTGCATTTTCTTACATTGACCTGAAAGTTAGTTATGGATTCATGACTAATAAAGGCTAAATGCATTTCTAAACAGCTTTCAGTGCAGCTGCTGTTTCTAAATTGTATATTTGAACTCATCTAGTGGTCTGGTATTGTGGGTATAGTAGGTATTTACCTAACAATATGAAGCACTTTGAGGTGTCTGTTGTGATTTGGCACTATATTAATAAAATTGAATTGAACTGATTTTTGCACCATGAAAAAAGTTATCTGCACTAAATTCTACTGTATCTTCTCGAGGAGTTTAAAAGAGAACATTCAGCTACCTAAGGTTAATGGACAGCCACTCTCATTAGTCTGACTTGTCTGTGTGAACATTACTTTGTGGGTTTCAAGTGAACATTATCAACCTTACCTATATCAGAGACATTATAAGGACTTTGGCTAAATATAGAATAGCTGCACTGCAATCCTTTTAGTATCCCGGCACACCTTTTAATTTATTATCATGCTATGTGAGCCCTGAAATTAGCAAAATGTCTCAGTAGTTTTATAGATGGGTGTAGCTAAAATCCAAATATCAACATTGCATTTTGTTTTCAGAAGGGATGCATTATGACTAATATTAAGCTGATGCGCACTCTGCAGTAAATGTATGCATGCCTAATGGGTACATGAGACAGCAGTTGTACCAGATAATGCAGCGTCTAATAAATGCCCTGTCTGTACAGAGCAAGGCATGTTTTGAAACATCACCTGCTGTAAGGCAATAAATACTGCTTTAAATCCATGTACTTGTGACAAAATGGAGATAATTTTCTATTTCTGAGTCATCTGGGCAGCTTGCAAACTGAGCAACATGCATCCAGTGCTCAAGTGGGATCTTCACAGATTTGATGTGCTGGTGAAATGCTGTAATGAAATTCAGTTGTAGAGTGAGCCTGTAGAGAGTCTCAAGAAATCAAAACAGTGAGATGGAATATCTCAGAATTTACAACTGCCACATTACCACCCTTTTTCTATTAATCATAGAATGAGCCTCTGTATAGTTATTTGTATTCAGACACTTCTACCTTGTCACATATTTTTACCACCCATTGTGCCACGAAATGAAGCCCATTTACAAGTCACTCTCCTTCTGATTTGATAAATGTAACTGGCAAATGAGTGAGTCCTCTGAATGCCTTGTTTGAATAATTGAGCAGTACTCAATCAGACAACATTAGGCAGTGGTGGCAGCCCACCATCTGAAATAATTACCATCTGACAACAGCCTACGCATGGATGCTGCCTCCACAGGGGTTCCACATTTAAGATCAACAGATTAACATCACCTTAACCTTATTCCTCTCATAACTTTGAGTTTAGCACTCACAGAAACCTGCCTAGACCTCTCAGTGGGTGTCACTAATGTCTGTGTAGAAATGTTCTTTCCTTGCACAGAGAATAAGTGAGCATGCAAAATTCAGGAGACATACAGAAAGAACAATTTTCTTCTTTCTGCCTCGTGTAAGTTAGGGAATCAGAATAATTTGAAATAGACAGGACGAGTCTGTGTACTGTGACAATCTTATTTCTCCTGTATAAGAAAACAAATTTACTTCAGTGTATCAGAGAGAAAGCAGTAGTCAGACTGCTGGGGTTTATTATTTTGCTTTATGTATAGTCTGATAATGTTCACAGAATGGCATTTACATAGCACTTCTCTGGTTTTACTGATACACTCACGTATCTCACGTCACAAAGTTTAGTATCAACAATTAACCTAACTTAGACATCTTTGGACTGTGGGAAGGAGCCAGAGTAACTGGACACTGACAGGTGATTGAACCAGGAACCTTCTTACAATGCAGCAGCAGTGCAAACCCCTGCACTACTACGCTGCGCCTTAAAGTGCATAATTTGTAACTATGCAGCCTTTATTAATGAGACCAAATTTCAAGTTTGCAGTAGCCCGTCATCAAGAAATTGTAAGTTACTCTCTTCCAAAACTATTTAGATAAAACCGATTGTGTGCACCATTCATGGCAAACCAAAGTAAATCAATAGATAAATTGTTATTTTAAATCATGTATGGCATCACAAGTAAAAATAGCCCAGAGACAATAGGTACAGTGTATGAGAATGTAACTGCTAGTTATATTCAGTTACCACAGAACATTGCTATTAATAATGGGAGTAATTGATACACGGATATTTGCTGCCCAGCTACTGGCACACAAGCACTACAATGTAATCCATCCATTATACAAATTTACCTCTTCCTCTTCCTCAGTCTCGATATGTTCAAGCAGAAGCCTAGGCCCACTTCAGTCTTTTATTATTTCCTGGAGAGTAATATCAAGTGCGCATTAGTTAGAAGGGTGTTTAGTGTTACTGTTTAGATGTATTAATATATTTATTTGATTGATATTTACTTGCATTTGGGGAATTGTCAATATAGATAGAAGTTGTAAATTGCTTTGGAAGTGCTTTTTATGTGAATATTGAGCATTTTTGTGTGTGTGCAAGAAACTCTTTCTTTATCTGGTATGCACCAGATAGGATTAAAGTAGAGTAGAGATTATGTTAGTTGCATTTTGAATTGGTGTCTGGCTAGAGGGTTTGGCTAGAAATATGTTTTCTTGTGTCTTTTGGAAGAAGAAATAAATGTGCTTCATATTTCCAAACTCCTCTTGGACTTGTGACCTCCACATTTCGGCTCTTGGCTGCTCGAACAAGCTCACACTGAGACAGGGAAAATTTGGTACTTTAGATTTAGATACTGTATAGCTGCAAGTGGCTGATAATGGATTAGTATCTGACACCAGACATCCTGCCTAGAATATGTTTCTTTTTTATGGTATTGCCAGTATAGTGTGACAGTTATAAACTCCACCATTACATTAAACCAGCAACCTTTGTTTAAGACAGACTGCCTTTTCCCCTGCCTTACTTCTTGTAATTGGGTTTTCACTTCATCTTCAACTAACTGGTTTTCCAGTTATTCCTGTGTGTGTCTGGGTTTCACGGTCTCTTGGGACAAGCTGTTAGAGAAGCATCTCTGATGTGACAACACAGAAACAGGAAAGCAGTTGTGTGACTGGATGAGTGCAGTGCTGCCTTCATGGAATGGGTCACTAAGCGTATAGTACAACGTGACAGCCAGCTAGGCATATGTCTGTGCCAAAGTAGTGTCTGCGACTGAGGCTCGTTTACTCTAGCTACTGGATGTGATTGACAGTTAGGCCAAAAGGGCTGTTGGCTCCTTCCTGATTTGCTTTTTCACTAGAGGTGTCCTCTGGGACTTGGAATTCATGTTACAGTATATCAGCAGAATAGCTTATGGCAGTAATGTGGATGAAAAGCAAACACAGGCTATCATCTAGTGTGGGATATGATAAAGTGCTCTAGTTTTTCATTAATTCATCACACTGAAAATTAGAAACAGCAGAATTGTATTAAACAACAGACAGTTATTTAATTTGAAAACTTCCCTTTATTCATTTATTTATTTTTAATTTTGTAAATCATCATTGTTGCCGTACAGCACACTTTGTAATTTAAAACAGGCCTAGAGCAAGACTTGTTAAAAAAATAAATAAATAAAAGACGTCAAAAGCTGTTAATGTAAAGAGGCAACAGCTCATTGCATGAACCAGATCATGATATCTATTTTTAACTGTTATTTCAGTGATGGCTTACAGTACAGTCAATCCTGTGGTTAGTTAAAAAAAAAAAACTAGTTTTAAAAATGATATGTGGAAAACAACTGCGACAGAACTGGGGAGTTTTTGAAGCATTAACCTTTAACTTAGCAGCAGCTATCAAATACATCTGTTCAAAATGCATGGTTTTTACAGGGACTGCTTGACAATCCTTGATGTTTCCGATCCTTTGAACACACAAAATCAAGAGCAGATATCCCTGCCGTGGATAAATTAAAATTTTGACAAGAGAGGAAGAAAGGAGAATGTGCTCATAAATGGCATTCTAATGAACTACAGGTCCCTAGATAGAAAATTAGAATAAACAAGGCATATTTTTTTAACCACCATACTTCATCCAGGTGTCATAGCATATCATGTCAGTATATAACTTCAAGTATAACGTGAGCATCTCTGTTTAAGATGTTGTTTTGAAACAAATTTTTATCCTTGGTTCTAAATCTAGCCTTGTTCCTGCTCCCTTTTTTTCATAGCCATCCACCAACAGAGTTTGATCTAATTGGTATCCCCAGTCACTATTTGCACTACCTCTCCTAACTCCTATATGCAGTGTTTCAACTTCTTTTTAAGAAACCAAAGTTTGACCCTGTGTCTGCTGAAAAATTCAGGCCCATTACCAACTGTTGTTGTCATCCAAGGTCTCAGAAAGAGAAAAAAAAATCTTTATTCAGTCAACCTAGGATATTTTATGTCAAGAAATATTACTGAAAATGTATGTATGATTATAATGAATTTCATAAAACATTGAAAATCATCAATTTTGTATGAGAAAATGTTCAATAACTGTTTGAATTATTTAAGAGACCGCTGTGCAGCCTTTGATGCAGCTTGGTAGTGTTTTAAAGTAAACACAATAATGAATTGGAGAGTGAATATTTTCAATCATCTCAAGGTGCCTGATTTCACCATAGCCATAACACACCGACGCCTAATATCATTTTGAACCATAGTATCCATTTTCATGAACTTTCATTAGCAAGTGAGTAAATAGTAAGTTCTGGCTATTAAACGTATGAAGATAGTTATTCATGTTTTTACTGTGCTGCTTTTGGAGTATTCATAATTCCCAGAATATGAATTTTAATGATTTAGTGACTCAGTGAATTTCAGGCCAGTGTGTACTTTACTATCAAAGTTTTCTAGAAAAATTAGTTTTAAAGTGCCAGGATAATTCATGGTACCCTGAGATTGAACCTGCTGAGTGTGTTTAGTTCGAGGAGGATACTGTGGTGTCCAGCACTAGCCCATTAGCTGTGGAGCCTTGCATCCCCTAGGCTGTAGGTGACCTCATGGAATCAGGGTTGTTTTGTGTAGATTCTACTCAAAGGATAACATTGCATTGTAGCAAGATGATCAAAGTTTTTCACCTCACCCAATCAGGTATTTCAATGTTGACCTGATCATTGCTAGTATAGAGTCACATAGGCTGATGTCTATGTCCGTATGCCAATGTCTTTTGTGCACTTACCAGAGTGTAGCTCACTTGCTTTTATCAGGTACTTTTACACTGAGTGATTCAGCCTCAAGTAGTCAGACTTATTACAGTTTAAATTTTTAATGCATGATCATTTACTTTACTTCTTATCTAGACTTGCCTGTTTGTGTGTCTTTAATAGTTTTGCTTTGCTTTCATGTCTCTTTCTGTGTTTTGGTGTGTCTTTCCTCTGCACATTGTACTGCTAACCCCACCTAGATATATACATGGTGTTGCATTTATCTGCAGAGCCCATACATTCAGTATGCCCTCAGAGTGATGACTGTATTATCGGAGACAGATGGGCGATTGTCTCCTGCGACAGTCTACTTGACAGAATTATCTTTGAACTCTTAAATTACAAAAAAAAGTCATAGAGTTCTGTTAGCCTGTGGCAGCTCAATCTTAAAGGTAATTTTTGGTTCACATAATGGAACAGCTGAACCTGAATGAAAATTTAAACTAGTGACCTGAAGTAGATTTTCTTAAAGAAATGGTAACGACCCTTGCTCTCTTTTCTTATATTTCTTAGTGTTGCGTGATGACTTCAGGCAGAATCCACAGGACGTGGTTGTGGCAGTTGGAGAGACTGCCAGTTTTGAGTGTCAGCCGCCACGTGGGCATCCCGAACCAACCACCTTCTGGAGGAAAGATAAAACTCGTCTTGACCTCAAGGACGACAGGATCACAGTGGGTTAATTCCCTTGGGGAGGGGACTCCTTTGCTGTTTCAGGACCTATACACTAAATCACATACTCAGCTACTCACATTAACCCGGAACTGTCACGGGGTAAAGGACTTTGTATTGAACCGGTTCATTCTAGTTACAGGTGCCTTTTCTTCCTCAGGTCCGTGGAGGAAAGCTGACCATCTCAAATACCAAGAAGAGTGATTCAGGGATTTATGTCTGCGTGGCAGCCAACATGGTTGGGGAGAGAGATAGTGAAAAAGCTCAGCTCTCAGTTTTTGGTAAGAAGTCTGACACGCACATATGCTCGGTTCAGAAAATAATAGATCATAGCTTTTTTTTTTTTTTTTTTTGCACCTACATCATTTAACCAGTATATCAAAAGTAAATTTCGCCTCTGTATTATCTTTCCTGCCGACATCCAGAAAGACCAGTGTTTGTGCAACGGCCAGTGAACCAGGTGGTCTTAGTTGACGAGAGCATAGAGTTCAGGTGTCAAGTCCACGGTGACCCGCCGCCTGCGCTGCGATGGAAAAAAGAGGATGTGGATATTACTCGTGGCAGGTGAGGACTGTGACTGAATGTGTTTAGTGCACGTCTGTGTGCCATGTGCGCGTTCGTGTTTGTGTGAATGTGTGTCGATGCTAAAACGATAATAGATAAATGTTTGAGGAGAGCTAATGAGTCCCATCAGAAAAAGAAGTTTTAACATACTGTATTACTCATGGGAGACTTTAATTAGTCTGTCAAAAAATAATTTATTAGCTGCAGAGAATCTCATTTTTTTGCTGTTTGAACTCCTCGGCCAAAAAACACATGAATGTCTGTCCTTGTGTTCTTTTTACTAATGCCAGCTTTGTACAATTCAATTGTGGCACAAAAGGCACTAAAAGAGATGGAAACACAATAGGATCCTATATACTGTCTATAGTATAAAGGAAATGAACTACAATAGCCTAGTAACTGGATATTCAGCTGTAATGGTGTTTATTTAATCATGTCATGTTTTAATCCAGTTTATGGTAATTCAATGGATTGCATTATAATATGTAGTGTTCCTGCGATTTGTTCCACACATTTAGACCACATCATATGCATATGCGAATTGCGTGTATCCCATAGGAGTATTCATTTTAAAAAGTTATTATTAGCCTATCATTGTTTGTCTTATGCTTTATATGCTTTAAATATATGATGTCTGTATAGAAACAGTGTGATTCAGTCACTACATTTTTCTAACTGAAGTTTGAAATCTGAAGACTGATAAATTGTCATTGTCTGAAGTATGTAACTTACATCAGCTCGTCATTTCAGGCATTTTTCAAGGACTTTACAAGATGTGATATGAATCAGATTTTTATCACAAACTGTAACAGACAATTACATTTAATTAAATTTAAAAAAAAAAACAACCATGGCGAGCATTCTGTCTAAACTATTTCATTATAAATATTATCAGCCTATCAGCCAGTACAGCACTAGGTACACTGCAATTATGCTAATTGCAACAGCAGTCTATAGTTATGACTGTTTAACTAGTTTATTTGTTTCTCTGAACTGCTTCTGAAATTCAATTTTGCAGCTGTAATGCAAAAATAATTATGGGTTTTGTTCTTGGAGATGTTTTCAATTACTTTTGGAGCTGCTTCCAAATTAATCAGCTATATTAGTTAATTAAAGCATTGAAGGGTATGTTTTCCTTAGCTAAAACATAGTAGTTCATCTTTTTTATACAAAAATGTGATTATTCATGTCGAAATGAATGCTGTTTAATGGCATTATTTTAAAAAAGAAATAAGCATGGTGTAAGCCATTAACATGCTATAAAGTGCCTCTATGTTAGATTATATTTTGAGTTAGGGCGGCAATCAGTTGTTATAGTCTATGTCTGGCAGTCTGTCTGCTTACCTATGTTATGCCCTGTACCTCAGTACCCCCTGACTCCAGAAACATGTCCTACTTTCAGGCCTACCTCGCCTCACTTCCCTCCTTCAACTTCTTTCATTCTTTTCCGAAACCCACCAGCCTCCTGGGAAGTCTGTATCTGGGTCAGGGATGTGCTGTGAATGGAGTCCTCACCAGACTCTGGACAGACCCCACAACTCCCATCGATATTCCGCCCACACCCTTTGGAAGAGCTATTTCTGATGTGACTTTTTCTCACCCCTTGTGCCATTTCTCTGCTCGACTTGTCTCCCATCTTTGAATCAGTATGGCTGGCTAGACAATTTCACAGGATCGCTCACGCCAAAAGGGACCCGAGAGAGGGAGAGCCCGACTCCTTGCTCCTTTACTCATTCTGTCTGTAGCCCCTATGAGGCACTTATCTAAACTCTGGTAGCTTAGATGTTTCTCTCACTCTAACTTCAGTGATGCTGACTTACAGTATGCTGCACTGGTGGATACACACTGATGCATGGAACATCTCTATGAATTAGTCATTTCTTACTGCTCAGCTCATTCATCATACTCTGTTTGTCAGACTATGCCACTCCCTTATTCTCAGACTGTTTGTCTATCTCTTCCTCCCTCTCTTTCTCGCTCTCTCGCTCTCCCTCTGCCTTTCTTTTTTCGTTGCTCTCTTCCACACTCATACACTTAGGCACACACACACACACACACACACACACACACGGCATAGTAAGTATACTGCACAGCCCACACCACAGTGGGTGGTTCGTCATTATAAATATTGAAAAAGTGGAACAGTCAGGGTTCCAGCTGAAAGCACCTTTCATTTTGCCATGCATTCATCGCAATATAATTACTTCCCTTTTTCTAGCACTGTAGAAATTGCCTTAGAAAGTCTGCCTTTAATGTATCAAAAAAAAAGACACAACCCTTTTAAAGCTTCCATCTAAAACATCACACGGTAGTTTATACAACAGCGATTTGGTATCATTGTTTGTTTGTTGTTTTTACACTACACTTTAAAAGTGAGATTTTTAATTTGCATATAACCGTTATCATGCTTCCAGCTTTATTAAATCAGCTGGGGATGTTACTTGACTTGCTGTCACTGTTCCTCTCTGTCACCAGGTATGACATTAGATATGAAAAAGACGACTTCCTTTTGAGGATAAAGAAAGCATCAGTGAGTGATCAGGGAACCTTCACCTGCCTCGCAGAGAACCGTGTGGGTAAAGCGGAGGCCTCTGCCTATCTGACTATCAGAGGTGGGTAACTGGTTGTGGACTCACACTTGGCAAAGCTCATAACCCATCCCTGATATTTTTTTTTTTTGTATCTCCCAAAGCAGGCCACAGGACAATCAGTCCTTTATTGCCCACTTTATGAGCATTATTGCCCCCCTGCTGAAAGGCTAGGCCTGGCCTCAGCTTTTCTTTCATACAGTGGGCTGATGTAGTTGATTGCTCTAGATCTCCAGCTAGGCGCCAGATATGAACAATCTTACCAGCTTTAAGTGAACTTTTATGACCTCTCCTGGGGGGCTAATTCTCCATCCAGCCACTCACTTCATATTTACACCTTATCAGTGGGAGGAAGCTATTTCATATTTGAAAAGCTCAAGCAAAAATTAAGCCAAATTCGGACCAATAACATTATCTCTGTTTTTTGTTTTTTTCTTTCCTTCTTTTTTTATGTATGAAAAAACATTGTTGACAGAGCTAAAAGGGGATACTCATTTGCATACACTCCACATTTTTGTTCCTGGACTCTACTGATGTAGCTTCACGTGACTCACACATCAAAATAATCCTTATTTTTCTTGTACTTGTCCTTGGTGTATTTTCTCCGCTGCCTAAAATGAGCTGGTTTAGCTCTCCTTCCCTCACTTTAAGCCAACTTTCTTAACGAAACATAACCAAAAAGGTTTGAATGGAAGGCGGATGCTGTGCCCACAACCAGACCTGTGTGTCTGAATTAACCATATTAGGATTATCTGCGCTAAATGACATCACACAAAAAAATGCCTAAAAACAAACTGTTAGGGAAGTCTAAAGTCTGAATTATGGATTCAAAAGGATTACATTACCTCAGCACATATTCTGGCCTTCTTATTTTAAACTTTGGACATGTTAAATGTCAGCTGACACTTTGATGATAGAGCAGACTGTATGTATGACAGAAGAAAGGAAACCAAGGCAAGTGCAGCTGATTTTGAATCACCTAAAATTATCTTCTTAACTTCTTAACAACAAATGCATAGAAAACACAGCATAATGTACACAACATATCTCATCTTTAATCAGCCCGCCCTCATCAATGATCCATTTCATTTACATGACTTTTAATCTACCAACAGATCTATTAAGTTTGCAAGTCTGTTAGTCTTAAAACTGATAAATCATTAGCGATATAACTGTTCAGCAGTTTTTGCCATCAGTTTCTTATCTCACAAACACCAACAAGGTACTATTTCCTTAAGGTCCACATCATCACCTGCTTTGGTGACTGATTTTTACCCTCCCTGTCCCTGAGTTTCATGGATGGAAACCCAACTCCATCTCATTCATCTCTGATTTTCATTAATTTCTTTTTTTTTCTGTCCCTCTGTTCTACTCCTCTGCTTTCCTTCTCTCTGTGTTGTGTGTAAATCTCACTCACACCATTGTTGTGTCATCAGCTCGCCCCGTTGGTAAGTAAGAGCTGATCCCATTGTGCATGCGCTGCTCTTTGTTTTTAATCACACACCTGTTCAGTATGCATGTACCGTTGTGGCATTCCACAAACGCAACCATCAAACTAATTTTAGACATGCATATATAGGTTGTTTTAGTCAACCACTGATTTATTCCTTAAATTTACCACGTCACTTTAAAAAGAAATAAAATGAGTTACAGATATGTGAGATGTGCCTTATTTAGAAAAAAATGAAGATATATGGGCACTCTAATGAATTATTATTAAATATTCTGATCCTTTGGCAGCTGGATTTAGCTCATTTTAGCTGTATAGCTTTTTAGTGAGTAAAACCCAGTGCATGAATCCCTTTAATTAGCAGCTGGACATTCAGTTTGAGGATTTTATTTTGAAAGTTTAACTGGAGTCCTGTTGAAAACCCAATCAGAATTCTGTAAAATTGCTTTGCAGTTGTTTTATGGTTTATTTTGCTTTTAAACTCAGAGGCACCTCAGTTTGTGGTGCGTCCCCGTGACCAAATAGTCGCTCAAGGACGAACAGCAACCTTTCCCTGTGAGACCAGAGGAAAACCTCAACCCACTGTCTTCTGGCAAAGAGAAGGGAGCCAGGTAAGGATAGAGACTGTGATTTGAACGATATGTACTTATTTTTATTTTTTTGTAGGGTGGTGTACATTTCTCTTTTAGGCTTGCATTCCTATACAGGCATCGATTCCACAACTATCATAATAATTTTTCAAAAAATGGTCAAAATCTGACTAAATGGAACAAGCCAATGGAAAGCAGTGTGGTTCTGTTCCACATGCATATAATGAAGTGGTCATTTATCATCAGTCTACACTGGTCTGACTAGCCAATTCACTTAGCAAGAGACAATGTCATGTACTGCATTAGAGTCATTAGACATAATGAAAGCAGGCTAATGTCCTTTCCTGCCCATCAGCTTGTCTGCCTAGGGTGCAGAAATGGACAACGCTGATGCCTCAGTTTTATGACCATGACTTCAGGTTATCACAGTAGAATTAGCACTCTTGTGGTAAACAGCTATTCAGACCTTGTAGGAAAGAGACATTGACCCACTTTTCTAACCGAATTGTACACAGGGGAGTGAATGTTCAAGTATATTGAAAGCATGTGTTGATGTTGTTTTGGTCTGAAGAATAATTTTGAAATAATTAATAATAACTATAACTATCAGGAATAGTGCGTATCATCATGTTCAACCACTAGGGAGCTAAACACATGACCCGAGCATTGTCAGAACACTCACTCAGTCCACTTAATTACATGAACATGATTAGCTGCTCTTTAACACAGATATCTAATCTAATCATGTCAACAACTCAATGCATTTAGCCTTCTGGACATGGTCAAGATGACCTGCTGAAGTTCAAGCCAGGCTTAAGAATGGGGAAGAAATTAGATTTAAGTGACTTCGGCATGGTTGTTGGTGCCAGACAGGCTGGAATAGCAACAACACCCTGATCTATTGGGATTTTCTTACACAACTGTCTCTAGGATTTACAGAGAATGATCCAAAAATATCCGGTGAGTGGCAGTTCTTTGAGAAAAAAATGCCTTGTTGATGTTAGAGGTCAGAGTAGAATAGCCAGACCTCTCCCAGCTGACAAGGAAGGCAACAGTTAGTCAGATAAGGTTGTTTTGTTACAATTATAAGAATTATACAGAAGAGCATCACTGAATGCACAACATTTTGAATCTTGAAGCAGGCTATAGCAGCAGAAGACCACATCAGAGAAACGCAAAACTGAGGCTACAATTTTCACGGGCTCAACATTGTCCAATTTTGGATAACACTGGAATTCCATTGTCTGGTCTAATGAGTGTGAATTTCTGCCGGGACAGTTAGCTTGTATGGTCAGAATTTGGCATAGGGATCCATCCTGCCTTGGCTAAGTAACTCAGGCTGCAGGTGTAATGGTGTGTGAGGTATGCTCTTGGCAAACACTGGGGCCCTAAGTACCAATTGAACATTATTTAAATGTCACAGCCTACCTGAGTGTACTCGCTGACCATGTCGATCCTTTATGACCACAGTATACCCATCTTCTGATGACTGCCTCCAGCAGGATGCTGGAACATTAAAAAGAGTTCACTGTACTCAAATGGCATCCACAGTCACAAGATCTCAATCCAACAGAACACTTTTGCAGTGTGGTTTAACAGGAGATTTGTGTCATGGATGTGGAGCTGACAAATCTGCATCAACTGTGTGATGCTATCATGTTAATATGAACCAAACCTTTGTGCTACTAAACAAGTACATCATCTAGTTTATTTACGTTTCTCCCCACTGTCCCTCCCAATAGGATCTTCTTTTCCCCAGTCAGCAAGCACAAGGAGACAGCCGTGTGTCTGTGTCTGTGAATGGAGAGTTGACCATCTCTCCTGTACAGCGCTCAGATGCGGGGTACTACATCTGCCAAGCCCTCACTGTGGCCGGAAGCATCATGGCCAAGGCCCAGCTTGAAGTAGCAGACGGTAAGACGAGAGTAGATATAGCAGACACCATCCTCACAGAGAGAGAAAATGTTTACCTATGAAGGAAAATACCACTTTTCGAGTTATGCAATTTATATATGCACAGTTTAGCTGGATTAAAGAGCAAATAGGATAAAAGAAAGATGAGAGATGTTAAAGAAAACTTTGCTTCCTGAAGTTACAGTGATTTCGCAATGTTGTGCAAAGTATATCGGCATAATAACATTGTGCATAACTTAAGAGTCTCATCAATGTTTATTATTTTGATGGGGCACATATAGCTTATAACATTACTCAAACACTGAACACCACTGTATCAAAGATAATTTATCTGCCCACACTTACTGGCAAAGATGCATCTGTATCTTCTAAAAGCCAGCCACTGACAATGAACCTTTCCATTTGCACCTTACTTTTTTAAATACTGAAAACATGTAAAATAAAACGATCTACTTCATGGAGAGACGCAACGCTTTTTTTTTTTTGACAAAGCTTTAATGTCAGCATTAAGTGCTGAGCTGCTGCCAGCTGGGAGCTGTTTATGCCCTTCTCCCCATTTGTTTCTTGGCTTTTTCTCCCACACATTATTAAATTAGCATCTGTTGAAGTGTTTTTTTTTGGAGAGGAAATGACTTCTGTTCTGTCACTCAGAGGAGATGGATAAATATCAAAATGTAAGGTGTAGAGCGCAAGGGATAGGAGAAATTCCTTTGACTGATGGCTGAAAACAAAGATGGATAGAGTTGGCGTGACGCCTGGAATGTTTGGAAGCTTGAATTGTATCGTTTTGTAGCATGCACTAAGCTTGTAAGATCAGCTGCCATACTGTATGTGTCCACTAGATAAGGATTTTCTGAAGTGCTGGTTTCTCTAATATGCCATAAATGTGTGAGTGTAAAAGTACTTTATAACTATGTAAGTATAGCTATAACTTTAGCTATTTTTTTAGCTGTGATGTTTGATTGAAGAGTACCAACCTGGACCAGCAGTGTAGAAATTGATATTCTTATGCATAATCAGTAATTAGTGTTTTGATACAGTTCAATAAGTAGCAGCAGGGACTAATACTGGAGAGTGTTCTCTTGCATCCCTGTAACAACCTTGGAAAGCAGTATTATAATTTTTACTTTTGTCACCAAGGTTTGTGAGTATGATTGCATTTTTCACAGAGCAGACTAAATCAGGAACAGCAATATCATATTTTTGTTTATACCGTAATCACTTGGGATAATGAGAGCGTGCTCTACAGCAAATGTAATATTAGAAAAAGTTTGCTAGAGCATCTTTTGTTAGATAATACATAAACTAATTTTGTGTTGAACTAGAAAAAGTAATAATGGCATCTTCGCATTTATTTAATGTTCACATTTACATCTAAGTTAAACCTTAATATATACTTTTTAACAACACAACGTGATAATATTGCCATATATGTGCAAACAATTTAGCTCTCTGAAAATCACATGCGGTTCTGCTTACTGTACACTATGCTGCACCTAGTTGTACCTGATTTTTCTGCTATTCTGCTAGAGTTGCTGTATTGCTCATTGTCCTGAAGGAGGTGTGATGAAAGATAAGGCAGGGGGAGCCTGCTGTAAACACTTGTGTGAATGGAGACAGCCCTGATAACAGTGGAGAGCAGCAGTGAGGAAATTGGAAGCGAGGGATAGTTACAAGGCCTAGAGAGATTCAACACTACCGAAATTACTGTTTGAGAGTGCAGAGGCTGTTTTCTGGATGATATAACATGCTCTAAAAAGCTTTAAAAGAGATGTATTGTTGTTCTGCTTGGCATGCTAATTCTGAGTTTCGTTCATGTGTGTTTGTGGGGGACTTGCCAAAAGGGTGGAGATAGAGCCATGAGTCACAGTGGAAAGAGAGAGGACAGGCATGAATGTGCTGAGAGGTGTTATAAAGAAGGTATGGTAATTAGCACCACGGGTGAAGCATCGTTAATCCTCACCTAGTAATTAAAACTCAAAGGTGTGATGCAGTGCCATGAACACTCCGCCCTACTGTGGAAAAGTGCTCACAAAACAGTCAGTTCCTCTCACAACAAATCCATCAGATTGAACTCTAACATCTCGGGCATGCAACCACAAATATAATTATTGCAATCACAAATTAACACCTTGTGATAAGGTCATGTATTTTTTCCCACAAATCTGATAACTACCAAGAAAACAGTTGCATGTTTCTTGCCAAGACTGTGACATTCAAATTACAATGTTAGGAAAGCATTCAAATAATAACACCGGATTCTTGATTGTTATACTCAGCCCTGAAGGACCGCCCACCACCGATCATCCGGCAGGGCCCATCCAACCAAACTCAGGCTTTGGGAGGCATGTCCCTACTCAGGTGTCAGGCGTCTGGGGACCCAGAGCCTACAATCACTTGGCGGAAGAATGGGGCCAATCTGCTTGGAAAGGACACAAGGTTTTCCCTTCTGGAACATGGCAGCCTGCAGATCCAGAGTGCCAGGGTGGGTTATGTTGAAGTAGCGAGCGATACATTGTATCTGTAACATGTACTGTAGTTTCTTCTGGGGACAGTGGCCTACTAACCACCAAAGAATAGCTTTAATTGCTATTTTAATTGTTTTTCCCATAACTTTGCTTTAAAAAATGATTGAAGTCCAGTTGGAAGAAGTTGATGGGTTAACCATAGATCACCGCTGAGTTTCCCACTGGTTTCTGGAATCTTATTTTAAAGGCATTTTCTCCAACTGATCTGCCACAAAATAGTCGTGAATCATGCTCAACTTAAGTGTTCGTTTAACTCTAAATGAAATTTAGAATTAAACGAATTTAAGAATTAAGAAACTACTTGCTGAGAGAAAAGTTGTATTTTTTTCTTTTTCTAGACTTCTATATAATTAATCTTGTTTCTAACAAATTACGTTTCTCCATGCCTGTCATTAGAAAGAACTGAGTTTTAAGAGACTCTTCACTGACATCACTTTCCAGTTACATCTAACTTTTCTGCTCAGTCTGTGGATGTTTAAAGCATATAGAGTAGTGTTTCTTTTTTCTTTTTCTTTTTTGTTTTTTAAATGCCAGGTAGGCTCCTGGCATTCAATCCATCTTTGTTGCCAGTCAGCTGTTTTCCTAAGTTTTAGTTGTTCACTTGGTTTAGTCTAATTATTTTTTTTAAAAGAGATGAACAAATTACCAAATATATGAAATGATAAACCACAATTGCAGCAAACATTCTGCCAGTTAACATTACGTACGACCTTTATATTTCCTCATGCCAGATGTGGCAGACGGAATTGAAGTGTCCTTTGCAATAGTTCAATCAGGTCCTCAGGACTAATTAATCAAAACAAAGGACAGTTAATTAATCTTGGAGACAGTGTTTTACCACCAAAATTAAAATGCCCTTGTTATCTTCTCAGCAGCATATCAGTTGAATCTCCTGTTGATTATTGTGCCTTCAATTAATCCCACTGCACATATTTCACATTCCTCTGACCTGCAAATTATTCGTATATTTTGCAGTGAAATCTTTCTCTTTTGGTGAGAAGGACATTGAAGTGAATGTGAATGCAATTCATAAACACATAAAAGCAAAACAGCATATTTAGTCTATGGGCTTTTGTTTGTTTTTGCATGTGTAGCTTTCACACCCTGCATTGCGTGTGAAAGAATAAAGAGGAATCTACGTATCTGATAAATTATGTCAGCTTTAATGCATTACAGATGAACAGGTACAGTCAGGTTGCTGTTAAATGATGAATAGTGAGTATAGATTTTTGTTAGTTTTTAAAGTCTTTTATATAGTCTGAATTCAGAAGTGTGATGGGGGTAATAAAATCTCCAATTTACTCCAATATCTCCAATATACGTATATTGGAGAATCTCCAATATACGCTGTACTGTCACAATGTCAAAGTGCTCCTCCTGTGTCACTCGTGTACTTTCTCTCGAGAGATAACATAGTTGTCAGTCTCTCCTAAGGCATTGCCAATATGAAATAGGTTGTCATATCTACTATTTCCTGTGTCAGCACTAGTGATGATAATGTCGATGGCTTTTGGAATGGCGGGTGACCATTACTGGAGCAAATCAATTAAGAAAATTAATGTAGGCTTTCACTGGGATCTCTCTTTTTTTTTTTCTTTTTTTTTTTTTTTTCATTGGCCAGCATTAAAGTTCCCTCTCATCCACTCTCCGGCTTTTCTCGAGCCAAATGCAGGCCAGTGGAGGTTAATGCATTTTTACTGTACTAGTAGGTGCAAAGCCCAGACTGACGTAAGAGCTTCTGGAAACCATCTGGGATCAGAGTTGGATTCAGCTGTACAAAGCAACAGAGTACAAGCTAAAAGCTGTATTATGATGCAGATGAGCAGAAAATGTTTGTTAGTTTAATAGACACAGTGTCTGCAATCATTATTATTATTTTTATCATTAGTTACTGTTTTTTAGTGTTGAATTTGGTTTCTGTTGCAGTTTTGAAATCTGCCCATTTCTTGTAGATTTCAGATTAAATGGGAGCTTGAATTAACTTGAAATTTAAATTGTGTTTTTCTTAGCTGTCTGACTCAGGGCTGTATACCTGCGTTGCTACCAGCTCCAGTGGAGAAACATCGTGGAGTGCCTACTTGGATGTCAGAGGTCTGCTTCAGTAGAAATGATTCACATGTTTTATGCATATCACTTATAACATGGCTTGCATTTGTTTTGTTTTTGTGGGGGGTTTTTGCTTTAATTGTGTCTGTCTTGTTTCCTTAGACGCTACTGACCTCGTTGACTTCATATCTCACAATTCGACCGCCCTCCCAGGGCCTCCCTCCAAGCCCGAGGTTACTAATGTTACCAAGAGCAGTATCTCGTTGTCATGGAAACCGGGACCAGAGGGGGGCTCCCCAGTGTCCTCCTATGTCATTGAGGCTTTTGGGTATGTCTGTGACCTATGGCCTCGAGCAACATTTAGTGACCCCGAACTTTCATGGCAGTAACAGATGTGGGTGTTTCTGTGGGCAGTCAAGCAAGCCTGGGCAGTTTGAAGGAGAACATTCATGAGTAGCTCTTATATATATATATATATATATATATATATATTTATACAGTTAATTTCCAAAGAGTACAAAGTAGCTTGTATTTAAATGTAAATAATAACTTTATTGGTTGTTTTTAAGCAGAATATGATTAGCACACTTTTTGTGTGTATGTGTGTGTGTTGGACTGATTATTCTTTCACCAAACAAAATGTTTTTCAAAGCCTTTCAATAGTTATTCTGGCGTTTCATTACTATGTGGCACATCATTTGAGCTCCCACTCTCAGCAATACATCTAGTTATCTCAAATAAATAGTCTGGATTTCTTACATTTGGAGTTGTTCACTGCTTATTTAATTTATTCTTTTTACAGTCAGTCAGTGAGTAACAGCTGGCAGACCATGGCAGATCATGTGAAAACCACAGAGTTCACAGTCAAAGATCTACGACCCAATACCGTCTACTTGTTCATCATCAGGGCAGTCAATGCTCAAGGGCTCGGGGATCCAAGCCCTATGTCTGAGCCTGTTCGCACTCAAGGTACAGAAATGAGAATGGATTCTAATAAATTTTTAGCGATAAGAATTCCTGTTCCCACTTACATTGCTTGTGTTTTGTTTTTTCTCTCTGTCACAGACATTAGTCCTACAGCACAGGGAGTGGACCACCGTCGTGTGCAAAAAGAGTTGGGGGATGTTGTAGTCAACATGCACAATCCTGTTGTCCTCAGCTCCACTTCAGTGCAGGTCACCTGGACTGTGAGTACCCACAACCCTTAAAAGATTTGTAAAAGTTTGGTTTATAGCCGAAGTGCCCACTGTTACCTTTGGAGCAGTATAGGAAAAACAAATCTGGTCTAAGCTTGTTTGAGAACTTTATACCTGGCACGTCACTTTGTTTTGGATTAGCTGGCACACACAGAGAATAAATATGAGGGGATGGATACACATTTGTAGAATGAACAGCTGCTGCTGCATCAATTTTGATTGGTGTGAAGCGATGCAGGAATCAAGACTAATGTTTCTATTCAGGACAAATACATCACCATTAGGCACTACATGTGTCACTTCTGGAAGCAGTTTGCAGTGCTTTATCTGGGAAATGTTATTTCTGTCTGTTGGGAAGGTGTCCCAGTGCCTGCTGCTGTAGGTTAATAACACACCTTGGATACATTTACTGCAGTCTGCTATTTCATGCTTGTCAGCATGACAACCGTGTACTGTCACACAGCTTTTAGACTGAGACAACTGTGTTTGTGGTGGATCTGAATAGATTCACAGGCGTTATTTGACCTGGCTCCATTTAACAGAAGTTTTTTCTGTACCCAAACTTTCTGTATTAAACAGTTGCAGCAGATTTTTTTTTAATTGTTGTCTTTTGCATGCTATTTGGGAAAAACAGCATTTCCCATTTTGTTTTTTGGATTTTACTCAACTTTAATTTCAGTAGTTTGTTGCTCAGAACATAAAGTTGTCAGTCACATTTGTCTGTGTGGTAGCTGAGAACCTCACTGCATACTTCTTGTTAAACTCGGATCTCCACATTTCTGGCCTATATGCACAACTTGTGCAGGATTACATCAGACATTACATTTACTAGAAACAGTTATTCCATGTGTAGCATTCAGTATCTTTGAAAAGTTCCACTAAGGCATCAAAAATCACAAAGCAAATTCTTCCTGCCTTATGAAAAATCACATTTCTATAAAGATAAGGGTTTGGTAGTAATGAGATTTGAGAACGCAAGAACCAGTGTGCACAAACTTCCACAAATTTGGATTAATTGTATTACTTTTTTCTATCTTTTGAAGAAAATAGGAATTTGTGTTTATTTTTTATTCACACTCCCAATAACAGTGATTCCTTTTTTAAACATAGGCAAAAAAGGAAAAAGAGATGGCTTATGGGACATTTAGATGCACAAATCATTTTGTTAAGAACATACAAGCTGAGGCTACAGACAGACAGCGAAAGAAAAGAAATAAGGCAGAAAAGAGCCACTCTTGCACTGTTTTGGTGATAATCCAGTGTGTTATTTTCCTTGTAAAAGCTTTTTCTTGCTTCTCCCCCTGTCAAGAAGTACCTGTCCTGAAAAGCACCTGGGAAAATTAAAAAAACAAGAGGAAAAACATATTCTGATCCCATATTTTTAGCCTAGATTTAACTACTTAGCAGCAGTGTGCAGATCTGGCAAATGCACTACTACTGTCTTTGTATGGTTTCTTGCTTCTCTTCTGCTAATTGAACTGTGTGATTAAATAAATGGATGTTGAGTCATAGCAGTTTTTATGACACCTTCCGCACTATTACAGTACAGCGTGTCTCTCTCTTTCTCCTTCTCCTCTCTTTTCAGGTGGAGAATCCATCCAAGTTTATCCAAGGCTACCGTGTTTTGTACCGGCAAACTTCAGGGCTGCCCTCCCCAGGGCCGTGGCAAATACAGGACTTGAAGGTTGCCTCAGAGAGGGACATAACTCTCTCTGGTCTGAAGAAAGGCATTGTATACGAAATTAAAGTGCGGCCGTATTTCAATGAATTCCAGGGCGCCGACAGTGAATCCATGACAGCGCGCACCATGGAAGAAGGTGAGCCACAAATTAATTTGCATTTCTGATAAAAATTTATTTCTCTGCTGACTTAATGTTCAAAAGAAGTAAGATATAGTTACTAATGCATGAGCAGGAGCTCTTGTGTAAATTTTTCTACCTACTTTCATATTTAGTTGCTCCTACTAATGGCTTCTTGGCTAGATAGGAATGGATAATGGCATTTGAAGTACACCCTCCCACATACGCACACTGCTGCAGTGCCATGTCCCCTGTGTGCGAAAGCAGGTCTCCCAGACAGCGCAGTAGGGCTCTATGACAACCCCGAGCCTCTGTGGGTTGGTGGGCAAAGAAAGCGAGCAGTAAAGCTCCACTGTCTCTCACCTCGTCTGTGCCTGCTGCCATGTCTCTGTCTAAATGTACATGATATGACCTCCCACCTCACTTACACTCACACACCAATGAGCTCTTTGTGTAATTACACTTCCTGGTTTCGTCTTTCTCCTCGTGTTATTCATCGGCTATTTGAAATGTTGTTAATATCAGACTTCTCTTTTCATTCTCAATTCTTTGCAAACAGGAAATGATAAGAATTATTTTGGCATGCTAATGCTATAATAGAAATTATTTAATGCTGCCAATGCAAACATCACAAGAGATGAACCCCAACTTTTATGTTGGGTTTTCTGTGATCGGAGATGAAAAAGCAGATTGAAGTGAAAGAGACCACAGTGCACAAAGCCCAAAGGTAGAGAATCAGGTCATGGCTGCGACTTCATTTGCTGCATCACTCTCATTGTGTTTTCTCATTGAATGGGCTCTTCACCTGTCAGCTCATTCAACCTGTCAGTACAGAGCTTAACTATAAAAATTCTAAGGAGCATTTGAACATTTGGTGGAAACTATCTCAGCTGTGGTGTCTACTGTCAAAAAACTGGCTTTTAGATGCACCAACTCAGCTGTGGAGTGAAGGATCTTAGGCAGGTGGAGTGCTGACTAAGGAGACAACTTTGAAAGAAATATGCACAAAATTTCAATTGTGCATATGAATCTTACAGGTGGAGTCACTGAATCAGTGCAACTCATTCAGGTTAAAGGATTCATGCTCTCATTGATTCTCATTAACTTTCTCTATACCTTCCAGTCAAATCACCCAATATTTATTATTTAAAGTCCCTGATGTGAAAATTCACTTTAACCTTGAATATGGTTGTGTGACAATCCCAACTAAACATCCACTCACTAGCTTTTTTTTCACCGAAATTGCAAGCCGTTACCGGCTCATCTGAAAATGTGCTAAAAGCAATGAGAGTTACTGTCCTCTCTTTGCAAAAGATCTCCATAACAACTGAGCAAACATGATCGGGTGATACAGGCTATGGCATTAAGGTTAACACTGTTTTCAAATTTAATCAATTCCCCTGAAGGTGAGACTGCATTTTGGACTTCAAGAGTAAAAAAAGTGAATGCACTGTATCATCATTCATTTACAACGGCTACATATGTTGCCTGTGGGTGAACAAGAGAATATCTTCACTTACTTCATTGCATCATTCAGGTGTTGCATCATTTGAACGGTGTGGAACTTGGCTTGCGCTGAAAAACAAGTCATGACAAGGCCATTAATGTCAGAGAAAATATTAGCCCAAAGCATCTGTGTTTGATGATGAGTGGATCACAGGGCTGCATCTTCCCCCCAGTAGGAGAACAGGGCTAGCTTAGTCTAGGGGATACAGCTGGTGGAAAAAAGAGAGACTCACCTCACTGGAGCCCAATTAAAATGGCCACACAGGATCACAGAGGTCTTTGCAGACGGGGGCATATGGTCTGCTCAGGGATACCTAGAAACAAGGCATCGTGGTACAGGGGAAAAAAATTGCCTCGCTCAACCTATTCTCTACTGCACAGAAATGCAATTCTTGCAAAAATTGCAAGAAAATCACTTGTTATCCATCAAAGGTAGATTGGAAATGAAGCTCCCTACTGCACAAGGGAGAATTTGTATACTAATGCACCTCACAACCTTTCAGTGAGTTTTAACAGGAGAGTAGGCTTTCAACCAGTATTCACAGCAAGTCAAATGAACCCATGAGTCAAGGTTCTATGCTTGTATAGCTGTTAAAATGAGAACTGTAACCTCTGCATGATCCCTGGTCTCATATGGACATTAGTGAAGCTAAAAGCTGAAATTCTCATATGAAACAGAGCTCCCTTCTCTTGCTAGATCGAGTTTATTACTGTTTTTTTTTTTGTTGTTGTTGTTGTTGTTTTTGTTTTTGGGGGGCGGGGGCAGATGTGTTGTAGAGTAATGTTCACCAATTCATGAATTAATTAGCTTAAATTATGCATCCATTTGCATAACAGGTTATGTTTACTACTTCATATCCTGCATAGCAGAACATTAAGCAGCTTTAGTAGCTTTTGTTTAATTGCACAGCTGTGGGTAAAAAAACCCTGAAATGTTTACTCAGACATTGGAAGCATTAATTGCTTGAAATTACTCTCTAGCTACAGTTCACATCAGTCCTAATATAAGTATTAGTCACATTAGTAAGAACATAATCTTTGACCTTTTCTTGGTTTTGCAGCCATTTATAGTAATATTATCCTGAGTCATTACTGGTATTCTAGCTATTATTCATCCAGGGGGATTGTTGTGGTACATATGGAAATTGTAGAACTACACTTAATGGTTCCTGTCTTCTCCTAATGCAGACCTTTGACTGACTGGAAAGGCACTGTTTGCTAAAAGAGCACCTCTGAAATGACATCTGGAAAGCTGAAAGTTACTTGGATGATTGTGACCCGATATTACCTTACTTGGAGCACTGAAGGCATTTAGTGGTCACTGCCCTCCTGCAGTTTTTTTATTGGTCACTCTACCACTACTCTAAGCTTACTCTAAGCTTACTAGGTGCCTTGTGGAAAGTGTATGAAGCAGCATTATTATAAAATATACAGACAGTGGTAGTATTTCCAGAATAACATGCAGTGACAAAAGGAATGAATACTTTTGAAATAAAATGTTAAATGTGGTATAATCAGAAATTATGAAGATTTCATTTATTAAAAAAAATGTGGAACCGTGTACATGCCCATTATTCTGTGTACTTTCTGACTTATAGTATACCTTCTGATTTTATCTGTATATGTGTATTTTCCTTTTTTCAGAAAATCGAAACTGAAAAGATAAACAAACAAAACTGACAAATAAACTGTTCCTGGCTGAGGTTTTGAAAGCCCCCCAAAAATCCTCAAACAGTTGTAGAGGTCTGTGTTTTATGGAATGTTTTGTTTGTTTGTTTTTTACTCCATCAGATTTATTATTATGATTAGATTTTTGTCTTCAGAGACAAAAGGATTGCCTCAAATATTATGAGCCCGAAGATGATTATTAGGAGCCTTCTTTGTTCAGACTGTTGATGACTTAGAAAGTTGAATTCCTTCCCCTGTAATCAAATTGGAATTACTTGTAAATGTTTACTTGAATGAAAGGAGTAAAGATTTGTGGCAGGATGATATGGTATAATATAATATCCTGTATTTTATATTTGACTCTTGCTTCATTGCGTGTGTATTTTTTCCTTCCTCCTGAACAATAGTCATCTCAATACTGGGACAGTACATTTGTGTGAGTCTGTTTAACGGTAATTGCTTTGGAAAGTCAATACTGCCTAAATGTCTGAATATAGATATCCTCAAACTGGGCTCAGTTAATTTGTTAAATGTAATAAAAATAAACCCCATCTCCTATGGCTGATTTAATTCCTTTGTCCTGCCAGCCTGTCAAGTACTTTGCAGACACAGCCATATCTGTTCATAGCCGCTCTTTTAAGCACAAGCTACATTATACAGGGAGATTTGTTTCATCTGGCAACAAAAGAAATCTATTGTTTTGTCATCTTTTTGCTATGTAAATTACCTGAGGCTGATGTTGAGCTTTGCAGATGTCAAATAACTGGCAGAGGTCAGGATCAAATCTTGCACAAATGCTCTGTCATACACTTCTAATATGCTGTTGTGTCATTAGTTCATATGCGCTAATACATGGCTTGGTGCTTTTGACTTTGAGTTGGCCGAGTACAGACATCATGTCCATTTTGAGAATTTGACTCACGACACCCATTTCCACAATGGCCCACCTGCCTTTACTTCTCAGTACAGTAAGACAGTGCCTTCCATATATTGAAACACTGTGATTAGCATTGTTATTTTACACCTCCTTAATCGGGCTCAAACTAGCTGTTTCATCCATTCAGTCAGAACGTAATGATGGTTTTATTAGGAATCGAGAGAGACTATGTGCCCAGGGATTGCCTGATTTGCACAGTTCCATAGATATGATCTTTTTGCCTCCTGCTGCCTATAGTTTCTTTAAATTTTACATCTATCTATGGAGGGTGCCACAATCTCTAATTTAAAAAAAGAACTATTAAAGTTTGTTTTTTATGCCCTTAGTCTCCACATACATACCAAGAAATCACCTCAAACTCATTATCAGACATGGGTACTGACCAATTTTATTCAAACAGACATGCTAAATTGAGTGCATCTACACTGGAAGCATTTGCATGTGGCCAATATGGTGTAGTGCGCGTAGGACATGATGAAAGTGATTTACTTACTGGGTTCAGCAACACAATAAGAATCTCACTATTAAGATAAGAAACTGAGATGAAGTACTCCCAGCAGCCATCTGCCAGGCTGGCTTAGGAAATAGAAAAACCCATGTTGTCTGGCTTGCTGAATTAATATGAATTGAGGTAGCGAGTGAGACAAATCCCTCTTTGACATATGAAAAAAGAAATAAATAAAACAAGACACACTCATTTTTCAGAATAAACTATGTGTAGTGATTTCATTCTTTCTTTATTTTTTTTTTACCTTTTCTTTCTTTAATCTTTTTACCCCCCCCCCCCCCCCCCCCCCCCCCCCCCCCCCCTCCGGTGTGACCCATCAGCACCAAGTGCGCCTCCACAGCAAGTGACAGTGCTGACAGTGGGAAACCACAACAGCACATCCATCAGTGTATCCTGGGACCCTCCTCCTTCTGACCAACAGAATGGCATCATACAAGAGTACAAGGTGAGCCTAGGCTTCTCCAGACTGAATAGTTTAGTGATTTAGTGATGTACAACCTCACAATGAAATCTGTCTGGTGTGTCTGTCTTTGTCAGATCTGGTGTTTGGCCAACGAAACTCGCTTTCATGTCAATAAGTCTGTGGACGCGACCATCCGTTCAGTGGTAGTTGGGGGTCTGCAGACCGGAGTGCAGTACCGTGTAGAGGTGGCTGCAGGCACCAGCGCAGGGGTGGGGGTCAAGAGCATACCCCAGCTCATCACTTTGGGTAATCCACTCTCTCTCTCACACACACAAACACATACACACACACACACACACACACACACACCAAACCTGGAGTCAAATAAAATGACCCCATGATAGGAGACCTAGGTCTCTATCACAGATTGGGGGTCTGGGAAAATGATTTATCAATTTATCGCACTTGAAGAAAGAAAATTGCGCTTTACAACGCCAGATGTCTATAGAGAAATCAATAGCAGTTCATTAAGTGTAGTGCCTGGTAACACTGTGCCAAGTACTGTTAGCCATATCAATAATCCTCTCCAATATGTGTGCAGCTGGCGCTAACAAAGTAGACAGTGTTTTTGTAGGAGCTTATCAGCCTATCACATCTTATGAAATCACTAAAGGATGCCCAGCGTATATAAGCCCAGAATCAATATGGGAGCTCAGGCCAGATGCTCTTCATCTGTGACTTTTGACTGATATATAATAACACCCCTAACGCCCAGAGAAAGGGAAACAGGCCTGTGGAATGAAGCTTAATGATGGGGGGGTGGTTCCTGCTGGAGACTGTGAATCTAATTTCACAGCACAGTAGCCGCAACAGAAAATCAAACTCTGTCAGAGCTGCTCTGTCAATCTTGTGTCTTGCAGCTCAAGTTGATAAGTGCACTGCTGAATTGATTAACGCTATATTGGATGCACTGATGCTGCCTTTTTTTTTCTCTGTGTTTGTTTTTTTCACGGGCTCATCTTTCGGTGGTCTCTGTAGTCCATGTGTCCTGGTTTGATACATAGTGTGTTCCACGCTTCTTTGATTTGCTTAAACTTGTACATTTTCACCATATTTATTTATCTCTATGTCTAACGTTGTGATGATATTGAATGAAATTTTGTTACAATTTAATTTCTCTGAACTGTATTTTTTTCTGCGCAGTATTTTTTTTTAAATCCCATTCAGTCACTGATACTGAAATTAAAATTCTAAATTCTTTCCCTTTTCTCCCTGTGTGGGTGTGTGGTGCCTCCAGGTGCAGAACTGAGGGACGTAATGACAGGATCGGACAGCAACAACAGCATCTCAGATGTGGTGAAGCAGCCGGCCTTCATCGCTGCTTTGGGAGGGGCTTGCTGGATTGTCCTCATGGGCTTCAGTGCCTGGTTGTACTGGAGGAGAAAAAAGAGGAAAGGACTTAGCAACTATGCAGGTAAAAAAAAAAAAAATCAATTTACATGGTTCTGCATCAAAACTGGCTCACAAAGCAAAGTAGGTCTCTCTCCAGCGGAAGCTGATGCCATCACAGATGTGACTCCATTTGAGCTGGCTAAAACGCAGAACAAAGAAAATATATTCAGCGCGGATGGAAATAGGCCCTATTTACTTTAATTCACTGTGCACTGATGTGCATCGACTGTGCTGCGTTCCATCAGCAGCACACCTCAACACTCTAATACATTCATGCGAGATAAGTAATTTAACATCCCCTTCCATTATCAGACCATGCCTGGTGTTGTTTGCACATTAACATGAGGTACATCTAGGTTTATGTATGGAATATTCTTTTATTCCACTGCGAGTCGAGCATGAAGCTGTGTGCAATTTTCATAATGCGTATTGCAGCTTTTATTTAGTGACTTGGGGAGAGAGCAGTGCGATTTCCTAATTCAGCAGGGATTTATGTGATTGAGGGCTGGTTCTCTGATCCCTTTCTTCAAAAAACCGCAGGAGAGTTTAATTCCAAAATTTCACATTTCCATTTGGAAAACAATGGATTCTTTTTTTTTCTTTCTATAAGAGCCATTTACTTAAAAAATTCATTGATTTCTTCATTTTTAAATAATTTATAGCAGTAGTTTAAAAATGCTATTGCATCAGTAATTGTCTTTCTTGTTGCACATGTATTGTTCCAGATGTATTTTGGAAGGATTTCATAAAAAAAAAAAATAGAATTATGATGAGAGTGCAGATCCTGAGGCGAGGCAGAAAAATAAAAAAAGGTTAAAAATGTCACCTTCATTTAAACTTCTCCCTCAGGGCAGTCAGTGTAAATCAGAAAATGCTGAAATGTTAGCTGCGTTATTGCCCAAGTTTCATCAAAATATGATCATAGTGCTGACATATCAGTGATGGATGAACAAACAAAGCAAAAATGAAGGCACTCAATCCACATCTTTTGAACACGAGAGCATTTTGAATCTTTTGAATATTTATACGCACTCTTTATGCCCTCTGATACGTACACTCTTTATATCTCTTTAAATTGCAGTTCAGTCCTTCACCTTCACTCGAGCAGGTATGTCTTTACATTGTGCCATTGTATATACAATATCCCGGCAATTTAGGTGCCTTCATTCTTGACAGCAGTAATGTATCAGCCATTCAAATCTGCAGTCATGCTGTTGATTACTTGACAGTTTAATTGTTTCTCTCTCCTCCCTCTTTTCCCTCCAAGTGACATTCCAAAGAGACAGAGGCCTGATCCGCAATGGAAGGTGAGAATTTCTCCACTAAAAACCTTCAGAAACCCTACTGCTAAAGCTTCCAAGCTGACATTTCGGTGTCACACGGTGAACTTTTTAATGACACCATGCTATTGTAAAACTTAATATGAAGAGTTCTCTCCTGATGAATGGAATTTGCATTTATGCCCCCCCTACCCCCACCCCCGCCTATTCATATTGTATCAGTGCACGATTTCCACTGTTGTTCACTGTGATGAAATCATTAATCACTCCTTTGAACTGAGAGCTACCAATTAATGCAGGTGTTTTAGTCACCGGCTCGCTTCTCAGTTCATCTGAGTGTGCCAGAGGTCAATAAAGGAGGGGAGAGGTGATGAATGTGCTGTTTAAAAAGCTTGGCCTAGAGTAAGTAGAGTCATGGGTTTTATGTGGAGACAGAAGAACAATGCATCGGACCTTGAGACTCCTCTCAGTGGCCGATAGAATTTCCAGACTGCTCAAAATGCCCAAAGCAAAGACAGCGTGTCGACAGAATATCAAAGTATTCCTGAAAACAACAGGGGGAAAGAGGTGAATTTGCTCTGTGGACAGTGGTTTGCTCTACATATTTGTTACACCTAAGCAAGCAGATAAGCCCAAAGCCAGAACAAATGTTGCAAGTAATAGACTAAAAATAAACGCTTTCTTGTAAAACCCTTTTGCATGAGTGCCTTTCTCCACACTGAAGGTGCACAGACTGCTCGCGCTACTGTGCATAGCTTTGCCCTGTTCTTCTAAGGAAATATATGTAAATATATGTATTATGCTTGTGTAGTTTAAAATGGAAATTATTGACGTAATTGTTTGAACACCTTTGAGCCATCACCAAGTCAGCTGTGAACAACTCCCCTGGCACTTGGTAAATCAGGCTCAGTGGAAAACTCACTGTAAAGCTGCACATTAAGTAAACATATGCAGACACACGGTATGTTTACTTAATGTGCAGGCATGTGAATGTTTTGCCATTTTTACAGCAGCTGATATAGAGGGGGTGTAAATTGTCTTTTTCTATTTGTTTTTTTTCCTCCCTGAATTGCTGCCCACAACTTTCCTACCTTGAAGCGAACGCCTTTATTCGTGGACGTTGTACTTCACAAAGACAAAATGACATGGTAGCGTTCCTAAACCACCTAATGGGCTTTTGCTGTCTCTGTTGCTATGGAGACTGAGCAGCAGTGTAGCCGATCTGCCAGAGGCTGTCCATGATTCTCAATTTAAAATGTAAATTTCTGTTGTGCTAAGGCTCTAAAGTGGATTTAGTGTGTATTTAGGCCTGCCTTGCTTCTCCAGGGAGAGTTAGGGGTGGTAGAGTCGAGGGGAGGCAGAAGTCTGATTTATAGACTTGCCATTTTATGTCTCTCTGTTGTTTATTGTTGCCTGCGTGCTCGGCTGCTCCACGGGCGAGAATATGCTGAATGAGTTTTCGCATCAATTTGTTGTTGATGCAGCAGGAAGAAAATGAGCAATACCGTTGCAGGGCAGGCTGAATATTTAACAATGTCACTGGTTCTCTGTTGTCCTTTCCACCTCTCATCCACCTTTGTCTGACTTTAAACATTCTCTCACAGCCGTCCAGGGTTGTTAAAAGCAGGTGATCCAGGCCTCCCCTGGTTAGCTGACTCCTGGCCTTCCACAAGTCTCCCAGCTAACGGGGGCTTAGGGAGTCCAAAAGGCGGCAGCAACTTTGGCCGAGGAGGTAAGAAACATAAACAAGCCGGAGCAATGAAGAATACGGTTTAGCGATGCCTAGTTGGACAGTTTTGATGTTGATCCCTTGGGAAGCATGCTGACAGGATGTCACACTTAAGCACATATACACAAATAGGTTAACACACACACGCACAAATTAAAACAGCCTTTAAGGGCTCTGTTTTACTAATTTGATGTGACAAGCCTGATATCTGGCTTAAATTTGCACTGTTTAGATATATTTTTTTCCCCATCATTCTTTGTCATGCTCTGCCATTGTCCGTTTTTCGAGGTTGTGCACAATGGTTGAAGTATATTGGTTTCCATTATGTGTTTGTATGCCTACATGTTCTCAAAGTTCAATGGAACCCTGGTGAGCTTCAGGCTTTATTCGTGCAAGACTGTTGAGCTGAAGGTTAGCACTGTTTGAGCATCCCTCTTGTGAGCACTCCACCCGGCTCCCACAGAGCATTGCATGCTAATTATGGTTGTTGATAATCACTTTCATTTATATCAAGTCCATTTGAGAAATGTATTTAACTAATACAGAGTGCTGGAGCAGCAGGGAGTGTTAATGACCTTAAAGATCGTTAACTTCATGTCAACTTATCTCTCCATGATGCCTTTTCCATTTCCCTCCCCTCTCTGTGTTCATCCTCTTTTTTGCCTCAGATGTTTTACCGTCTGCAGCGGTGGAGAAAACTGGTACCATGCTGTCTGATGGTGCCATCTACAGCAGTATCGACTTCATGGGGAAGGCAGGCTACAGCAGCCCAGCACGAGGCACTCAGCCCACCCCCTATGCCACCACTCAAATACTTCAGTCCAATAGTTTCCACGAGCTGGCGGTGGATAGGCCAGATCCCCGCTGGAAGGCTTCTCTTCAAGCCCAGCAGGAAATAGCAAACCTGGGCTACTCGCTAACTGACAGACGCCCTGGCAGTGGTATGAGCCACGATGAAATGATCAAGATCTTTGTTTATTTGATTGCTTTTGGTTTTGTTTTGTTTGTTTGTTTTTTTTTCATTTTGTGATAAACTCCTTGGGTCTCTGTGAACTAAGTGTAGCATCTTTGCAGCAAAATCACAAGCACTTTTTTCCCTATCATTTAAATTACTGGGAGCTAAACCAAGGAAAGACCAAACTAGGAAGGAGAGAATTTGTTTACATATTCACTAAAAATAAACCCTTAGGATAATGTCCTTAATTACTCTTCTGTCTTCATCACAATTCTACCCTGGGAGCTTATCTTGCCTAGAAATGTCACGCAATCATGACACATTTCTTTTGGGTTAATTTGATTAGATGGAAGAAGAAAATCCCTCCGTGTTTGGAGCTATTTATGTAGCTTCTATACATTTAGTAAAGTCATGGAGGCTTCTCTGTGTTGTTTTTTTTTTTTTTTTTGCACTATAGGCCATGTGCTCAGTTAAATGTCAAGCTAACCACAGATAAAGAGAACAAGTGGAGAAGCAACTTAAAGTGGTTTGCCGCAGGTTTTGATGCCTATTTAAGAACTGTCAACATTTAGAAAATGTTGTAATGTGCTGTCAGCACACAGAAAAGAAAAAATAATGAAAACTGGGTAGAAGACAGGTTGGGAAAAAGTTCACAGAGAGAAGCAGCAGAGAAAGATAGAAGGTACCTTTTTCCAAGCAAAACCGAATGTGCGTGGACTGAGAGTAGAATAATACTGTTGCACTTACGTTTTTTTCAGTATTTTGTATAGAGGAAGCTAAACATCTCTTTGCCTACCCCCAGGTGCAAAGGCTGGGAAGAAAAAGAAGCTAAAAAGTGGAACAAAAACCTCTAAATCAAATGGGACATGTTGGGCTAATATGCCTCTGCCACCACCACCCATGAACCCCCTGCCTGGGACCGAGGTTGACCTTGACTGTTACCCCCAGGAAAATCATGGAGGAGGGTAATGTACTTTCATATGTCATCAGTCTCTGTACTACAACACATAAAAACAGAAAAGAAACACATGCAAACACAGAGCCTGCACTTGGGGCCCAAGCAGAGTGTATGCATGGGTGGCTTTGTGTTATTATCAGAATTTGGATATAAGCTCCCTGTTTAATTTACCTTGTGAAAGAAAAAATAATTAGCTGTATTAGCCTGTTAACCGCTAGTACCCTAGTTAGCTGAATGACTGCTGGCCTACATTTAGCCCTCTTGGCTAAGACTAAGCTAAAGTCTTTGTTATGAAAAATGGATGTGGTCGCCATGCTGCCCCACACTAATTTCTGAACTCTGCAATGTGAAGCCTTTTTGTTTGTTTTTTGTCTATGGCATGTTTTTTCGAGTTAGAAGTGACTATATCTAAACCGCATGATGAAGCACTAACAGTGTGAGCTTAGTTAGCAAGCTATATCCTTAACATAGCTGCTAATAAGTGCTAATTAACATATAAACAAAACAATAATTTAACTCAACAAAATTAAAAAGTTCTTGGAGTGAATTAAATTTTTTTGTTATTTATCTAGCACCATTTCTACAGTTTGAAACCACTGGGTGTGTTTGAACCCAAACACTAGCTGGGGATCTTTCTGTGCCTGTCTGTGTAGGTTCACACCAAAGATATCCACATTAGGTGCTTGTCTTTGGATTATGATAAATCCAAACAGGGAGCTGGTTTAATGGGGGAGGAGCCTCACAGCTGAAGGCTCTGTCTCCCACTGTATTGTTGGAAGCTCTAGGAACCACAAGTAGGCCTGCACTTAGAGAGCAAAGTGCTCTATTGGGATAATATGATATGATGATGAGATATGACAGATTCTGATTTTTCTGAATGGTGGCTAAAGTGCTACTCTCTGTGTGGTAAATCTTCTAGAGCAGGTGTCTTCAGGACCACATTTTGCCATCCTGAAATGCACAGTCACACTTGCATTGTAAAGCCTAAACATATTGTGGCTGCTATTTTCTGATCATTTAAAAGTGTTGAGAACACTTTTGTTAGTGGGATATTTACAGGTATTTTCTGTCTTTGGCATACATCTCTAATCAGTTATTTAGGAAAGTCAATGTGATGATTAACATGAAAACATTTTGTCCACATGCCAGATATGACAACGGCAGCTGGGCACCACCAATGTCTGTCCAGACCTACCGCCATCAGAATTTGGAAAATGAAGTAGAGGAAGAGAGAGGTCCCACTCCTCCCCTGAGAGGAAGGTCCTCCTCCCCGGCGGCAGCTACTTTTAGTCAGCCTTCATCGTCCTCTCTCAGCTCTGCCCACCATGAAGAAATGCAGTCCATCTTGCAGGCTCACTTGGATGAGCTGACTAGAGCCTACCAGTATGAAGTGGCCAAGCAGGCATGGTAAGAATTCCTTGTAAAGCTAGGTTTTATAAAAATGTATTTATATAGCACTTTTCAATATACAGTAAGCATCACAAAATGCTTCACAACCAAAATGCTAGAACACCAAACAAGGAAAAGCAAAGATGGCTTTTTAAGACCATCTTTCATATTCTTGTTTTTGGTAATAATGTGAAAGTGTGAAAGCTTTACATGGCAACGCAGATCCATTCAACTATGTTTGCTTTGCTCTGTTAGAGAGATGCATGTAATTTTATTCATTTTATTCTGGTGAAAGTTTGGATTTTGCATATCAATGGAAAATGTCTGAGCGCCTTTCAATGCTGGTATTTACATGTGTCAGCTCAGACCTGCGGCCCGTGTGTCTTGCAAGCGATAAAAACATCTCTCCATTGATTACACCTTTGATGGAGCATTGGAAAACTTGACAAGTCAGTGGCGACATGGAGGGTAATGACTGGGTTTAGTCTTACATGCTGTTCTGACATCAGTAAATAGAGTTAGTAATTATGCATGCATCTCCTCTATGGTGGGATGTGAGCCATCATGGAGGACAGCTGTGCGGGAGATAACAGGCATGTTGGTGACAGCCCTGCCCATCCAGATATCCTTAATCCAGTCCAATTACAACTCCATTGTGTTAGCACAACACACACCAGCACTGAGAAAGTAATCAGTAAAATCACTGCAGGCATTCATAGTGTATGCACATTGCATCTCCACCCTCCTGAATATCTACTGATTCTGAATTTGTAATGCTTGTTTTGCAGCATTTTTCACGCCCATTATCTGACTTCTGTTGCTTTAAAAACATTTTATTAATACACACTGTTTCCCCACATTTAAATAGGCATATGAAAACCAGTCCAAACGTGTCCAACTCCCCAATCGACTTCATGTCTAGTACACTGGGTTCTGATTTGGGAACCACTCTCCTTTCTGAAGACGAGGAGGAAGAGGAGGAGGAGGATGAAAGATATGCTGTGGTGTCAAAGAATTTGTGTGGGTTTGAATACACTCCCGGTCACAGCATGGATAACCTTGAGGGCTCAGGTAAAAATGTTTTAAAAATTAATTGCTGTCTTCATTTTTAAGTGAATAGACCACTGAGTCATTGACACTATGAGGTCATGCTCACATGGAAATATGCGTAAATAATAATGCATAGGTGCTGAAAATATGACAGATATTAACATGCATGCTCTAATTATATTTTTATATGCCTACACCAAGTTCACCGATAGCACTTTCATTAGGAATATGGATAATTTGTGAAACTGAGGTATGATTATTACTTATTTATGGCGCCCATTTTTAATTCATAGCTTTCACTTGATGTGTTCTCACTGAAGGCATGCCACTTTTAAGAATAATATCATTCCCATGTAAGAATGTAGTTAATAGAAGTTTTTCATCTTCAGTGTAGTCGATGAAAAGCATAATGATAAAAAGAAGGAAAGTACAACCTCTCTCAATTTCAAAATTTTGCGTTGGAGGACATAAGAAAAAAAACATTTTTTAAAAAATACAACCTCAGATGAACAACAATGCATATTACACCATGTAGCAAAAAATAAGCCAAAATGCCGAAGCAGTGTGTGAAAAACTAAGCCATGATTCAGTAGCTTATACAATTACCTTTAGCACCAAGTTTTAGCTGTTGGACAAATGGCCTCACATTTGACTCTAGAATACTTTGGAACACAGATGAGTCCATATTCGACTCAGTGACTGCAAGGTTCCTGGGTCCCATGGCAAACTACAAGCCCAAATTATCCCACTTCCATTACTGTGCTTGACAACTGGTATGACGTGTTGGTGGTAATATACTGTCTTTGGCTTTTGTCAGATGTGGTGCTGGGCTGTATGGCCAAACATCTCCACTCGGAAGTCTTCAGATTATCCAGATGCAACTTTACAAACCTAAGCCTTGCTCCTGGCAACCTGTTTTCAAACAAACCACACATATTCAGTCTTTTTCTAATTATACTGTCACAAACTTTAACTTTTCACATACTGACTGAGGCCTGTAGCATCTGAGATGTAGATTTTTTTTTTCTTTTCTTTTTTTCAGTTTCTTTGAGGTGAATTTGCTGCAGCGTCCACTCCTGGGAAAATTGCAACAGTCTTGAATGTTTTTCACTAATGAATAATTTTCTCACAGTGGAATGATGGACTTCAGATTGTTTGGAAATGGCCTCATAATGCTTTCCAGATTGATTGGCAGCAGTAACTGCTTCTCTAGGATCACTGCGGATGGTTTTCCTCCTTGGTATTGTGTTAACACACACCTGAATGCTCCAGACTAAAACTGCTAAAAGTAGTTGCTGTTAATGCATTTGATTAGTAACCTAGTTAAGGCTATAAGTGAGGCTGTATTTAGACTTTCACACATCATTTCAGCATTTTTCCTTAATTTTTGTCAAATAAATAATGGCACTATCTAATATCCCATGCATTGTTGTTCATGTGAGGTTGTATTTAAATAATTTTAAGACATGCTAAGGAACAGATGATTATTTGTTATGTCCTGATACGGAAAACGTTAGAATTGAAAGAGGGTGTGCTTTCTTTTCACCATGACTGCATATGAATGGGAGACATGTGGATATAGTTATGATTCACTGAAAGGAAACATGTGTTTTGCTGTCATCACTACTGAAAAACCACAAAAGTGTAGATTTAAAACATATAACAATACAGATGTCAAAATGCAACAAAAGGAAATCTGTCTCTTATCAGAGATTTTGAATGGGGTACTTAAGAAAAGGACGATATCAAAGAGGAGACAATTCTGCTTTTCTTCTTCATACATTCAGCCAATCTGAGAAACTGCATTCATGTCAGATAGTTTCTGAAATACATTTTTTAATTCGTAACAAGAAGAAGTGCCTTTTATGGTGGGTGACAACCAATATTGTCTTTTTAACAATATCCACTATCCAATTATCACACATAAATAATGTAAAAACAGCAGTGAATAATCAAGAAAATCAGCTTTCTAACTATCCAAGGCATTGCAGATTTCTTCAATATCAACACTCTATCTGCCAATGTGGTTGGGCCACTGAAGCTTGAAGTGAAAATGTTTTGCAGTGTGTAGCCTTGCTAATCAATTATGGGTCGGCAACACAAACACAAAAGCATAAAATGGATCATTTAATCACATGCATGCAAGCCCCCCGTACACTGTTCTGGTCTTTTAGGACATTGATTGGTCGTTTGGACCGCGATTAGCGCGCAATGTGATGCAGACACTACATTTGGGCAAATGTAAAACAGTTTCATCATCTCAAGGATATTCAAATAGTTTAGTCTTAACCATTAATACCCCTTTATTCTTTTTCAAAGAAATATTCAGACAGTCTGTTAAAAGCTGCTTGAAGTCCTCCGTGGATAGATGTCAAAGCAATAATATATGATATTTCAACATCTTTAGTAGGGCTCTACTGAAAAGAAACACATCTTACATTTAAGATTTGATGCATTTATAAATAGGTTTACTGTGTGAAAATGTTTCTTTAAAGAGAAACTTGATGGCTTCTCCCACAGGGACAGGATTGTACCATTTTTAGACTCCATTGTTTGAAAGGTTAAGATTGAAATGTGCATTGAGAATATGTGTTTTTTAAGCCCTTTTATTAACCCATTGCAGGGCAAAATGCAGGTCAGTGTGACTAAAAATATTTACCAACATTAGCAATGCAAACATTTTATGAACTCATATTTAGCTGTCAAGAGTTCTTCCTATTTTAGAAGTGCATTCAGTCACAGCGAGGGAATTATTTCAGTCCAGGGAATCAAAACATGAATAAGGTTTTTTTGTGGTGGCAGTATTTCCACAGCGGCTGCCATATTGCATTTGGGGAGTTCTTCTTTAAATAGTTTATTTATTTTTTTTCAAATGCTTGTCTGGTTTTAGAGCTTGATTTTATTGTCACTCAAACAAAGAAAAACAGTTCTGTACTCTGATTCTGGCATTCAGTAGCAATATGCTCTCATACCTTCTGTTTCGACATCACATGTAGGCTAGGATGTAGAACAGACAGTTTTTGAAATTTCTAGTATTTGTTGATTTCAATCGCAGCTTTGAGTTCCGCTTTCATTCCAACTGACACGTTTGGCTTGTTAATAGATCTGCTGATCCTCTATGGGTTTTCCAAATACTTGGTTTTGAATTCATACCCAAACCTTAATATTCAATAACTGTCTCATTTCGGTCCATTATAGGTAAGGCCTCTGAGCAGTGTCTCTCAGATAGCTTTGGCACGGCAGACCATGGTACACAAGGCTCGCATAGCCTTGGACACAAGAGGGCGCCACTCACTGCTAACAAGCCTCAGACAGACAAGGTTGGAACTCTTCCCAGACGAAGAGACACTAACACAGACGGTGAGTCTGGACTTTAATACCCCCAGCTATTACTTTTTATTTATTTTAAGTCTTTTTAGTACATTTAATGAGAATGCCCATATCGTGATGTCTGATTCGTATCCTTTGCCAAACACCCTCATCTACCATCCACTCAATAGCCCACACACCAGCCATGAAGTCCCTGCACGGCATGGGTTCCCACATGCACAGTTCGTGGGCAGCTGCTCCCTCAGACCCCTCTGAGGAGTGCATGGTGAGTGTGTCCACGCTGGAGCGGCAGCATATGGCATCCTGGAGTGGCACGACATCATCCAGCAGGGCCACCCTGAGTAGGGGTTCAAACAAGAGAGCTGGCATAGAACCCTCCCACAACGGGCATCCTTCCACAAACGGCACAGAGAAAAGGGAACACTGTGAGTGTTCATCCTCAAAAGGATCTACTGTATTTGTGTGTGTGTGTGTGTGTGTGTGTGTGTGTGTGTGTGTGTGTGTGTGTGTGTGTGTGTGTGTGTGTGTGTGTGTGTGTGTGTGTGTATGCGCGCACACATGTGTGCAAATTACAAATATTGGATATCTCTTGTAAAGCAAACACAAGCAAGGAAGTAATAACATGCAAGTTTTTATGAATTCTGATGCATTTAATAATTTTCACTCTGCAAAGATTAACATTAGACAGGTTCAATTATATACTACATATATACTACATACACTGATCAGACACAACATTAAAACCACTTCCGTAATACCGTTTAACCTCTGAATATGACTGGTGGCATGTAAAGGTAAGACTCCCACAGATTGGACTTTTTCCAGGACATCCTTCAGATGCTCAGTTGAGTTGAGATCTGGAAAATTTGGAGGACAGTTAAAAAACATAAACCCTAGTCTTGAATGAAATTTACAGTATGAAGGAATCATCAATCGAATTAAAGGGGACAGGAAGGGGTGTAGATAGTCTCTAAGAATGTTTAGGCAGTTGATATATGTTAAAGGAACAACTACATGAGTGCCTTTACATAGTGTTACTGAGAAGAACATTGGCCAGAGCATGACACTCCCAATGTAAAATAGCTTCCTGTTGTGCACCAGTGTCTTTCCTGCATAACAGGGAAACACACCTCACTGAAAATGTGATGTATCAGATCAGGCCACCAAGCATAGCTCCATTGTGTTTTCACCTTTCTCTCACAAGCAGCCTTAAGGCTTTCAGCAGTGGATGCTACAGGCTAGAATTCACTCTCCATGCCACCAGTTCAAACTTATCTTTTGTTGTATTTTTTGTATGTAATGATCAAAACGTAGCATCTCAGTCATGTGGGATCAACTGACAGGACTGAGATGCTCTGACCAGTAGTGTAGCCATACCATTTTGGCTATTGGCAAAGTTCCTGACACTCTTATGCTTGCCAGTTTTTCCTAAATCTAACAAACACTAAGTGTTCTCTGGAACAGTATACCACATTCAAGGGTTTGCAATATTAGCAGTGATGTTATATTCTACTAACAGTGAACCCCAAAGTTAAAAAGGCTGTTCCTATGAATGGTAAAATTCAGTTAAAAGAAACTGTAGAATCTGGTGGAAGGGGAATAATAAAATAAAGTCAGATCACCTGGGTTTTTTTTTATTAAATTCCATACATAACCTAGAAAAAAAAAACAAATACAGTTTTGGTATAGATTAAACAAAAATCTTTTGTCTTGTCACATCAGACACATCCTGAGAGTGGCAGCTGAAAATCCAGATTGTGAGAGTAAAGTTTTTAATATCATCCAGACTTTACATTGTTTCCTTTGTGTCTGTCTGTCTTTCTTTCAGAGTTTATGTGAAGCATCATTCCCCGCAGTTGCTGCCTGTCCCAGGACACCTTGTTTATAAGCGCTATGAGATTTTTCTCTGCGAGTGACACTGTATGATGTTTGGAAGATGGAGAGAAGACAGAATAAAGACAAAGAAGCAAAATTGTGCAGGATAAAATGCAGAGCTGTAAATGTCATGTACAGACACAGACACCACTCTCACAGTGTTATTTTCATCCCCCTCTTCAAAAGAGTAAGAGTGCGTTATATGTCCGCTTCTATTTTCTGTCACATGGTGTACAACAATTCACACAGTGGAGATGAGGAAGAAAACACACAACTAACAAAATGACTAATGATTCAAATGAAAAAGGACTTGCATAATTTGTAAATAGATTTTTTAATGTTTTTCTCTTTCTTTTGCTTTGCTATGCAAGCCAAACCCAATGTTGTCTTTTTTGTGATTTATTACCGTGAGTCCTTTTTTTCATTAATGCTCAAACTGTTAGCTTGTTTTGATGAAGCTACTGTATCATTGTATTTTTGCACAGAGCATTTTGGTGAAAATAAGCACAAACCCATTGTCAGCTAAGCTGAGGAGGAGAATCATAATGGCAAAGAGGGGAATCGAGAACATAAACAAGAAGACATGTATACTTGGCTGTGCTGTATTTTTTGTTTTTTGTTTTTTTGAGAAATGTTCATATATTGAGAATTATGAGGCAAAAAACACAGGCGAAAACTAATATGCCAAAATAACTAACTGTGTTTCATACTTCTTTTGCTGGGAAACCTATTATGCATTATACTAAAAATGTTTCTCAACAAATGGTTAATAGAAGATTTTGTATGGTAACCAAGTAACACATCAGCTGTGATATCCAAAGCAAACACAAATGGAAATATACTTCTCTGCCATTCCCAGCATTAATCTCTTAATACATATTTATATATATATCTGTTCCTTTTACAGTTACATCCAGTGACATGATGATAGTGCAATATTTAAAAATACAATATGACAGTTTGTGAAATGAGAAGATGACAGGAACTTGGAGCAGGTCACCTATAATGCATTGGATAGATTAATTAAAAATGTCCAATGTCACTTGTAGAGAAATAGGATCTTTTAATGACATGTGTTTATGATGTTAAACATCAAAGAAATGATACTGTTCAAATTTGTTGTTATGAACGACACAGCAGAATGGTTATGGATTTCCACTATCATCAACATGTATAGACTTGAATGACTGCCAAATTGAAAGATGTTTTGTAAAGTTTTAAAAAATACAGCCAATTATCATTTTCTGCCAGTGAGATTGGGAATGTGATGTCTTTACATTTGTTTGGATGGTTATGTTCTGACCGTTGTTCTGGTAATGGCTCTCCCTATGAAGAATCTTTACATGCCAGATTGGTTTGCCCTCAGGAATACACAGCCACATACAGTAGGGCCATTTTTTTTTCCAATCCTATGATGCAAAATAAAATGTGTATGTGAAAATTAACAAATTCTCTTCTCACAATTGCCTGAGTTTGAAATATGATTTGTATTTAACAAGAAATGCCCATTTTGGATTTTTCTGAAACAATTAACCAATTTTTACATTACAAATGGTTCTAAAATATACTCCACAGTTACAGTTTAAACTAAAGAAATGTCATTCCATATATATATAAAAACTATGGTAAATTGTTTAAATTATCCAGGGAATCTTAAAACAAACTTTAGAAACCACACCAATTGTTCTTCAGCAATAATTCAAAAATAAGCTGCACACCAGTGCATAAATGTAAAAAAAAAGATGTATTATAAACAGTGTAACATCAATGTATCTACTTTTATAGGCATACCTGTATATGTAAAAATAGTGTACCCACTTCAAACACTGGCTTGTCTGGCATGTCTTAAAAACAACAAAAAAAAATACCTCTTTGCCTTCTTGTTAACTTTGTCTGACGCTGGTTCTTTTTCAGAGTTTCAGGCTCAACTTCCATCATCATTATCTCTGGACCCCATGACAGCTCCATGTTACATAGAGATAGCTTTTTTTGTTGTTGCTGGAGTCGATCGGCATTGTGGAGACTTGCTTCAGGCAATGGTGCAATAGGTGCTATGCACAGGGTGGGCCAGCCTGTCAGCATTAGTAACTCGAAATGGATGGACAGGGATTAGGACAGGCTGCAGATACTGTGCAGACAAGGAGTACAATGTGCAATTGACCATTTAAACTCTATATCCAACTGCTTAGGTTTCCAGAAGCGCCACAAGGATAGATAAATTAGCATCATGTTGACAATTTTGTCACACTTTCACTCAATTTAGCTACCTATCATCCCATCACAAGGACAACCCAGCACACAGACACAATCCCATCACCAAATGTGACTCCTCCTAATTTACCCAATTTGTACTACATGTGACTTTAATACAGGAGCAGACTCACAACCTAGCCCACAGAGCCCAATTACAAGGTCCCTGCATTTCAATACCTACACCTCAGTCTGATAAAAGCTATACATTAATATATCGGTCTAGCGGTGATGTTGCTGACTTTGTGGGTCATTACGGCTTTTGGTTCAATAAAAATTCAGTTTACTGTAACAAATTTATTGCTGAGATACATTTTCAGCCCTCAGGGGACCGATTTGGCCCGAAACTGCTTCACTTCTTCAGATATTGCTGCGAACAAATGAAAAATACTCATAATGAAGCCCCTGTTTTACTGTGGTACAAGTAGTAATAATGACAACAAAACAGCTAAAACAATTTGATTAAAAAAATGAAATAATCCACTCTGCATATTATTTGAACTCTAGTGTAGTAATAACACTATTATGAGAAAACAACACTGAACTGATTATAGAGGTTATATTTCATTTCTTAATGGAAAATCCATTTGGAAGTAATCTACTGGGTAAAAAATTAAGTGTTCAGAGGAATCGTTGGTGGTTTGCAGGCTTGGACACACTGTTGAATAAGTTTTATCTTTTAAGGATGCGTAGAGTATATGTTTTATAATGTTTTGTATTTATAATAAATCGTAGGGCTTGAAATGTTATATCTCTTCCAGCTTTTGGAGGGGATCTGTGCTACCACAAACTAGCCAGGTTGCAGGTTGTTAGTAATTTCAGCTTGGTTTGTCACTTTAAACAGCAAAAGAGAAATATTAACAGTCTGCTATTTACACTGACAAAGTCAGCCTCACACAGTTCTTGTTAGTAGACATTTTTATTTAAGATAATGTCAACATGTAAAGTGATATTAACACATTTCAGTACAGGATATTCATATCTGTGGCGCTTTCACCCCAGAGCAGAGCCAATTTTAGACACATGAAATGTCAGAATAATCCATTTTCAGAGGAAATGTGGATAGAGTGATTAAAGGGCTTGTAAAGAGCCACTGTATAATTTGAAATGCAAAGAACATTATAAAGTCCAATATAAGCTACTACATGGTATCAGAGTGAGCTGCATTCATTATAATGCATTTTTGGTTTAGAAATAGTGTACATGACAGCTCAACTTTACACTAATTACACAGTAGCTGTTCAGATGAACAGCTGTGCAATTTTTGTTTGGTATTTCCACTTTCAAAGGAGAAAAAACAGAACTATTCGCTCGCTTTTTTTTAGATCGCAGTTCAGCATGAGCGGTGTCATTTCATGAAATTTTCCCAACATGTGGTGGACAACCTTTTCAGTCTGATTATGTGTAACCTTGCCTCGAAAGGCTGAGTTGTGACTCATGACATTTGGCTAATTGCAACATTCAAACAGTGTGGTGGTTTACATGCACCCCACCTGAGACCCCAAGTCCTGCTCTGTGGCTCCGCTACCCTGAGGGTAAGCTAAAGGCCAATGGCCTTCAGCTCCCTCAGTGGCCAATTTATTTTCATCTTGTTCACCCTAATGGTTCATCTTTCATGTTACCACTTCACATTGTGCCACCGACATGAAGCAGTGAAGCCTCTCCTGGCAGTCTGTGATACAAGGTATCTAAGTAAATCCAAATGCATACCAATATTGATATGTATCTTTGTCCATGCCTACTTGATCTGACTCGCGGTGTACAAGTGTCAGCCAAGATAAGTTCTGCTGTTTATCCTTGGCAACAAAATCCATCTCTAGTTACTGGAGGACCCCCAGAGAGTAAAATCTGTATTTTAGCTTCTCTTGTTAGCTTGTCTCTGTACTATTGCCAAAATAGCTTTTTTAAGAGCCTTGGCTTTATTGTGTTCTGCTGTTCTCATGGGAGTTCCTTTGAGCCAGGGCAAGCCTGACATAAGAAGGCTGTTTTACTTTCACATTTATGTGCTAAAGGGTGTTTAGCTATGTTCACCTTGAAGTTTAAGATATGCATACACTGGCGATTTACAACCTGGAAGGCAAACATGATGATAAAGAGCATACATAAATGTCATGGAAAGTATGTACTCATATGGTGCATGTAGATTTTTTTTTCCACATTAATGTATTTTGGGTTAGTGCAATTAAACTTTTTTAGAACAAAATAGAAACAGATTATCATGCAGATGGCTTCTTTCTTTTTTTTTCAAACAACATCATGTACCAATCATTACAATGAATTAAGACCCCCTCAAAAAGATTAATGGCTAATAATGATGTTGGTTGAAATTATTTTTTTGTATCAAACTGATAAATTGTCATTGCCACTATATTATCCATTTGCTGTTAAAATATAAATGTTAGCAAATGACTTTCTACAAACTGCAAGAAACTTTCACTTTGTCAGAAAATATCACTTTATAATCTTCTTAACTAATTGCCAGTTTTAAAAATTTTGCCCTGATGCTAACTGTGATGTCACAATGAAGCTCTGGTATCACCGTGTTTGCTTAGGGTGCAGCTTTTCGACATCTTACCCCTGGCTTCTCATCTGCCACAGTAAGTTATGTCTTGGCATGGAGCGACGTGTCTTCCCCTTGCGCACAGTGAAATTTTATAGTGACAGACAGTGATATAGCTCCATAAACAAATCTGAATTATCCACTGCTGCAGTGAGCTCCGCCTCACCAGCAGATTCATTATCTCTGTCGCCTCCTAATTCCTTACCAACTGCCTGCTTTAAGAGAAAGTAATCTTCTTCAAACACAACTGTAATAAATTTAAAATCATAAATTTGCAGTCTGTTACTTGCCCCTCTCCCCACTCATAACTTCTCATTTAACACCTGTGTTCTACAGCCCTTAGTCCTCAACCTTGGCACCCTCCTTGTCCCCAAGATTGTCAGTGGCAATGGAAAACACTGCCTCTCAGAGCTGAGAAAAGCTGCCTATCTCTGACACCACCTGTTTATTTCACCGCCGTGAAGCTAATCGATGTATTCATCACCTCAGGGCTTCTTTCCCACAACAGTGTTTTCTGCACATCCTCAATAAACTCCATTATACTGAAAATCCTGTTGCCTGAATGACTGCACGTACGTGTTCGAGAGGCCAACCACCAATGACAACACAACAAATTAAAATTCAACCTTTGAAGTTGATAAGAGGAGGAAATTGATCATCTAACTGAGATACAGTTGCAGTTCAACTGTTAGTTCAGAAGCGACATTTTTATTTGCAGCACAGCACTCAGCCATACTGCCTCTATAGATCTGTCCTCTTATAAAGAGTTGTTCAGAGCTGACAGCCATCAGTTTCATTTTTTTTCTGTCAGCCTCTGTGCAATTTTGCCACATTTGCCCTAGCTGTCATGGCTGCCTCTTTGTCAACAGATTGCAGAGAATCTGCTGGATAAACAGAGCAAAATTGAAAATGAAACTTGGCAGCTCACACACATACATGCACAGGCACACACGCATGCACATCCAGTATCTTAGAAACCAAGGCAAACACTTGAATAACCCACTGTAGACAGTTGTCCTTGGGGGGAAAAATGAAAGCAGTCATTCATGGTGCTGAGAAATAATTTTTAGAGAAGGAAGCAGAATTACTCAGAGAACTTAATCTTGTCCTGAATTCAATGTAGTTACAATCAAAGTACTGAAATTATTAATGGAAAGGTTCTTTATTGCATGAATGACTTGATAAAATTGTGTAAGTGTGTTCATTTAAATAGGGCCTGTTTGTTTAGAAATGGTTATATAATCATCACCTTAGAGGTGAAGCTGTGCTTTCTCATAAATATATTAATAACACAGACAGTTTAAAAAGTGGATGTAACTACAGTGATGTCACCCATTTGTTTCTGAAGCCTCTAGATGAGCAAAAACACGCTGGTTGTAAAACCAAACGTGATAAGGAAGGGCTAATGATTTGTGACCGACAACCAATTAGCCAATAAGAGGGCTGTTTCATATCAAAGATAATCACTTACAAAACAGATTCCAATTGAGTGGTACCATAAATTCACCAGGAAAGTGTTTACAGAGATAATGTATAAAATACATTTTCCCATAAACTTGTCTTTTTGCAACTACACACAGTTGCTATCTGGTGTCTTTTGGATAGAATGCAGGTTAAGGTACTCTACTGGCTTTTTTTGACTGTGTTTAATACTATCTATGACTAAGTTTAGTTTAGTTTTTTTTTAAACGCTATTATAGGAGAATTGGGATGGACATTACCTTCTGACTAGTTTTACCTGTCATATCGCTCAAGCTTTTCAAGAAATCCAACTGTAAATGAAGCCAACCTTTATATACATATTGGACACATAATATCGTCTCATGGTTTTATTGAAGGAAGGTTTTATTTACACATGAAGTGGCTGATTAAACCTCGAAAAGTAAAAGCACAATATTTGCACTGTTTTCAAACACGTTTTTCTCTTCTCAGAAAACAGAATATGTTCTGTTATTCTTCCATGCATTTAGTTGCCTGCTTCTTATCGTATCCTGTGCAAAATCAATGTCTATAACTTTGTTTATGGCATATTGCAATGCATAAAGGTTTCCAAGAATGCTACTCAACTGAATGGCTATTTGTGCCACTTAACTAAAAGAAGTCTAATGGGGTCAGTAGAGTTCAGCTTGTATTAAGGAGCAGATGGTAATGCAAACTGAGGTACATTTTGTAGAGAAACATTTTGAGCTAATATGTATTACTAACTCCACAATGTGTCAGTATGGGTTTCTTGCAAATTTTGTGTCTTTTTCTTTTGTAATGTAGCAAGTGAATGTGTAGAGTGCTGTAAATTGTAGCCACAAGTAAATGGTTCATGTTATCATGACAGAGGTTATGTAATTTGAGTCAAGTGTGTTGTCCAACAAGTCCTCTAACTGAATGATAGATAACTTTTCAGGGCACTTGTAAAATAAAACTTGGATGATGGTGACTGTAGATTGAAACCCACCAAGGTCTTTACATTGCGTTTTTTGCACAAAATGTTTCAGCTGTGTTGTGTTAAAGCAAGAGCAGGATGAAGCAGGGACTTCAGTGCAATGTGCAGCCCTACTTACAAGGTCAAGAGAACATCCATTCATCCCCCTACCCTTGGCATTCTGTGTACATTCTGAACACCAAATTGCAAGAGTTGGTAAACAGCCAAACAGAGAGATTAATTGTTTCTAGGTTGAGTGGAGCAATGGACTGCAAGAGATGAAGGTTTAATTAATGAAAAAGGCTTTAATTATTAAGATTATGTTGGCTCCTAGTCTCCTCTTGGCAATCAGTTGACCGTGTGTCAAAAATCAAGAAATTAATGAACTTCGAATATATTGAATGAAAATCCGAATATATTAAATGGAAGTCTGAATATATGGAATGAAAACTGACGTTAGAGAGGCTCTGGCACCATCTTGTGTTTTAGATGTTAGATAAATATTTTAGCATCTGAGTCGCTACAAGAAGTAGCACTATGAATAAGTCAGCATAGATTCAGCATTCCTAAGTAATGAAGACATAATTCTATGGAAAATGTATATACTACTAGTATACAGATCATGTAATTTAGGTACTGTTTCATCATACAAGACTGAATGTACGGAACCTTTGTCTGACTTTTAGCATTGAGATAGATAGATAGATAGATAGATAGATAGATAGATAGATAGATAGATAGATAGATAGATAGATAGATAGATAGATAGATAGATAGATAGAGTCCAATTTCCTTCTATATATTTGAAGAATATAAAACAGTTGTTAAACAGTTGACTAATGTTCGATTTTCAATGTAGGGTGAGAAAAATGATCATTCTTAGCTTGCAAGTTCTGGTGAAGTGAGTGGTGCTGAAGACACTTGCACAATTTTTGGTACTTACATGGATAATCAAACTCTAAGGTGAGGTGTCATATTGAAATATCTGGGCAGAAGTTCAATAGCTTAGTCTAAAACAAAATGACATAAATAAATTTCTTACACAGTTTAAAGGTTGCTTTGAGTATTGCTGTGGCTCAGTCATAAAACTCCTGAATGTCATTTCAGCAAAGCAAAAGGGCAGCTACAGAATCTCAGGTGATCATTGCAAAGGGCTTAAAGCAGTATGTACTCTGGAGGATAATCATGTGCTTGTCCAGCACACATGAAAAGGTCATTATTATGCTATGTTTATAAATTTCTCATCATCACCAGTGTTGGGAAGGTTACTTTTAAAATGTATTCCACTACAGATTACAGAATACATGCCCCAAAATGTATTTTGTAACGTATCCGTTATTGTTACTCAATGAGAGTAACGTATTCTGAATACTTTGGATTACGTATCCGTTACGTTACTCAATGAGAGTAACGTATTCTGAATACTTTAGATTACTTAATATATTATCATGCTTTTTACAACTACATGAATGTACTATTGCTGTGTGATTTATTACTTTTACTGAAGGTTATTTGCCATACCAATACCAACTAGATTTGAAATCTTAATATAAAATGAGTAACAGTACCCATATGGAAAAGAAATAGTAAAAACCTATATGATTTACTCATGAAAGTGGCCACTTTCATGAGTAAATCATATAAGGCTTACATGATTTACTCATGAAAGTGGCCACTTTCTCATTACTTTCATATATTGTTTTAGTAAGTATCCAAAACATACAAGTTTCATTATATAATTTTTCAAGGGATCTTATATCTGTTTTCACTCTTGTATGCTTTTCATACAAGTTTCACACAAGACAGATACAAACTTTATAAGATTTATATATATCTTTTCCATATGGGTAGGTTGACATTAGGTAAGGCTGCACTTTTTGCAGCGATCTTGTATAGAAAACTATTCCGCACCTGTAAAACAGGTTCGGGGCTCCGAACCGTAAAAGCATAAAACCGTAAAGGGACCTCTGGCTAATACGTTGGGTTCCGTGTTGGGCTCGTAGCTGAAAACTAGCTTTACTTTGTTGTCTGGGTCAACTTCGCGAGAGACAGAGAGAGGCGTTGAAAGGCTGCTCCAATGGAACTTATTGTTTCGGAGGAAAACACGAACACAGTGTACAGTCGAGTCTTAATAGCTTACTTACAACTGGGCTCGTCAGGCACTCTTTTTGGCTGCAGTGGTTATTATTATATTTACATGCTTCCATTTCCCGTTTCTGGTTGGTGACAACTCGTACTTTTCTACTCTTTTTCTCCCTCCCTGGTGCTCACAGACACATAACGGGTATGGCAGTCCATTCTCCCTGCAGCACAGACTACAGTGCCCATGAGGCTACATTCTTTAAGGCAATGCCTGTAACACTCTGCCTATTGCCTTCATATTAAATAATTTTTGTGAATAATTTTTAAAAATATTTCTTCACGTCATTCTGCGGGCCGCAAGTAGAGGTGACATGGGCCGCGAGATTGAGACACAGGCATCAGAGCCTCTTAATGCGTGTTTTGTTTGGGTTTCCACCGGCGTGGAAACTAAAAATAGAGAGGGCATAGCCTAACATATGAAACAGGAAAATACAGCCATGTAATCCATTCATTTCATCAAAGTAACTGTATTCTAAATACCACCTTTTAAAACGGTAACGGAATACAGTTACTCATATTTTGTATTTTAAATACGTAACGGCGGTACATGTATTCTGTTACTCCCCAACACTGATCATCACTATAGTGGAATTAATCACAGTAATTATTTGTAGGTGACATACCACTTACTGTGTCAGTCCAGGGAGAGTTGACATATGAAATAGCAAATTTTTTAAATTATTTCACATGGTTTTACTCCTCTGTTGCTTAAGGTTTATATGATGTTAATTAAAATGTATATCCCATCACACAATCTCAGTTTCTCTTCTTGTGTTTCCTAATTTACCTCACCTTACAATCACAAACTAGGATGGATTTACTGTAGCTGTACTGCAAAGTGCACAACATAAACTGAATAAACTAAGTAATATCTGTAAATCAAAAACCAAAAAAACTAATTAACAACCTACCTACCAAATACAAAAATATGACTGAAAGTACATTTGACGACATGTTCATAATAGCTAATGTCGCAGATATCATGAACTAATTGTGATTAGGCATTTTCTTTAGAAATTGGAATTTCTTTTCAGTTTCTTTAGCTGTGTCTGACAAAGTGAAGCAGGCTAATAGGTTTCAAAAAGTAGCACATCATGCCACAATCTAAAGAAACTCAACAAACAGGTAAGGAACAATGCCATTTATATCTATCAGCTTAGAAAGAGTTAAAAAGTTATTTCTAAGGCTTTGGAACTCTAGAAAATCACAGTGATGGCAAAAACATGGAACTTTTCAGGAATGACCAGATTACCAAAATGACTTCAAGAGGCTATCACCCACTCAACCAGGAGGCCAGAAAGAACCCACAACAACTTCTAAAGAACCCCAGGTCTCACTTGCTTCAGTTAAGGTAAGAATTTTTGACTCCACAATAAGAAAGAGACTGGAAAAATGGCACCCATAGGAAGAGAGTTCCAGATATCAATGCTGACCAAAACGAAACAAAGTCACATCTCACATTTCCTAAAAATAACATCCCGTGATCCCAAAGACTTTTGCGAAAACATCTGTGGAGAGGTTGAACTTTTTGGAAGATCTCTCTTCCAGTAAAAAAATTTTTAAACTAACACAGCATTTCATAAAATGAACAGTCAAACATGCTGCTGGTGGTGTGATGGCCCATGGCTGCTTTGCTGCTTCAGGGCCTGGACAACTTGCCATAATTGATTGAACCATGAATTTTGCTGTCTACCAGAAAATCCTGAAGAAGAATGTCTAACAATCAGTTTTGTGCTCTGAAACTCTATTTGGGTTTTAGAGCAGGAGAATGACTCAAAACACATCAACAAGTCCACTTCTGAATGGTTAAAAACATGAACAAAATGACCAAACAAACAAATGAAGATTTTTATATGGCATATTCAAAGGTTGGACTCATATGTAATTGCGATACTTCGTGAGCATAAACATGAGCATAAACTTTCATACTTGAAAAACCTCCAATGTGGCTGACTTCCCTTTCTTCAAATTCTGCAAATAAGAGTGGACTAAAATTCCTCCCCTGCAATGTGACTTTCAATTAGTAGGTTTAAGCAACTACTTTTTCTCTCATGGCCAGGTAAGTTTGGATACCTTCTTTTTTTCATTAAGAAATGAAGTCATTTTAAAAACTGCATTTTTTATTTACTTGTGTTATCTCTGTCTAATTTTAACATTTGTTTGATGATCTGAAATGTAGAAGTGTGAAATATATGTAAAAAACTAAATCGGGATTCGGGAAAATACTTTTTCAGAGGACTGTATGTCATATAACTTGAACTTCTTGAGCAGTGGGGAAACTTTCAGGATTTTGTGTTTTCTGTATTTTCAGACAAAAGCTGAAAAAAGGACAAGTTCACATCATTGTTTTATTTCCATGCTCTCCTCTTGTATTTTTGTTTGTTCTACATGTTTTTTTTTTCTAATTTCCTGTTTTATGTTGACATAGTGTTCTGTTGTGTGTAGTTTGAGCTTTGCTTTGTTCATTTCCCTCCATTGTCCTTGCCTGTCACAAATTCTTTTTACCAACGGTCAGCTCATTCCGTTGTCTCACTGTGTAATTAGCTCCCTCTCAGTGTCTGTATAGTTCTGTGTTTCCTTTTATAAGGTCCTGTTCCCTGGTTGTTTCCACTGGGTAATGTCATCATTCTTTTCCACCTTGTAGATTGTCTAATGGTTGGACTTTTGATTTCATTAATAAAGGCTACTGTCTGTATGCATGTTGCATCCTACCCTTGTCTCCAGCATTGGGGTTGTCATCTCACATTAAGAAACATACATTTCAAAGACAAAGTTTGTTAACTTTTGAAAAAAGATGCAAAAAATGTGGGTAAATACACATGTCATGGTGTGTACAGTGGCCAGATTTAGCCATATATATTCTTCGTGAGGTGATAACGATTGTCTCCTTTAAAACTGGAAAGTGGAAGAAATATTGTCAGTATTGTGTTAGTAAATGAACTACTACCTTATTTCTTGTCGCTTAATGAACAGCAATATTTATTTGAAGAGAGTAGTTAAAGTGACATATTTATTCCATATTTAACTTACAGAATAGAGCTGGACAATATGACTAAACTCTAGAACATATAAACAGTAAAATGATTGTTTTTGTTTTTTTAATATAAATGTTATTTTTTACTTGACCTTACTTAAATGGACTTTCAACATTTGTTTGGCTACATATGACCGGTTTAACATTTTAGGTAACTGGCTGCCTAGTTCCCAAAAAGTTCAGCTCTGTTCATCTGGACAAAACTTTTTTCAGTGGGAGAAATGTTTTGTCACTCATTCAAGCGACTTCTTCAGTCTAGTTCTGGACTGATAACAGTTTGGTTGGCTAAACTTGTAGTTGGATATCACTGACTGTTGTAGCCATTGTGGTTTCAAGCAGCCCAGGTATTTCAAATTACAACATATGAATTAACATCAGTAAGCGAGTCACATATTGTATTTTGGCAAACTGGCATGTTGTCCAGCTCTACACCATAAGTTGGCCAGGGTCAGGGGAACAGAGGAGTAGATGGAATTAATTCAGTGAAGAGAAACAATAAATGAAACCAGTCAGTGAACAAACTTTCATCATCCCAGTGGGAGGACAAAGCAGTCATGGTGTTAAGTAAAACCTCCTACAGGTGAATCTGCATGCAATTCTCTCAGTACACACAACAGATAGTTCAGATCTGAATGAAAGCAGCTGAAATGTACGCAACTGAATGCACAATCACAATCAACAATCTTTTTCTCAGCATGATGAAATGATCAGCAAGACTCAAAAAATGGGTTTTCTCCAGACTGAAAATTCATATAGCAATGACTTAGAATAAAATTATGTGATTGTGCTTTTTTAACCAAAGTAGGACAAATAATACAAAGACAACATATACATCACTTAGAAAACATTAACACTGTTATATAAAATTTGAATTTGAAGCACTTCTGTGGCAGTAAACAATTTACAAGATGGCAGGTAATGACTGTATATCAATTATAGCAAAGTAACAAGACAACTGACAAACAAAGATCATACTGGACCGCATCAAGCAGTCATTGTGGACAATACTTTTGTAGACACTCACAACTGCCATCAAATGTGCATTTATATTACTAGAGCCAGCCTCCAACAGGTCAGTGTCCTGGAGTCTGGTCAGCAAAAGAAAGCAAACAATAAACAGTGCATCAAATAAAAGTCTAGTGACTTAAAGATGAGAGCACTTTTTTCCTTTTTTTCCAACACTTAATGAGAAATCTGACTTTTAAAAAAACTTATATTGTGCAGTATTTTTGGAGTCTTTTCCACTTTTTTAAAGGTTGTAGTCCTTTGTCTGAAGCAACAATAGGATATTCCTGTTGAGCTCACATTGCTTCTTAGCTTTTCAGGAACTGTGGAAACAAAACAGCATTAGTCTCATTCCTCTTTTTGTTTTTCCTACACACACACATGAATATATATATATATATATATATATATACACACACACACACACACACATATATATATATATATATATATATATATATATATATATATATATGTATATACACATGCCAAATGTTAGATACACATTTTCATGTACCTCTTCCACCTGTCCCAAAGGTGCCACCTGTCCACCCTGTTTAGTCCTTGAGTCTCCAGATGATGCAAATTTGGATGAATTAGACTCATTTGGCACTGTCTGAGTTTGTCCTGATGGGAAAGAGGGACGACTGTACAGAAGAATGTCCCCAAATTCTTGAAAAAGAGAGAATCAATCAATTAAAGAGTCAGTCAATTAATTAAATAATTAATTAATTTATCACACATTCAATGGCCTAAAATCATAAGAGACAAAAAAAGATCACATAAAATAATAAAATGCAAAAAATCTCCATTATAATTTGGGTGTAAATTTAAGTTTCAAAATGAGCAACATTATCCATATAGTACCAGAGTGCTGTCGGTTTTTGCTGCTTCCTTTTCCTGCTAATGGAATCTTGTGCTTCTCCTGGCTCTCTCTTTCCTCAACTGTAGCCTCTTTGACCCTGTGAGTCCCAGTGCTGCCTCGTCTACCCCGGGCCTCCCCAGGGCCCATCCGAGGCAGCGTGGCCCCCCTCACTTTATAGTCACCATGGGACATCTGGCTGGTGAAATCCAGAGGCATACAAGTGTCTGTGGAAAGAGCAGTGCACAGAATTTTAAATATTGCAATCATTAAGAGACACAGTATGCAACAGCAAAACTTATCCGTGGGTCTTTCTTTACCATCACTGAAGATGTCTTTGGGCTGGTAACCCTGTGGAGCAGATTGGTTCTGTTTATGTCGCCTGGGCCTTTTATGTGTTATTGCAGGACTCATGTTGCTATCTGTGGACATGGGACTGCTGGGTCGCTGCTGCCGCCGCCCTAGATCATCCCATGGACATAGATAGCACAGATTAAGGTATTATGGTAAACTTACACTTATTATTGTAATTGGAAGTGAATTTGACTTTTGTTTTTGTCTCTATGATAATAATAATAATAATAATGATAATAATTGTTATGAGAAAACACCTCCACCAGCTTTTTTCTGTGAGCAATACAGCCCTACATTTTCTGCAAAAGTTGAACAGTTTGGCTATTTCAAATGTTCTTTAACAAGGTCTGAGGTTGTCAGTCATATGCTTCCTCACCTGACTCCTCTGGGTATCTGCACATGCGCAGGCCAACAATATCCCGCGATGAGGCTACTGCCTGGTTGAAATCTCCATCTGTAAAGAAGGATCCTTCTGAAGTGCTGACCACACTGGACCTGCCTGATGAGATGTTGTCCTCAGATGCTGAGCCCCAGCTGTTAACCATAGACCCTGTGACTGATCTGTCCAGATCTCCAGTGCTGGAGGCCGGGGTCTGGTCCAGTCCATGCAGCAGCTGCTTGTGTGGGGACTGGTGGTGCAGCTGGTGTTTGTGCTTCTCGTGGTTGTGGTCTTGGCTGTAATGACTTTCAGTGAGCTCTGCATCTGTTTCCTCCTCCAAATCTTCATCATTCTCTTCCTGTACATCAGTATCCACGCAGAGGGGTATTGAGCTGTAGGTATGTGTTGGGGAAAGAGGGCGAGGGTTGCTTGTGACGTGTTGACTGTAAAATGAATTTAAAAATCTGTCAAATTCTGTCATGACAATAGTTTTATTTTAATAAATGTATACACGTTGAATTTGGTCGTGGGTTACCTGAGATGTTCTGCTGGATTGTGTAGGCCATTAGTCAGGTCTCCCTGTGATGGTGTGATAGGTGGGTGATTATAAGATACTTCAGTAGAGGATGAGACTGGCCCTCTAACTGGTGGAGTTGGACAGCCTTCAGTTCTCTCTTCTGGATTAAAACTGATAAAAAAGAATAGCTGACATAATCTAATGGCTAAAGAAGTCCAACCATTTACCAAAGTCCTGACATATTAGTCACAATTCATTAGATATTAATGCAAAGCCCTCAGTGCACTATCAACACATTCCATCAAAGAAAAATACAGAACATACAGAAGTGAACTAAAAGCACAATTTAATTGCCCAATTGTGACAGATTAAATTATCCACAGCAGCAATTGGTGCCTTAAGGTCCTTGGGCAAACCAGTGGTTTGCAAAATGCATGGCAACTTTTTTTCCATTAAACATTTCATAAAGTAATTCCAGTTATATAATCCTGCTCTAATAGTAAACTGACTGTCAGACAATGCCATAAATGTGAATATTGTAATTGGTTTGGCTGTTACAATGAGACCGTGTTTTGTCCTGGGCCAGGGGGTGGGGGGTCAGTGAAGAATAACTAAAAGTAATAATATTTTTGCACAAAGAAGTGCATGTTTTCTAGCAGTTTGAAATGCACTACTTTATGTAAGGCTGTGGTCAGACGTTTATATCCACTCATCATAGCCATGAATGTCATGGTAATCTGGGGCTTTTTAATTATTTCTTTAAGGTGTTCTATGCCTATGTGTATAACATACATTTTTTTACAGTTTAAAACAAAAAAAAAAACAACAAGATTTTTTTGCACAAATTTGAATTTATTTAGGATTTTTTCTAATCTAATCCACACTGGGCCTTATCCACAAGGGACACAATTTTGAAATGTATACATTTACGCATTTATTAAACTGTGCTAAAGGTTTTAAATGTCTTTTAACTAGCCCAGGCCTACTAACTTTTTGTTAGTGATCATGATTGACTTCAACCCGTAGTTTCTCTTTGCCGTATCATAAACAATTTGTCTGACAGCACTCATTGGATTGACCAATATTCAGAACAATAGGAAAGTCAAAGGGCCTTAGTGAAGATCTAAGAAGGAGAGAACTGTTGAGTTCAAGTTGGACAGGTACCTTGGAACCATTTCTAATAAACTGCAGATTTCCAGATTATCAGTTTAAACAATTGTATGTAAGTACTAGTTATTCAATGTGTCACCACTTTGCCAAGGGTCTGGAAGAAGGTTCAAACTGTCACACTTAGATGTGAGTAAATAAGTTAGGATGTTAGGAAGAATACAGGAACCACCAAGGCTCAAGCTTGCTATGAACAGAAAACTACTGCAACACCAGCATCACTGTCCACAACTTTTAGATGGTCTGAGAAAAAACCACCTACTCCAAAATCAGCACATTTAAGCTTGGCTGAACTGTATAGCTGTGCACTTGGAAAAGCCATATACCTTGTGGAGAAATGTTTTATAGTCAGATGAGACATAGATTGAGTTATTTGGCCACAATGACAAGAGTTATGTTTGGAGAAATAAAGGTGAGGCTTTCAAACCTAAGACCACTGTACTAACTGCACAGCATGGTGGTGGTGATGTCATGCGCAAGGGCTGTTTTGAACCCAGTGGTAGTGGTACATTGCACGAAGTGAATGGAATAATGACGAAAGAGGACTACCTCTATATTTTTCAGCTTTACCTCAACTCAACAGATAGATGACTTGAACTTGGGCAAAGTTGGGTGTTCCAACACGACGATGATCCCAAATACACTTTAAAACTGGTTTTGGAGTGGATAAAGTAGGTTATAATTAAGCTTCTGGAATGGTTTTTTCAAAGCCCCAACCTCGACTATGCTTAAAAGCTGGGCCTGATCAGGAAACCTATCAATTTAAATGAACTCTACCAATTCTTTGAAAGAGAATGGTCAAAATGAGTGGTCAAATATCCACCTAGAATGATGCAAAAAGCTTGTTGGTGGCTATCAAAAGCATCTGGCTGAGGGCAAATTGCTAAGGGACATTTAACCAAATATTAATTTGGATGTATGTATATATCTGACCCTGTAAATATACTATTGTCCTTTTGTGGATTACAGAAAAACCCAAAATGAATTAAAATTTGTAAAGCTAATTCTTGTTTTCTTTAATCGTTAAAGATGTATGATGTACAACCCTTCCACCTTGGAAAAAGAACAGTTAAAAGAAAGATGTTGTTAGAATCCCAAAATTACCATCGCATTCATGCCCATGATGAGTCTATGTAAACTTCTAATTGCTTCTATATTGCTTTTGGCAACTGAAGGGGATATGCTAATCTGTCTATCAGCATGTGCTGTGTAGAAATACAACTATCTTTTCCTCCTACCTTCTTTCCATGGGAAGGCTGTATTCATCACAGTCCCAGGCATTAACATGAGGAGGAGATAGGGCTTCTCCCCAGCTTACTGCATTATGTTTTGGGATCTTTGGGACCCGTACTCCCTTCTTTTGATTTTGACTCCCTGAGAAATGAAAAATAAACATCAAGATAAACAAAGTCCTGCAGTTTGCCTCATTAATATTAAACAGTACAGACTAGTTGTTGGCCTCACCTGAGGTGCTGTTGCTGCCTCTGTCTGAACTGTGGTGTGAGCCACCTGTGCTGTGATCTCGGGTCTGGTTGTAGGGGATAGCTTTAGGATGAATCATTCCTTCTACTCCTTGCAAATGATCTGAAGACAAAAAAATGTACCTATATTTCTTTCTTTTTTTAAAAAATAAAAATAGTGTAAAACATATCAAGGTGGTCTTCCCTACCATTACTTTTTTGTTCAGTCAAGTTGTATTGCATCTGTGCTGCCATCTCCTTTGGTATTGGAGGCAAATTGGGGGGCTGTTTCCAGCAGGGTATATCCAGAGGCTCTGCTATTGAGCCGCCAGAGGCTGCCTTATTCTTAATGCTGGCCTGAATGAGCTGCGTGGTGGCATATGGAATAGGCTCATATGTGGCTGCTGAATCCCCTCCTGGACTTGCATAGCACAAGTTGGAGTTGTTGAATGTTTTAATCTCATTGAGTTTGTTGGAGAGATTCACATCACTGTATATGGCTGTCTCAGACCCAAGCTGTCCCTCCTGTTTGTTTTCTGGGTGGTTTCCATAGTTGGCTATGCAGTCGGCTGAGTACGTGAAACAAAGCAGCACATGAGCATGCAAAAACACAAATTTTAGCACAGCTACAAGGTGTATGATTTTTATTACTTGAGCAATATGTATCTAAGCTTCTAACAGAGCTAAATTAAGTCTGAGTTTGTGAGACTGCACTCACCTGGTCGGCTGTATGTTGTCATGTTACTGTCACTAGTGCCATTGCCATTATTGCAGCAGTTGATGCTACAGTCCTTATGATTGGCACATGCATTTGGCCAACTGTCTGGCAGCCACAGCTGGTTTAGGGGTTCACCCATGCTGAGAAGGCCAGGTCTGCAACAAGGAGGATCACAGAGATGTCAATCACAACCTGCCACCTTTATAAATGAGTAATGAGTGAGCATGGACTGGGTGCCTTACAGCACATTTAAAGCAAGAAGACACCTCCCCCTAGTGGTTCCACTGTCCAAGTGCATTTCTTTTATTAATTTTTATTCAACACAAAGGGACAAAAATACCTCACCTGCCAGCACTGCATGCTGATTCTCCTCTTTGATATGCAACTGCAAAGAGAAAGAGGAAAACATTCAGCCTTGATGAGCTGTCAAAAAGATGAAGCGCTAAAGGCAGAAAAAAACATGAAAGAAGTCTAAGCAAAAAAAGAAAAAGAAAAATTAAAGCAAAAAGTCTACATGCTTCTATCCATGGGGTGTATAGTTTGTGTCTGGTTTCTGTGTCTGTTAAACTGTCTGGTTTAATTTGCATGAAGACAACACAAATAATTGTCTGTTCCTTTACACATCTCAGCACAACACAACTTCACAACGGATTTAGTAACACTTGTTCACAGTTTCTCCAGCAGTAAAATGTTATATAAAAGATATTAATCTTGTATGAGAGATTCCATATTTTAAAAATTTTAAACAAATTAACTTAACCTAAGCCAATGCACTTGGTCCAATGGGACAAGTACATTGTTGCAATGTGTCCATACGACATATATTTCTCTCCATTGTTCTATGAAACAAATGTCAAACTGTTTCCAATTTTAAATTGCAATTAAGTACAGATGGTTGGGATGTTTATATGAATAAACATATCCAATCATTTGCCACATAAAATCTAACATGTATTAGCAGCTAAAGAACATAGTACATACCTGTAGGTGTAAAGGTGAATGAGGGAACTGAAGGAACAAACGACAAGAAAAATCAGTTTTACTCTTTTGTAACTTAGTTGCTTTAGTATCTAAATTATTAGATACTACCATAGTACATTATAACATTGCAGACCTTTGTATGCAACCTCTGCTGTGTGATGGGCATCTCCTTATGTAAAAGTTTAAGGTGTACAAGTATTTTAATAACCACATGCCACCTGTGTTAGTGCTGCCTCTGACACAAGTGCCCAGAAGAAGGTTAATAAGGGTGACAGGCAACCCAGGAGACAGGGAAGAAATAACAGCAATATTGTAGCACACATGGTAATGGCAGTTTGACAGGCCAGTGGCTCCAAGAACTGTGCTATGTTGAGGAAATGGCACTCTACAAATAAGCAATTAAAGGTCAGCCTTTGAATGTCTGCATAGCTGCAAATGCAAATTTGTTTCTGAAGTCTTTGTGTCAAAGAAAGATTAGACCGGACTGTTTTTCACCATTTGATGTGATCTGCTTATCAGCCACAGAAAATATTCCTTAATATCACTGAAATGACAATTGATGATCAGTGTGGTGGTAACATGTCATGGCTTGATCCCTTCTACAGTCCTAACAGTCATCAAATGTAGGCACATTTGGCCCATATAGATGTGAAATTTATATTTACATCTACTACTGTACAGTAAGGACATAGGGAAAAGGCACACACCCTTGCGGATGCCAGTGTATGTGCTGCTGAGGCCGCTTCTTTTCTTGCGGTGACGGTACAGCCACACGCTGAAAATCATGAGAACCAACCAGCAGGTGGCACCAATGCCAGCGATAAATGCGGGCTGCTTTACCACATCTGAGATCTGAGACAATGTGTCTCTTTCCTCGCTGATATCCATCATCTGGCCTGCAGAGTCTGAGCAGTAAAAACAAAAGGAGAAGGTTCAAACATATATTGCCACACATACATATGTACAGAAAATGCAGAAAGTATAACTGAACCCTTCAGTATGTTAAAAAAATTGTTAATGGGCCCAAAGAGAGAAAGGCATTGCTTGAACATAAAAAATGTGAATCTAACCATGAGCAAATTAAGAACAGCATTACGCTCCATTCAGATTTTTCACTGAACGCACAAAGGAGGCTCTGATCAACTGCATTTGGAGGTTTTCTCTAAAACATTCTGTTGCTGTGCTCAGACCTGTGGCTTTCTAATTTTAACACTGCATTTTGGCAGAACATTTACCTAACTGAAAGAAAGCAACGTCACTCTGTACTCCAGGTCCAGCACCATTGCTAGCTGCAACCACCACACTGTAGCGAATCCCCGGTGCCAGACTGGAAATGAGCACGGAGAAGGTGGAGCCATCCACTGACTGGTTTACATGGTAGCGACTCTCATTACCCAGGCACCAGATCTGTCGAGAAGAAGGTGAGATGAAGATGAGAGGGCAGTGATTGCCCGAGGGACACACTGAGCACCTTCAGTCTTACAGAGATACAATTTGCATTTTAGGTGCAATACACAGACTCAGAAGGACAAGTACAGGAGTGAGTGAGTGATAGCTGTCTTTTTTTTTTTTTTAAATAACCTTGTATTCCTGAATGAGTCCAGCCTCTTCTGCATTTGGAGGAGGTTTCCAGGAAACGAGAATGGCAGTGCCATTGGCCTCAGTCTTTGTGACTGTCACTCCCTGGGGTGCTCTACTTGGGGCTAAGACAAAGAAGCACACAGTTAATAATGGAGACATTAACAGAGTTGCTGATATTGTATGATGATCATGTACAATGATATTTAAAATCACTATCTCTTTGGTATTTATAGATAGTCTAAGACAAAACTTCACCTTCTTCCAGTGTCCTGACCACCTTCACCTCACTGTCAGTTCCCTGGAACTCGTCAAAGAAGGGACGCACTTTGAACTCGTAGATGGATCCCTTCTTCAGCTGACTGATCACCACCCCGTCCTCAAGTGGGGCACGTAACTCCTGGACAATCCACTGCCCGTCTGGTTGGCCATGCTCAGCAGACGCCCTGTAGAGAACCTTGTAACCCTGGATGTACGGGGACTGCTGCTCAACCTAACAGAGATAAAAATACGTTAAGATATCAGACCACATGACAATGAGACTCTTTTTGAACACCGGAAACTAAACAAATTCAATTCAAAGGCTCACAATAATATTCGCATGTGAGTTAAACATCTACCAGTTTTAACAGATCTGTTAAAACTCAGTTAATTCAATGTTCCTTTAGGGTGATGCATTTTATCATTTTCTCATCTGTGAATTCTCACTGTAAATCTCAACATGAAGTCATTTATGGTTTCCATTCAGTAAGGTTCTGGTTAAAATTAAGCCAGCATAGGACTCAGCACTTTCCATTTGAACCACAGTATTACGAAATGGGATGCTTTTAAAGATTTTTGTGGAGGCATCCACACAGAAAAATGCATCAGACATTCTTATGTGCTTGGAACAAATTGGCAATGTAGCAGACCAATAAATTTGCATCTCCATGCTGTGCTTTATTCTCTGCTAATAAATGCTGGGAAACTGGGCAGTCTAGATTCTCAGTCAAGAATCCCTAAAATAAAAGGTTTGCCAGCACCAATAATCTTTATTTTAAAATCCTGACCCCTTGGTTTTCATATCATTTGTTAAATCTGTCCACATGTTTAAAAAACAACAACAAGGCAATTATTTTTTCCTGTAGTTACATTAACTTCAAGCCAGTCGCGTCGCTTACCGTCCACTGCACTCTGACTGCGGAAGACGAAAGGACAGTTGGCGTGCGCAGGTGGATAACAACATCTGCCAGTTCTCTCTGGATGTGACGATGATCCACTCCCTGCATAGTGGCAGTGCTGTCTGTGTGTACCAAAGGAAGGACAGAAGCATAAAATTTCAGTGTGTTTGTGGCTAAGCTGGCATTTAAAAGCTTATAAACTAATGGAAAATCCAGACTGACCCTGTGTTCTGATGGAGTCAGAGATTGGACTGGGGTCACTCAGGCCATAAGAATTCACTGCTCTGACCATAAAGAGGTATACAGTTCCAGGCTTCAGGTTTCTCAGGACAAAGGTCTGCGCCTTCACATGCTCTGCCAGGGTCACCCATCTGCTGCCTAATGTGTAACTGCAGAGAGTGGCCAAAAATGACAGCACACAAACACAGGGAATATTTTGTCAAGCTTAATCCATGTTAAACAGAATGACTTCATTAAAACACGTTTGACCCTGCAAATCTCTAACCTGAATGCCTCAATCAGGTAAGAGGTGGGTGGTGCAGCACCACTGGGGCCAGATTTCCATGATAGAGTGACAGAGGTACGGCTGATGTCAGTCACCTCAGGTTTAGATGGAACACTGGGAATCAGGCTAGGGTCTGAGGGATGACCAGACTGGACAACAACTCCAAACTCTGCCAGTGAGACAGCAAAAAAATCATGCAAAAGTTAACCCAGCAGGACTTTGGCAAAAATTTCTGTATATCCGAATAGCCTACCTTCAACTTGCAAGTACGCTGTCCGAGAAGCCTCTCCATTGGAATTAGAAGCAACGCAGGTGTAGAAACCTGTATCTCCCAGCTAAGGATAGAAGATACAGAGGAGGCAGACATTGACAGGTGGCCTTGGCTCAGTGCGGGTTCTTAGTAAGTGCTGTATTCCTATCTACTACCTTAGCATAGTGAATCTTCAGCAATCCTGTTTCTGTTAGCGACATACGGGAGTCCACAGGAGACACCACCACACCATCTTTCTTCCAGTGAACGGCAGGCGTTGGAGTGCCAACACTTTGGCAACCCAGGGTTACTGTGCTGTCTACAGAAACAGTCTGATTGACCGGACCCTGTCTAATGACAGGAGGAGGGTGGTCTGACCCAGCTAGGAAAACAAAATGGAAAAGTGAATGACTTAACCACAAAATGACATGTATTAATTATAGACATGTCTCATTGGAAATACACAGTGCAGTCAGAGTCAAAACAGCATGTGATGTAAAAGCTTTTGAAAAAACAGATGTAAGACAGTTTAAAAAAAAAAAAGAATGGCAATAAAATACAACAAAATAAATACATACAAATATTTTGCTTGCAACTTGTGAGAATAAATAAACGCATGCAAATAATTTGGTGAAAAAAATGTCTAGGAATTTGTTTAAAGAATTAAATTGCTATATTTAATGCATGTTTAGTTTCACTGTTTTTTATAACACATCAATTATGTGAACAGTGTCTTGATAGTAAATTATAAATATATACATATATATGGGCAGTGGCTGGGGGACAAGTGAGATCTTAGCTGACATTTTCCCCCCTCCAACCCTTTTCTGCATTTTCCTCTCTACAACAGTGTTATTGCCAGTGGTATATTACAGAATTTGAGATTAGGAATTCATTTTCATAAAATGTTAAAGTTATAAAGAGAGAGAGAAAAATAAAAATAAGAACTGAGAATAGTTGAGAAAATGAAGGCCTGGGAAAAAAACAAAAACAAAAGACAGATAAGATGTGGAAGATATTGAGAGGTAAATTGGTAAAGAGGGAGAACAATAAGCTTAGGTGGCTGCGCAGGCAGTGGAGGAAAAAGAAATCAACTTTTCCCCTCCAGCGGAGAGCAACTAATCGTTCATTGGGTTGTAGGTACTGCTGGAGCCGGATCCAATCATGTTGGCAAAGCCCAACTAATAACAGTCTAACTTAGATAACAGACTCTCTCGCTCTCTTACATTTAAAAAAAACCCTGGATGGGGGCAGGGGCTCTAGATAAAAAAATAAAAAAAAAACTCCAAAAAAGGTGATGGAAGCGTGCCTTGAAAACTGCCAGAGGTAATGTGAACCAGTTATTACCATACAAATGCACTACTCTAAATGGGGATGAGAGGCGTGTGGTAGGATGGATAGAATTTAGGGGAGGGGAGAGTGGAGAGAAAAAAATGTGCAAGTGAGAGTGTAGAGCTGTGCAGACTGCTGGAAAAATGCTAAAAACACCCATGAACAGCCCACCTCCTTTTTACTGAATAGACTCTCACTTTCATACTAAGGTGGCTGCAGGACACATTATCAGTATGGGCAGAATACTGTCGACGACAACTGACAGAGCTGCACTGATCAACTCAATGTGTAGATGCATTACCAGTCTGTTCAAAACTGAAGCAATTATTTTCTTTAATGTATTTACGTACATAGAACTCACACAGACGTACGAGTAGTTATTCATCACCACACAGGTGCACAATTACTTGTGTCTGCAATTACTTTTGTAGGCCTCCGAGCACATTCAAATTGCTTTTTAAGGCAATCAGCATAGTTATTTCATCATGTACAGTTTGGATGAGAGACCCTCAGACCAATTTCTATAAAAACCTCATATACTGAACTCTAGATCTAGAGTACAATAAATCAGTCTGTGCTGTGTTGTGTTAAGGCAAACTAATGATTAATGATGATCAGTGCAGCCATCTTTATTTAGACTATTTACTGCACAATTGCAGGTTAGGAAATGTTTCTTTAAGAGAAGATTTATATAGTATTGTGCAAAAGTCTTGAGTCAAAACACATTTCTTTATATGTTGCTGGGAAAACCGGAAACACATGAAGCAATTTATTGAAACTTGCAAACATACATGGAACAAACAGAGTTCGTACAATTCTAATGAGCTAAAATATTTGGCATGAGTACCTTTAGTCTTTAACACAGCCTGAACTCTCTTAGGCAAGCTTTCTTGTAATGTCTTTAAGTAGAGTCTTTACCTTACAATTTAATATATCTTACGATGACTGTTTGGATCTATGAGCTCTTTTTCCTTGGATGAGAAAAAGCTCTTATTTGGATACTGCCTGCCTTTTGTTTTGTTTATTGCCAAGACAATCCCAAGTTCTTCTATCCAGGTATGCTTTTGTTGCATTGGCAGTGTGGTATCATTGTCTTGCTGAAAAATGAAGCTGCTGCCAATCAGACACTGTCCAGATGGTTTTGCATGGTGGATCAAAATCTGATGGCACATATTCTGCATAAGTACATCCATTTTGACAAGATACTTAAACCACGACAGAGCCTCCACCATGTTTTACAGATGGCTGTAAGCACTTCCTGTTGTACTTCTCCTGAGCACCTCCGTCAAATTTGGATTCATCATTGCATCTGTTGCCTCTGATTTTTAGTATGGTTCTCGTATAATTTGTCATATCTCAGCCTCTTCTCCCTGTTTCCTTTCCTTAAGAACGGCTTGTTGACAGCCACCATTCCAATGAGATCATTTCTGGTGAGGCTTCATCCAAAAGTAGACATTTGTGAAAGGACCTGACTTACAGATACTGTTGCTTGAGTTAACAACAAATAAATAAAAATAAACAAATAAGTGTTAAATAAGTGTTAATCTGAAAATATAAAACTACTGTGGAAAAGCAACCAACGTCAAAAAAACCCCCCAAAAAAACCCCCCAAAAAACTACTGCTACTACAACTACTGCAGAGGTACTCCTCAAAACCACTTTAAAAAATTACAAGAAATTCTGGCCCCTTGGAAGTAAATATAAAGAACTGAGGACTGGCTCAAAACTTTTGCACAGCGCTGTAAGTACAGACACTCTTTATAGACAGTCACCGCAGAAACCAACTATTCTGAGCCCAACATGTGAACAATATCTCATAAAATCCCTCTCCTGACTGAAGCCAAGGCAAACCACCACACCCATATTACTGCCGTCTGTAGCCAAAACAAAACTGTAGTTTAATTTACCTGCTCAACAAAACAAGACTGCTGCCACAAAGCAGTCCACTTAGCCAAAAGACAAAAGAATGAAGCTGCAAAAGAGCTACATAAAAGTCCCCTCCTCTGCCCTCCATCACCACTTCCTTTTACTCACAGTCTGTAACCTCCAGCAGCGCTTTGGTAATAACGCTGCCAGCGATGTTAAGAGCCTGGCAGCTATAAAAGCCGCCATCAGTACGTTGAACATTGGTAATGGTCAAACTGCCCATCTGGGAGACGGACAGCCGGCTAAAGGGCTGCGGTGGCTGGTAGGAGAAGAGAAGACTCTAAAGGGGAGATGAAGATCACAGTTAGTAAGCCATTCATTATCTTTATTTACACTGTGCAGTGATTTAGTAGTGTGATGACAGACTAAGGGTCAGTCTCACCTCACTGCCCTCCCTCTGCCAGAAAATAGCAGGCTGCGGGTTGCCAGTAGCCTCACATTGGAAGGTGACCGTCCTGCCCACTGCCACCACCTGGTTCCTGGGACGAATGGCAAAAGCCGGGGGCACTGCAGAAGAAGAGAGGTCCTAATTACCTGTCAGCATTACACATTTTTATCATTCTCAGCATTATAACATTAGTGTGTGTGTGAGAAAAGCTTTACATATTTTATTCATTTACCCACACATAACATGAATTACATACTGTAGTGGTGAATGGAATTACAGTGAAGATAGGACAGTGACAGGGACTCATGAGTTCTTGTTGCTGTCTGATGGTGGATGAGGGATGGACGACAACTTACCAGTATTGACTACAAGGAAAAAAGACACAAAAAAAGCAGTGCAATGAATAATCAGGGTGAATACACACACAATCGCAATGATGCAGGGACAGTTTTAAAAGATTTTTTTTTCTACAGTTCATTGAAGGGTTATGAAACTGTAGGCACCTGATCACCTGATGTGCAAGACTTCCAAAATAAACTGTCAAAGAGGTGCTTTGTTATTATTCTGCTTCACCTTGTGGTTGTTCTCTATCTCTTTCCCTGTCTCTCTCTGTCTCTCTGTGGCTGGTTTGTTTATTTCTTTGGCTGTTCATGAGCTTGCAATCATTTAGTTTCTCTGTAGTTCACATCAGGTGTCCAAAGTTACACTTTCTCCCTGTTGGTGCGCCATAAGAGACGACCTGCTTTACTTTAGGAAATGCTCTGTCTGCTTTATGTGATGGTGCTGTGTGGGTAGAGCGTGCAGACAGAAGAACAGCCTTGCTTGCTGTGATTTCACCAGACTGTAATACAAGCTATTTTCACACTGCAAAATAATGCAATAGTGGACATCACATGGACACATGGTAGGTTGAGGTCTATTTAATGTCTGATTGGACTGTTTCTGACATTTGCGCTAATATGCGGAAAGATTGTAGTGCGTGTGTGAAAGCTAGTTGTTTAATTTCTTTTACTGATTTCATTGTTGGTCACTTTAAATGAAAAGATCTTAGGAACTCATTGGCCCCTTCGGTACCCTGCACTGTGCACACTAGGCCAATTCAATAATCCTTCCAGTTATTCTTCATCATTGTGGTTAGTAGCATTTCAAAACTATTATTTCTCTTCTATTTTTATGAAGTGTGATGTATGATGTATTGACCATTTTTTAAAATATGATTAGTGTTCTCAAAGGGATCTCAAGTGACACAGGTTACCCCCCACAATGTCTCGTTAAAGAAATGGAAGAAAAGCACAGATGTTAAAGAGTAAAGCAGGCTGTCTATCCCCAGTTATGTGCAGCAGACTTATTGGCTGTGACGTGTGAAAAACACATGTAATTGCCAGTCTGAGTCAGAGCCAGCCAGCCTAGAGGCATAGTTTAACAGAAGTACAATTGGTTAATGAGGACATAAAACTCATAAAGGGTGAGATGCGGATGAAGCATTGTGTCTGGATAGAGGGGAAAAGTAGGAGCTACTGGGACCTTGGCTGTAAAATTTCCACACTAACAAACATGCATTTGTAGATCGGAAAAACTGGAAATCTTAAGATGTCAAAGCTAGATTTATAGTGCAATGAATTGCTTGCTAACCAGCTGCTTTTGGAACTACAGTGCTACACTGCTGTGGAGACTGTGGTAAAGCGTGGCTTAAGCACCCTCTCTATAAATAGCCATATCTATCCACATCTCTAGAGTAGAGAGAGAGAGAGAGAAAAGTAGAGAGAGGTAATACAGGCAGAATAAATACATATTAATTTAGTAATTCCAGAACAATGTCATACTTGGAACTTGTGCAAAATTATTATGACTAAGCTCCTTGGCTTACTACAACTGTTTATAATGGCAATTGTTTAATATCAACCAAATGTTCTAGGTCAGTAAAAATGATTCTGTGGTTAGGGTTGTGACTATGATTTGAGCCATACAGAGGTTAGGCTTTTTTGTTCTTCTTCTTTTTTAATATGAAACATGCAGTCACTAAAATAACTATCTGTTTAATCTAGTAATACAACATCAAATGCTGTATTCCCGGTCTTTTCCATTGTCTGCCAAATTTAGCTATGCCCCCCCGATGCTCATTTTCTCAGGTTTTTGGAGAAGGAGGAAGACAATGTAATTGGAACCATGTCAGTCCCCAGCATGTAACCAGCTCATCTTTAATTAAGTCCTACTGTCTTTGCAGTATATGTCACCAACTGCTTCTCTGTATGTGTGTATTTATGCGTACTGGTTTGCATGTGCAACCATGAGAGATATCTCACTGCCTATTTCCTGTCGTTGATTTAAGAACTTAAGGGTGTCATTGTGGCATTACAGCTTAGACCAAATTAACTTAGCTCCTGTAGTCACGAACATTTCCTTCTGATGCTCATTTTAGTTTGCACAAACAAACTTTTATTATGTCTTCTTAGCTGTTGTTATATGACCCTCAGGCCTTAAGACAAACGCACCCTAGAAACAATTATTCGGTACAAGAAGGCACAATGATGAAAGCGTGGTCATGCTGAACGCCCAGGCTGTGTAAAAGTCATTTCTTGGTAAATTTGTGACACTATGACACAGGATTAGGTCTCCTGTTAGGAACAACTCTTAGGCAAACACTTCTCATCCATTAAAATGAAACCTGAGGCCTTAAAAAAAAAAAAGTGGACTGCATATACATGAGAAGAAGGTGCTTTGATTGTGGCGCATTAAGTGTGAAGGCTGGGTTGTACTGACCATGTACAGTGAGCGTGGCAGACGCTTCAGACTTCCCAACCATGTTCTCCACCACACATGTATAAGAGCCTTCGTCTGCAGAGGTCACTTGGCGAACAATCAAGGTATGGTCCTCTAGGATTTCAAATCTGCTGGCAGGACAGACATGCACACACACACGCCCCAGAGATGAAAGAACAAGTGGAAACACCATGTTTGCATGGTCAGTTACTGAATGTAGAGGGTTTTTGTGTGTTACCTGCCCTTAGGCAGGTCAGAATCATCTCTCCTCCAGCGGACAGTGGGAACAGGGTCTCCTTGGACAACACAGCTGAACTCCACACTCTCCTCTGCCAGCACCACTACACTGCTGGGCCGCTTCACAAAGGTCGGACGCTCTATAGGGCAGCACAGTAGTAAGAGGGACAAACATCATTACAGGATGAAATTCATCGTGTTTGTGCGTGCCACCTACAGTGGGCTCAGAAGGTATGAGACTGTATTGAAAAGCTGACAAAAATGGAAAGAAGTCTTGTATCATATCAAATCCTTTGAAGCAGGGCTCAGACGGCACTCAGACTGATTTAATCTACTCATCAAAGGCTCACCCAAGTAAATCAACTTGCTGCAATTGTTCACCTATTATACAGTGGCTGAGAGTTTATTACTGAGTACCCTGTGTGGGAAACAGCGTGTTCCAACAGCTGAAGCGTCAGAAGTCAGATTGTTATTCTATTCTCCTCTGCATCATATCATGGCTGGACTGAGGACTATGCACACCAACAGAACATCAATACATCAAGTTTTGCAAAAGTTAAAAATTGGAAAGCAACTTGTCTGAGATACAGAAAGCAGGACTACAACCAGCAAAAGTTCTGTGAAATGTTCTGGTTCATGGCAGTCACAGAGAATGAGTAGCTGTCTACAAAACACTTTTGGGGAAAAGATCAAATGCTTGTGCAGTGCAATTCACATTACAGCAGAATAATGGGATCTAATGCATGTTATGGCTTCTCAAGGCCTATTGTAGTAGAAGACCATGAAATGCTGTCTGTCTTGAACTTTCTTCCGAAGTCATCTGATTTTAATCCCTCTGAACAAGCTGAAAAAGTCCTTCATATTAATGACTTTTTCAAATCATTTGAGGTACATTTGAGTTTTGAACAAACTTTTATAATCAGTATGTTATTTTTCAGTGGTTCAACTTTTCACCCAAAAAAGTATAAATAATTATTTGCTGGGATGAAATAAATACAATAAAATCAGGTTTGACATGACTGTGAAACATAAAGAAATTCTATAGATAATCATATATTTATCTCCATAAGCCATTTATTTTGTACAGCCCGGAAAACAGCATATGTTAATATGCTTCCGCATTCAGCAGGATTTTCCACATTTATTTGACAGGCTCTTTGAGCCACTACCTTGTATATTTGCAACCTGAACCAAGGCCATCTAACGATGCGGTACAGATAAGAGCTCTATTCTAATGGTGTTGGGAAAATAAGTGGGGGATTGAGAATAGAGGCTAGAAGCAGGAGGCGGCACTAGAAGAAGCACAGTACCATAGGGAGCTCTTATACTGAAAGGTTATAACATTAGATGTAGCACTGTTAGATGTTCAGTGCATGTTCAGCGGGGAAATTTGCTAAAGCTGGTAGACTGGGTGGTAGAGCTGCATAATCAAAATAATTAATGGGTTATTATACCCCAGTGAAAAAAGCATTATACAGTGGACTGGCAAGGCACTGAGAACTGGAAGTACTTAGACTAAGTGAAGTACTGCAACATTGTGAAATGCAATCAAAAAGCTGCATATTTTACCAAGCACCGTGAGTTCGGCAATCTCACTCTCCCTCTCTCCCACCATGTTGGTTCCAACGCAGATGTATTTCCCTGCATCACTCTTCCTAGTGTTGGTGATCATTAGTTTGCCACTCCGAATCTAAAAGACAACAGAAAAAAAAATCAATATTTGCACAGCTGTATTTGTGGAGGATCTAGCCATCTGTATGTGTACCGTGTTTGTGAATTACTAACAGAGTATCACATCCATAAAGCGTGTAATAATCTGGCTGCTATTTGTGTATTCTGTGATAAAATATGCCTCAGCTCACGTTTTCTTTTTGACATGTTTACTTGAAAGTATGATGCCGTCTTTTGCATCGTCACATCTTTCACTGTCCTTCGTTTAAAAAGAAGTGCATGGTGTTGTGTAAGCCTGTGCGCATCGATCTGGCTCTCTATTGCTTAGGAATAGAATTTTCACTGCCTTTCAATCTGCACAGAAGGTCACCCATTATGAAATTACATAATTCATATCTAGCACTACATGAGAACCCTGGGAACAAAGGGACTGCCTCTTTGTAGAGACGCTCCTTAGATGTTCTGTCAGCCTACTTTGCCTTTCCCAAACTTTTCTCTAAGCATATCGGCAAACACACACACACACACACACACACACACATACACACACACACACACACACACACACACACACACACACACACACACACACACACACACACAGGCACACCCACACATACAACAAAAAGATGGCAGATATATTCCATTCATGTTTATTTTTTTGGCATTTCTTCTTTATTTGGTAGATGTAGTTGAGATAGACAGCAGAGGCATGAAAGAGAAAGAAGGAATGACATGCAGCAAAGAGCCCACCCTACATTCAAACCCAAGGCTCTGCACAAAAGGACTCAGGCTCAATGAGAAATCCGCGATCTACCAGGTAAGCTACTGGGGTGGCCCACTGCTTTCAGCCTTTTCTGTCCACCACACGCCTCCACACACCATGTCTTTGAGGTACTTTGAATGTGAGATCCTCTACTGATAGTATGCAGCAGCTTGGTGTTAGAGGTGACAGCAGAGCAGTAGTGAGTAGATGAGAAACTGGAGAAGGGAAACATGCTGACCTCCAAACAAACACAAAGCCATTCTCTGCAACCAGACATGTGAAACCAGGCATCAACTTCAATTAAACTCTCAGCCCAGTTATTATGCTCTTAGATTGCTTCTTCCCTGCTCACACTGGGCCATGGAATCAAACTATTCATGCATTCTTGCTAGGGACATGACACACACTACAGCGCTGCCATTTCTTAACAGAGTTCAGAGGTCAAGGCTGCCTACAGAGCTGCGTCCATTGAGTAATTCAGCAACATGCCAGACAGCACCTGGCTCCGTAGGAACTCTCAACTCTCCAGCTTACAGATGGAATACATCATTAAATCGCTGCTGCAGGGATAAAACCAGCAGCCTTTCATTTATTAGTCAGCCTCCTCCAGGCTAACCTTCCACCACAAACGGCTGACACTGTCCACCAAATAAATAAAAAAATAAAAAGACCAAGAGTGGCCTAAGAGTGGATACCATTTCAAATCTGTTGTAAATCATGCGGTTTTAAGAGGAAGACTTAATAAATTGCGGGGTGACTTGTGGTTGTGTGTACTTGAGATGCACATTGCCAACCACTGGTAATCACAGGGGGCACGTGGGGGAATTTGGGAACTAGTATTGCAGATTCAGCCATTCCTGTCAGTATTCACTGGATTAGGGTTGGATGTTTGGAGTTACATTATAGCCACTAAAATAAAACGTTCTGTATTTCACTAAAAACATAATGCAATGCGGGTGTTTAAGCTGCTGTGAATGATTCATGAATAACCCATCCATCCACTCATTTTCTTAACTGCTTATCCAATTCAGGGTTGCAGAGGGACTGGATGACACAGACAGATATACCACAGGCTCTTTTTCAAACTAGTGCAATGTCAGTTAAAAGATTTCTTATTTGGTCTCATTTCTTTTCTACATTTCAAAGAGTTTACTGACTTTGGCTCATTGAGATTACCTATTTAAATCCTGGAGAAAGGGTTTTGCGAGTTACCCCTTGCTGCAAGTCTTTCTCGAGGATTGCAAAGATGATCTAACCATTGCCACTGCCTAATGTTATACTTATGCTCTGCAACTTTTTTTTTTCTGTTTACTGCACTTGTAACTTTAGCAGCTGATTAAAGAGTAGACTGAGAGCTTTTTTATTTCCTCGACTGACCGCTCCTCATTTTTAGCAAAAATTCCACTGCAAAGAAATGAAAATGTGGTTTGTCAGTCCTCCATCTCGGACACTGAAACCTCAGCTTTTCTTCCTCTTGTGCCTCGGTGTCTTCTATTTCCTTTTTACATAGTCTTAGATACCCTGAGGGAAAACACATTAGCTGCCTTAGTGTGATGTGTACGCATTTTCCTGCAATGAAGACACTCAGCTTTTTAATTAAAATCCATAAAATTCAATCCAACTGTTAACTCACAACTTGATCTGCATATCACTATTAATAACTGACAACTAAAGGCCACAAGGGAAACACTCAAAAGGATTTAAAGTAGCCATGAATCACTTGTGGTAGACTCCTTTGGTCTTTGTACAGTAAGTAATGTCTTTGAGAGAACACTCATGGCAAAGACACATTTCCATATAGAAAAGATGATCAGGGAGGACGAAGCCAGGCACGTAGCAAGTACAAAGGGAAAAGCAGCCTTTGTATTTCCCTCAGAGGAGCTTCCCCCTTGGCTCTGATCCTTTCCTCTTCTTAAATCAGAGATAGCTGCTCTGTCCATCACAGTTCCCCAGAGACGCTCTACCTGTCACTCCACACTAACATGAGCTTTGAATCTCCTGCGTGTTCCTGGGAGCATGGAAGAGAAGACTCAAATAAACAAATCAGCTCTCTCACATAGACACACACACACATGCACGCACACAGCTATCTGAGTTGTTGAAACCAGATTCTGTTCCAAAGTTAAAGGAGCAGGAAGCCATTAAATGCAAAATAAATTCAGTGTATACAAAAGCATGAAAAGGAAAATCACTGCTGTCTGCCGCGTGCCACATGACCTAATACATTAGACTAAGACCATACATCAATACAGTAGCTAACATTAGCACACAATGCTGTTCCTTCCTGTACAGTACAATGTACACTTTTGGTTTTTTTCTGATGTGCTGCTTTTGTATGAGCCAAATAAATCATCTCTCCAAAATTCCTACTAGCATTTTGGTAATGAGAACCAGAAAATGTTTCAGTGACCACAAGAAAATTATCTTGCAACTTCACAGGGTTGCTTTTCCAAATTCCTGCAGAGCTTTAATTTGTATGTTAAAGTTACAAAAAATGCAACTAAGCATCAGAATTTCACACTAAAAGGCTTTTTGAACCCCACCAATTTTCATGTCAAAGTTTGTTCTTCACATAACTTCAATGTTCTAGCATCTCCAGTGTAATGACTTGCACTTTCCCATGAATATAATGATATAACAAAAACAGAATAAATTATCATTAGTTGAAATGTGTGAGATCAAAACAGCTGCTTTTACTGTTATGCGTTCATCTCTGTCATCTAAGTTGGAGCCATCTTTCCTCCAGGAGATTGTGGGCTCGGGGTGTCCACGGGGTGGCTGGCACTCCAGGACCGCAGGCTCACCCACTGCGACCATAACGTCAACAGGATTCTGCCTAAATTCGTCACGTAAGACTGGAAAACAAACAGACAAGCAGAACAGAAAACAGAGAGGATTTTAATGATGTTAAGAAGGTGAATACTTCTTCGTATCATTGGTGTCTTCAAGTGGGGCTGTGTTTAGTATGTCAAAAAGTCTATTTCAATGACTTTTGTGATGTGGCATTAGCAGCTATTATTCTTAAGGTGCAAATTTTATAGTTTGGACATTAGCTGCTCCTTTGCTCTTGGCAACAATATTAACACCTTTTTTTGTTGGTAGAACTGGGCTGCGATCCCAAGTCTTTAACAGCTTGACCATATTATATTTTGTACTTGACTTCCCATGTCAAAAACACAACCTTACAAGTTTCAGTTGATTGTTTACTAGCTCTGCCAATCCCACTTTTTGACAGTGACACACAAACGCCTACACAAAATAAATTTACAGAGCTACACTGTTAGTAATCTGATAATATTAGTACAGTATTATCCACTCATCTAAATTGTATTCATTTATCAGACTGTCAGGATCACTCATGGGACTACTCCTTCGCTCAAGCAGGGTCTGTTGAGACTAGCTGCTGAGAAAGTTTGTTCTTAATGGCTGACAGTAAGATGAGAAGATATAAAGCTCTGCAGTAAAGGTGGGATCCAGCAGCCTACACTAGCAGGAGGCGGAAAGCTACCACAGCAATTTATCATCTTTCCACAACGACTAGGTTGTGTGCAGAAAAAGATCTTCCAGCCACCAGCTGTATCGGAGACAAAGCAAACTCGCATCTACTCCAGCGTGAATTCTGGTGGTCAGAGAGAGCTCTTTCCTGTCTCCACCATAGACATTATATTGTGGTGTTTGCAGCAGTTTTTTTTATTAGATTCCTGCATCATATTGAATGGGGCTATCATTTGCAAAATTACAGCAAGTATAAAAGTGAAATTAGGATATGTTATTTTGAGGAAAAACAACTTTAATTCCATATCGGTGAGCACAGTTTTGCCACTGATGAGGTGAACAACATGTGCTAATGTAGACGCCTGTGCATGAGTGACTGTTGTTAAGCATTCCCGGTCTTAAATTACAGGAGGGGCTTAGAACCTGAAACAAGCCGAGGGAGCCGAGCCAACGCAGACCAAGCAGAGCAGCAAGACTCAGTAGAGCTGGGGTGAAAAGACAGGAAACAATGAGGAAAACGCATAATCACTCCCATATGGCAGCAACAACCCGTTCACCTCTGGTTTCGTATTTTGTGCATAACACTGAGTGGGCCCGAGACGCCTGATAAGCACCGTGGATATGGGAGAACAAATTGGGATGACCTTCTAATTGGAAGTATTTTGGCCCACGCATATCTCTGAGACTCACTTCGCTGCGTTGCCCCCTCTGATCCTCTGAGGAGGGTTGCGACCGCCTGACTGAGTGCTGATGGGAAACAGCTGTCTGACAACCCCACCCCACCTCACCCCCGCTCCCCGACTCCCCCCAATACCGCCGACACCACCATGTCGCATGATAAAAGGCACTCCCCGTGGGACGCGAAAAACATGGTTGGGGTTACCTCAGACAGGAAGAAAGGGAGACCGTCATAATTCTGTGCACACTGTGTGCGTGCATGTTGACTGATTGACTGATATTATCGCTTAATTCCAATGGTGGGTTGCACATCTGCTTTTACTATTGTGTGAGGTCCAAATGTTTTCACAGAAATCGAAAGCCTGGACTGCATCCATAAACCCCTTTGTTAAAGATTCAGTTTCAGTGATAGCATTGCAGTTAGCATAAGAAATAAGACAAGAAGAGATAAGGATTAAAATCAGAGGGAGCATACGAAGGTTAGGAAGGAATGTCTTTGTAAGTGTGCACCCATTTGTATGTGTGTGTGTGTGTGTGTGTGTGTGTGTGTGTGTGTGTGAACAAGGAGAAACTGGTTAGTTTTTCCATGTTATGCTATTGTGCTGGGTAAGCACACAGATAATCTAAAAGCTGTGATTGTAAAACTGACTGTTTATGCTCTGAGTTTGGAAAAAGTATCTGCCTGTTACATTATAATAGGAAATTATGCATGACCAAGTAAAAACCATGAAAGCATACACCAGTGCATGTACTGTGATCTCCAAACCTAAACTATGCATACTAAGACTGTTTTCTTCTCTCCAGTTTCTCGACAGTCGTCAAATCCTCCTGTTTTCTTGCATTACTGTCTTCTTTCGTCATCTACTGGCTCCACACAATTAATATAATTTCTGCTTATCTAGAAGCATATCCTGACAACCTACTTTTTGGGAGTGATGTTGCTCAGAGATTTAAAGATTTAAGGCTAGACAACACTGTCTAGCCTTAAATCTTCCCAAGTCAGCAGCATTTGCATGACCAAGCCACATGGAGAATAATAATAATAATAATAAAAGAAAAAGCATACTGATTTTAAGAGGATTTGAAGAATTATGCAAGGAACAATCAGCACAAATTAAACCTTCTTTCTTACCATATATTTTTCTCAGCATGCTTTGATTGCAGAACCAGAACTATTATGATTTCTTTTGTGTCCTCCTGCCAACTTTAAAAACTTTTAGTGTAATCTGATTTTCCATTCTCTTTGTACATGCCTTGCATCTATTTTAAGGCTCTGCACTCCGTTTTAAAAACAAATCATACTTGTTTATTTCACAAGCTGCATAATGAACAGGAATGTCGTAGGTTTTTGATGGTATGTAGCATCCATGTAGGCCTGATTCAGTGAAAACCACCTCACCAGCTTCTGAGGCCTACCCAACTTGCCTGTTTAGCTCAAGCTTTGCACCTCTCCTCGTCTTCTTTTCTGCCTCAATCTGATCCCTCCAGATGAGAATCGCATAGCCCACTTCAAAGCATCAGCCCTTGGCCTCACTAGTTGGGATCTGACAGCGTCTGACTTGTTGTTAGTCCTCTGGAGCCTGAACCACAGCTTGAAAGGCCTACTGTAGCAGGGCTCCAATAATCCTCTCTATAGAGTCCAACTAGACCAAAGAAATACGATCAAATCAGGACAGGCCTGAGATATGCCACAGACAGTAACCTTATCACACTATCATTGTATACGACAGCCATATACACCTTCTGTGGTGATGGTCTCAATTTACTCCTCGATTTACTATTTGCTATCCTGTAGCAGTAACAGTTATTGCATACTGCAGATTCAGCTGCACAGCTATTGTGATAAAACATAACTTTTATGTCCCAAAGTCAATAGTAATATTACTTTAAGACACTGATGGTTTAAAATGGTTAAAATCAGATTTCACCTCGTGTTATATTGGAGAAAAAAAATGCATTTGAATGTCCTTTTTAGTATTTTAAAGAAAGCAAAGCAGAGCACTTTGGCATTTTTATCACCTGTTTGATGTGTATTTTCATAAATCTTATATCTTGTTATAACACTTTACCCTCATAGCCTATTGCAATAACCTACTACTAGAAAGATATTTAGTTATATTCCTTACTCGTCAGAGGAGTTGAACTAATATCTCATGTTTTTTTTATAATAAGTTAAGATTGTAATGCTTAACTGCTGTTTTGGTTAAGACTTAAAGGAGAAAAAAAATCACTGTATAGTCTACAAAGCTATCTAGTAGCCATTTAGCTTAACATCTAGTTTATCGGTACAAAAACTGAAACAGGCAAAAAAAATAAAAAGGAAGGAGTATGGTGGCCCTGAGAGGCCAAACGGACTGCAACTTAAGAAAACACCGGCAATAAGAAAAACGCTGCAAAAGCACACAAAATACAACGGAAATAGGAGAAATGACAACGGAAATAGGAAAAAACAAAACAGAAATGTTAAAAATGACAACGGAAATAGGGAAAAAGAAAATAGAAATAGGAAAAATGAAAACAGAAATAGGAAAAAACAGATTTCCAAAAGCACAAGGGAAGCGTTTCTGGGGAGACAATAACCCGACGGACCAGCTGCGGAACCAAAATATGCTAAGAATTGCGCTGGGAGACACTTAAAAGAAGTGGAGGATCTATCGGTTTTGTGAGGAAAGAAAAGATGAGAGGTAAGTGTGTTAGCCTAACTATTAGCCTAAAAATCCGTCATCAGTATTATATGAATCATGATAAAACACACCTACCATGTTTTGGGTTCCTGCAACTGGTCTGTCGGGTTATTGTCTCCCTAGAAACACTTCGCTTGTGCTTTTGGAAATCTGTTTTTTCCAATAGACCCTGTGCATGAGAAAATGCTAACTTCCTGTTTTAAGACCGGGTGTAGGGTTGTACATTTCCGGTAGCTTTTTTTTTGCGGTCAGTCGCTACTGCGATGGACTCCAAAATCATGTCCAAAGCACGAAAACGGAAAGATCGCGTTAAGTTACAAAGAGCATAGGGTGCGAACACTCATCATTGCTGTGTCATAAAAAAATCAAATGATCAATTTTGACTTTTGAAGAGTGTAGATCAATTGGTTGTTTACATCACTCAACACAAGCAGAACTGCATTCCAAAATCAGAAGACACATCGTTCACATTCAGAAGCACATCTCTGTATAGTGTCAGTTCTTATGATTTTAAAGGGGAATGTTCAGCATTCAAACTACAGGTGAACAATAGTCAAAAGTTTCCCCCATTATGTCAATATCAGCTAGTCAAGTACACACCTACACAGCATGTCAACAAACCGTGAAAAAAAGCCACAAAAAAAAAAAGAAAAAAAAGAATGATTGCTGGTAAGGGTTTCTATATATTAGTATTTACGAAGGGTATGTTGTGACTTACCTTCAAAATTACAGTGGTCCCTCGCTATAACGCAGTTCACCTTTCGCGGCTGCACTGTTTCGTGGATTTTTTTAGTGCAATTTTGCATGCTTTTTTTTTTTTTTACAGCACATTGTGTTCTGAGTCCTGATCAGCTGTAGACCATTGTCGATCTCCTCTGTGCCGTCTCTCCTGTACAGTACAGAATCACTATGTCGATCGCTAGCAGTGTGACTCTGAAGAAGATAACCATCACACAAAAAGTTGGACTTCTGATTCATTGATATTCTGGACCTGAAAACAGGGTTTGATCTTTGGTTTCATTCTATAGTACTGGACTTATTTTTCTACAAAAATAAGTCCAGTATAAATGTTCATGCCTGTCTGAGAAACGTGTATAAAGTGTGTATTAAGGGCTTTTACAGCCTTAAAACATCGATAATAATTGTAAAAAATAAAGTTGGCTACTTTGCGGATTTCACCTATCGCTGGTTATTTTTAGAACATAACACCCGCGATAAACGAGGGACCACTGTATACAAATACTGAGAAATATAGAATTTGAATCATTTCTCTCTTTTGCTCTGAGGCGTGGGGGAAAAAATATTGACAAGTCAATGAACATCATCTACAGATATATTCGGTAAATGCCCAAGAAATCTTTAGAAATGTAAATCACCGCTTGATTCATCCATTTGGTTGACTTGTTTTGGAAAACCCGACCGTAAACAAGGAGCGAATATCACACTGGAAACGAAGCGCTACACGGGAGTTTCCCCACCGGAAGTAGCATATGCTAAGGCGCACAGAGTCTATTTCTGTTTTCGATTTTCCTATTTTTGTTTTCTTTTTTCCTATTTCCGTTGTCATTTTTCATATTTCCGTTGTCGTTTTTCCTATTTCCGTTGTCATTTTTCATATTTCAGTTGTCGTTTTTTCCTATTTCCGTTGTGTTTTGTGTGCTTTTGCAGCGTTTTTCTTATTGCTGGTGTTTTCTTAAGTTGCAGTCTGTTTGGCCTCTCAGGGCCACCGTAAAGGAGTCACTTGTAGGACAGTTCCGATAGTAAGATAGTAGCGACTGTCTTTTAACCTTCTACTGATTATTGGTTAATTTGGGTTCCCAAAATGCTAAACTGTTACTATAGATCAGCCTCAGCCTGTCTGTGATGTGTACATACTGAAATGAAAAGGGCAAGAGGTAGATGCTTAGCAGTATTGTGGTTCTGTCTGTTTCCTGGCACTCATCACAGTGACCGCACAAAAAACCTGATATTATAAGAGCAAGTAATATTAACCGAAAATAAGAACTGACATTGTGAAATTTTAATGCGGCTCAGTGCTTAAAACATTTCCTGTTGTTTCAGCTCAAATACAAACCAGCCCTTATTGACTAAAATATCACAGAGCAGCAACTTGAAAATGGGCATGCAATAAATACCCAAAGCTAACCTTGAAAATACAGCTATCGTTCAGTCCCAGCAGATATGAAATCCTTGGCTTTTCTCACAATCTATCTCCTGACCTCTCGCTACCCCCACCCCCTGGTGTGTTTATCCACCATGAACCACCCCCTCCACCACCACCACCACCTCCTCTTCTTCTCCTTGCTCTTAAAAAACTAGTCTGGAGAGGCAGAAAGCTTTGAGAGAAACAGCTGCTTCACAGAAAAACCAATATGCGCAGCTCATGTCTAATAGTTGGTAATATAGACTGAAAAAAGAGAGAGAGCGAGAGAGTGAGACCAACAAACACATACTGTACTCTCACACGGGAGGTCCAGTGGGCCCTGTTCTCCTTTGCAAGCACCCACCAAAGCCAATAACATAATAAGAATTGCAACCAAGCAAATCCAATAAAAGGGTCTCACACATACAAATTAGAATACATACATGAGCTCAGTCTCATAACTATGCCACAGGAGATTTGTAAAATAAACACAAGCATCTAGAAGACAGTGCATACGGCTCATAAACTAACAAAAATTCCTTGCTTGTCCTCCATGAGCTCCCCAATTTGAATTTCATTTTCCACAATGAAATCATTATTTAAAAAAACGGTCCCAGGGCAAACATATTTTCTTGCACACAGGGCCATATATCTATCTTTGTTTGGCGAACCAATTAACTCAATATTGTAGCTCACTTCATATGATAAAGTTCCATGTTATAATATTTGCAGGGTCTTTTAATACTGAACTTTAGCTTTTCTGTTGCTGTCCTTACCTTTTAGATTCAGAGAACGACCCTTTAATGCCTCAATACATCGAAATCCTCTGTTAGAGAATGATAATGCTGGCAGTGTTGCTTATTTCTCTTCTTTAAAACACACATATGTATAAAAGAAAAGACAATAACTGAAAAAAGACACTGTATGTGCAAAATGGACAAGCATATCATCTGCTAAGCAGCACTACATCCTGGCAGGGGATATGTACCATGGTGCCATGTGAATGTGCGTACAGGGATAGATGCACTGCTTCATCAGTTCTTGGAAGTTCTGACACTCTAATCCTGTTGATGTACGTGCAGAACATATCATTCGAGGAGCAGATATTAAAACCAGCTAAAAGGATTGCGTGACCTCTATTTTAATCTTCTTCACTCATCCCATCCCTCTCTAAGAGGTAAAGCATTGCAGTGAGAATAAGGAGAGGGGAGATATGAAAAGACAGACGAGCATGAAGAAGATTAGGAGAATTAGTGAAGTGGCAGAAGAGCTGGGTGAAACAGAGGCTGAACAGCTCTAATAGGGTTAGTAGAGTTGTCAATTACTGTCTTGGATATATTTGGTTGAGAAAAAAACACGTTCAGGAGAAGAGACACATCAATACATACAAATAACACATACCAACTGTGTGGGTATATATATCATACTTGGCTTGTCAAAACAAACATGATACAGGTTCATCCATCCATTTTTTGATAGTCTCTCTCTTCAAAAAAAAAAAAAAAATACACCAATGCGGTGGCCTTGCCTTCTTGCCTTCTAGTTTTGCTCTGATGCAGTTTATTTCTCTACCTCTGTTAGTTTGTACTGTCAGCCTGTTTCCATTTTCAGATGTCACATGATGTATAATATGGGTATCTCTTTTCTACAAAGTCAGGAAATGATTGTTTCTAGATGAATATCTTCTTCCTCAACACCTAGAAATAATGCAAGGCACCATACATTATCATAGACGTTTGCCAAATATGGCACTGCTGATGCTGTTGCAGTAGTAAAGTATGGCTGCATCTTGCTGGGACTTTCTTGTTGGATTTGCAGTGTACTATTACGTGTGCTTTGTTGGCATCAAAATAGAAAAAGTAGACCATTCAAAGAGCTTTTATGGAGTCAGAATGTGACTGCTGTTGGTTTGTTGCAAACTAGCTCTGGCTGTAAGGCATTAAATAGGTCCACAGGTTCCTCCAGTTCTTACAATGACTGATTTCTGCAATAGGTTGTCTCGTGACAAATATCTTTGTTAAAATGCCACCTGTATAGGTATACAGATCTATCAGGTTTTGTCAGAACACTAGGTGGTGTGTTGACTCTTTAAGTTAAATTCCTATGTGGATTGACTTTGATCAGCTTATGACTCACATGCACATGAAGATTAGCTGGGAAAGCATCATTTTCTGATGTCATGACTGGACTGGACTTTTTCTCATACCGTCAGCAAAAGTTAAATGTGGAAACGACACCTTTATACATGTTGTATAGTGATCACTCATTCACTTTATTGTGGTTTTAATCTCTTGAATAAAAATAATCTGACAGTTATCATTTGGCAATTGTTTCGGACTAAATAAAAAAAGATTCAAAGAAGAAGTGCTGATTCTGACGAGATCAGGTGGGCGGTTCTCACTGATTTTTCATGTAATTTCCCATATGACCAGAAATATTTTCTTATTTAAAATTTTAATTAAGCAGCTAACTTACAATCAAGTCAAGGATGATGCAGTCCTAGAAAAAATGAAGTACAATCCATAAATTTTATATCTGATAGAACCCCCTTTTTTGGCCCATTTTTCTTTACACTTTCAGTTCTCTTTCAGTTAAAGTTCAGGGGCATTCATCCTTAAATTCCCACAACAGCATTTCATTTACTTTGACATCTCGACAAAAAATGGGTCACAGCAACAACTTTTAAATTTCTTTTCGTTGTATTTTTTCAGCCATTCAGTTTTTGATATGATAGTGTGCTTGGGATCATTCTGCAACATCATTCTTTTGCATGACTTCTTTTGTGTCCATGCTTTAGCTGTTAGACAGATGGCTTCACATTGGAGAATACAGCTGCGCTTGGGATATCACTTGTGTTGTATGACACAATTTGTGCCAGCCTTTAGCTGTCAGACCGATGGTCCCACATCTGACTTTGAGTTCATGGTCAGCTCAATGACTGCAAGTTGCTCAGGTCCTGTGGCTACAAAACAAGCCCAAATCATCACCCTTCCACCACTGTGCTTGACAGCTATATTTGACAGTTATACTTGACAATATGAGGTGTCATGCTCATGTGCTGTGCAAAGGAAAATATTCCACAAGTCTTGTGCTGCCGTGTCCTTTTTAGAGAGAAGAGGCCTTCTTTTGGCAGTCCTTCCAAGTAAGACATACTTGTTGAGTCATTTTGTAATTGTGCTGTCGTGAACTTTAGGATTTAGCATGCTAACTGTGGGCTGTAGATGAGATTGAATGGTCAGACTATGGTCTGACCTGAATTTGCTGGGACATCCACTCTGGTGAAGGTTGTGTGTTAACACACACCTTAATGTACGTTGCATTACAACTATTGTTTCTGCTCTAATGGTATAATGATTTAATTTGCAATAGTGATAATCAGGCCTGCCGATTATATACCTATCTCTGATGTCATACTGTATATACACTTCATAAATTGTTACAATAGCGTCATTATAAGGTATAAAAGTTGTGTTGCAGCACTGCAAAACAAATAGCAAGTGTGCAAGTGACATGAGAAATAACTACCTTTAGATTTAAAATGACGCAGGAATGTGAAAACCCATAGATTTACAACACGGTGTCCTGTCATCAGAAGGGATTGCCTCACACCTTTCTTTTTAAATTAAAATTATTTGTGTTATACTGCTTCATCTTGCAGGCACTGAATACACACAATTATTAAACAAGCTAATTATTTTCAAGTATTTTTTAATTAATTTTCGCCAAGGTGTGCCATTTAATTAAATCAAGATTGTATTGGACAAAATAAATGAACAGAGAATAAATCAGACCCCGTTTGGTCAATTTAATAAGTGCAAATGCATTCAGGGAACGTTTTCCTTCCTTAGGGCACATAATAATTGTGAAAATGCAGCGTTCAATGAAACATGTTAGTGAAATATAATCTACTAAAGGTATGAGGTTGCCATTATTTTCCTGCAGTCTTTTATTTGCAAGGATGAAGCACTACTTCAGGTTTCTAGTGATGCAAGCCTTGCATTAATTAATCTTTTAGAAGTCTAAACAAAATGTGTGTGGGTTGTGTCTGTGCTTTTCACCCGTTACTTTGGAAATAGCACCCACTTTGCACACCAAGCGCTTTTAGACCAAATGGAATAAATCCATAAAGCCACTCGCTAACACAATAATATAGAAAACTGAATAATGCGGCTAAAACAGGAGTCTGGTTAGATGGGTGGAAAACTCAGGAACTGTTCAACGCAATGCATAATGATCTATATGCTGAGATCTCACCTAAAAACACCTGCTTATTAGAACTGCATCTCATGCCAGAAGATGGCTTTCAGTACGGTCCCGAGTCAGCTTTCCTTTGTTACTCCTGAAGCCTATTCCATGTGTGATGTAATTTACTGAGATTTGTATTGAGGCTGTCAGGATATACACTCATTAGTGATATAAAGCATCAAAAACCTCACAAAAGGAAAAAAAAAAAACCTCACTAAACATAACTATTAATTGTGACAGCAATAGCAAACACCTGAATCCTTTAGAAAGCAGGAAATGCATGTCAGTGAGAATGGGAATGGTACAAAACCCAATCAAGTCCTCTTCTTCTGAATAATGGAGAGAACTGGAGGCAGTAGAAGAGTGGCCCTCTCTCTCTGGGGCAAGAGTCCCTCACATGAAAGCAGAAAAGCCACACGCGCGCACACACACACACACACACACACACACACACACCACCCTTTAACCCTCTCATTAGTGTAATCCTGCATGAGAACAGTAAATTGTCATGAATAAATCCACTTAGAAGTCAGCGAATGAAAGACTTTCACTTTGAGTTGGTTGCATTACCATTTCAATAAGCGTGCCACGCTGCAAAACGTTGGCAGTGTTTGACAGAGTAATTGGGAACATTAACGAGTAGATAAAATGTGGTAAGCGGAGGGAGGCGTCCGTGTAAGTACGTGTGCGAGTATGTCAATTAATTTTTTTCGCAGACACAAAAACACATTTGCAGATTTTCCACTAATAGGGCCAATGAGTCCCCCTGAAGGAGAGAGATTGGTGTGAAAGACTTTACCGGCTTTGTTTGGCAAAACAAAAGAATTGGATAGTAGACAGTAGTCAGACCTTGAGACAAATGTATTCCAGCATTTTGGCCCATAGAAACCTTTGTTTGAGCAGCATGACCTTAGAATAGTGTGTGGAAAATCTCCTTGGGCTAGCTTGATTTCTAAATAAGCACCTTTCATGAACTGTACACAAAGAGAAGAGAGGGGCAAAGTTTAGGGTATGTGCAATTACACCCTGCAGACAGAGCATAAATCTAACCCTGAGTGGGCAACTCTTTGTTTAAATGAGTATCTAGCCTAATTTCTACCTGGCCTTTGTTTGTAGAAGAAGACAAAGTGGGTAGCGATGGAAATAATAAAGTGCAAAACCCAGGAGAGATGCTCCAAGGGAGGAGTGCACCTAGGTCACAAAGCGAGGAGGAGGAGGATCAGGAAGAGCTGGTAGTGGGGAGGGCAATGTATTGTAACAAAGAGAAAAGTGAGCCAGACAAAGACACAGAAGCAGGAGAGTGGAGATATAGACACAAAGAAACAAAGAGGTATAGTCAGTGTAGCACTGGATAAGACAACTTTGTAGTCACTGTTTGCTTTATGGCGAGGCAGGTGCCAAAATATGCAGGAGTTATGTGTTAAAACACACACGCACTCTCACACACATGCACACACACACAAATCACACGCAATATACACATTCATAGTTACAGCTATGTTCTGCATCTTAATGTACCCGGAGGTGCCCTAGTCTCTCCCTCGTCATCAATCTGAGAGACAACTCAAGGCCCAGGAGAGAAAGAGGCTGTGGGCAAGTATGTAATGCACTGTGGTGTGCCAGAAAAAAAAGGGAAAGAGAAGAAAAAAACAAAAGCACAATATAAATCAGACAAAAGTACGAGATGGAACAACGGATGGTGTTCACGCAAATATTTTGAGACTACAGCATTATATTCCAGAGGATATTACAGTGACTGACAGATATACATTATGCACTGAGCGCCACAACACACCAGAGCCCATGCTTTCATTCAACCAGGAAAAACTGCGGTTTAAGAACATGCAAAGATGCTGACACTGCATGAAGTGATAGCAGAATTACACAAACCCAAGACACGAAAGGTTTGACACCGCACCATCGATAATTTCTGCGTAACTGAAGGATGTGTGAAAAGATGCAGCACAAAGTGGGGGAAAAACGAATGATTGGCTGATTTACATCCATTTAGTGCTTCGTATCAGGTGTCAGCTATTGATAATAGGATGTTCTGGCAAGCATCGGTGCTTCAGTCATGCTTTGCAAGCATTTCTCTCTTTTTTTTCTCTCTTTAAAAAAAATTATTCTTCTGGAAAAAGGGCTTTCTACCCAAAAAAATAGCACTGGATAAACATAAATATCTAAACACCTTATTACCATGAACTGCCAGAGGTCATCAGAAATGAAATAAATGATCATTTAAAACCTAATAAGTGATGCACAAATAAAATCTATGCCCTGTTAATGGTTTAGGGGAAAAACCAGCCTAGGAGCAGTAGTCTTTGGCACTTAGAAGCCCTTCAAGTCATGGCGAAGCTAAAAACCAGTAATTTAGAGTAGGAATGGGAACAGAAATCGGGTATTACGACAAGCTTGTTTGGTTTGGACCGAGCTGCGCCAAGGAGGAATGAATGGGAAGAGAAATGAATGAGGGGTGAAAGATGAAACTTTAATGATCCCTCTTGGGAAATTGGGTCATTGCAGCAGCACGGGGAAGGGTACAGATAAGAACAGAGCAAACGCAGGTTTCCAGATAATACAAGTAATTAACGTGAGATAAACACACAAAGGATAACTAAACACATGAAAGCGATAATTATGCACACATTTATATGTTAAGCACATGTGTCAAAATGCCAGACAGGTAGACTTGAAGAGTAAAGACACGTATGTAAACATCCACGGTCAAGATGTTTAAATGATCCAAAATTGCAAATAGAGCACAGGAGGGAAGACAACCAGGAGGATTTGTGCCGAAGCGGCCCCCAGCCCCGTAATTGGTAGGAAACAAGAGGACTCTGAATAAACACTTGTCATGAGACACAGCCTGGCTCATTTTTTTTCTCTGCTCGCTCCTGTCCTCTTCTCCTGACTCGTTTAATTGAAGCTAACTCAAAGTCATGCTCCCCTCATAGCTCGTCCTCCTTGCAGTTCCCCTTCACTCATCGCTAGTCGCAGCTGTCTAGCCTCCGTTCTGCCTTGTGTATCTGTCTGTTGCTGGGACAACAAGCCAAACACCACCTCAAGATTTCCAAATATCCCGACAAACTGCTCTCTGCACCAACTACTCTCAATCTCTAGTCTCCCCCCGCCCTGCCTTCACTGTGGCCTGCAGTCCTCCCCTTAATTCTGCTTTCTGGTCTTCTTCCTAATTATCTCTCGTGGAGGACAACATAGCCCCTACCATCCCCCGCACCGCTTCAACCCCGCTACTGAGAGACCCTGATGAATAATTTCACGTTTTTCTAGCCTTCTCCTTTCCCTCAACCTCAAATTGATTATTGTACAGAAAGCGCAGCTAAAAGAGCAGCCCAATGGGTAATTTGTCTTTCTGACGATTGGAGTGCATGGATAGGTGTGGGGGAGGGAAAAGGGAGAAGGCTCCAAAACGATATGGAAAGGGAGTGAGAAAAACGTGATTATACGAAGAAAAAAAAATAATATTGGAACGCTTCGCAGAGCTCGTCTCTGATAACTCATTCCGTTTGATGTCGTGGTCAGAGGAGTAATTGGGAAGAGTGGACATTTGCATGTGGGAATGTTCGTACGAAAGTGAACAAAGTGAGCAGAAGAACATCCTTGAGGACTGTCTGTAATTACATGAAGCGCTTTGGAAAATGCCGTGAATACAGCGCCTGTCATTCGCTCTCCATCACAAACACTGCTTACAGCCCCGTGGCTACAGACACTCATCCATCGATGTTTGATTCCACTTAAATATGACTGACTGATGTGCTGTCGGAAGACGCTAACCTCCAGGTATTCCAAGCCTCCAATACTGTGAAACTCCCACCCGGTGGTGTGCAAGGCTCTGGCGTTGACAGGGGAGGAGGGTATAATTTGGGCACCACAGGAAAGATCACTAAGTGTGCATGTAGATATTCTGCCTTTTCATTAGGGTGAGGTATCCCATGAATAAGCGCTGCTGAAATAAATGCCTGCATTTATTCTGCTTTAACATTAGGTGACTCACCTAACTGCGTGTGTGCAAATTAGCAGGCCAAAACAAGGTCAGTGGTGTGAGTCATTAGCAATTTTGGTTAAGGCAAGTTCACACCTGGATATTTCTTGATGGCGCTTTGCTGTAATGTGATGTCGAAAGTTGCAAACATTCTTCATTTGCGATTTTTCTTATGCAGGTCCTGCCATGTGCCTGTGATTCCCCATCATTGCAAAGATAAGCTGAATCAGCCACCCACCAGCTCTCCTTCTCTCATCTCTCCGTCTTCCCCTTGCATACACCCTCATCACTTTTCATTCCCCCCCTTGTGTTTTCCTGTCTTCTAACTTCAATCTCTACTTACTCTCATCTCCTTTTGTTTCCTCTAAGCCATCTCACCATCTCCCAGGGCTTTGTTCCTCCCTATCCTTTTTTCTTTTCCTCTACTTCAAACCTGCTGTAAAGTCTTTCGGCAAGGCTAGATTTTCCTCCCTGTTATTTTTTTTTTTTTTAGGCCTGAGCTTTCCTCATTTTCTCTTCCAGCTCTGCTGTGCATTCTCCACCCCCCACCTCCTACCCCCAACCCTGCAAACCCTCCTAATGGATCCAGTGTCTGCAGAATACCAGAGTAAACCACACAACTGCACTGTGGCTTCATGTTTGTCTCTGCTTCAGTGTCTCTCTACTCCATCTATGAAAAAGGGGGGTACAAAAAAATGAATTGAAAACTGCTGAACACGAAAGCAAAAAGAATGCTTCACAGTGCAGTGTCTGATATCTCAAATAAAAACCTTAAAATTAATGTTATAACTTGAAGGGGTTTTTTTTGCGTATTCTTTTATTTGTTAATCTTTAACTAATAAGGGGTCATGCAGCTTTTTTTCTTTTTTTAAAAATAAAACTGCTTAGGTTTAACTTTCCTCTGTTCATGCAGTCATGGAAGCTACCATTAAACTTGATACTTACCCAGTTATTCCATGTTCCCAAGAAACTGCTGTTGCTTCTGATAAACTCAGCAAATATTGTGCATGAGAAGCTTTTTTCCTCCCAATTTTGTGCCATAACTTATATCCCCGAGGAAATAACAGGAGGATTCCGCTTAGTAAACAATCCCGTCTCCTAGAAATTATGTTTTCACAGTACTAATTTGCCGCAAATATGTTTTGTTAAAAACGTTAAGGGCATTAGTAATACCGTTTTGACTGACAAAGTAATATGTTTGCAAATCGTTGTCACTGAAGAGTCAGAGTATTCAGACTCAATTAAAGTTTATTTTTATGCTTCACTCTACTGAGGTTACAGATAGATTGTGGTCTGGGAGAAATACTGAAGAAAAAAAGTTAATTGAAGCAAATCATCCAGTGGAGTTGAAGACACAAGTAGCTGCAATACTTTCACACATAAAGGATCCAATTTCTCCATCTAGTTATTTTAAGAAGCTGAAATGCCAATCAAAAAATGACTCTCTTCGCTGAATTTGAAAAAAAAAAAAAGTGTGTACAAATAATTCCCACCTCAAAAATATAGAAACTATGGATCTTGATCCTGCTGGTTTTCTGTTCCATGTAGCTCTTCATTACAGCGACAAATTTAGCCTGAGATAACTCTTCTAAAAATGTACAAGCACAAACAGCAGGAGTTCAAACAAGCCTTGTAGCTCTCTGCCTCAGAGTAGTGAACCAATAGGAGTGCAGGCAGGAGGCTGCAACAAGCTTACAGGTGCCGGCGTGATAGACAACGCGATAACAGACCGACAAGGACAAACTGTCACATCTCTGCTGGGCTCGGCACTCCACAGGTAGACGGCATCCCGAGCAGCCCGAGACAGTGACAAATGGACACAATTTCCCTTTATTTATCTATGTGTTGTGTGAACTGCAGAACACATGCTGGCCTGCCCCCCCATAAATCTTTATCCGGTTAACACAATGCCAATAAACCAACACATTAGCCCTCCCAAGCAGGCTAATCAAGCATATCGCACAATGTGTAGAGTACACGAACACATTCCTGATTAAAAAAGAAAAGAAAGAAAGCGAGAAACACATCAAAAAGACATTATAGAATCCCTTCAGAGAAGTGCCGTTACTCACAGGCATCTGCACACAACAGCAAAGCATTTCCTGCTAAAAAAGAAAAGAGAGAGAGAAAGCAAAATAGAAAGGATGGACTCAGAAAATAAATCTGGGGGCAAAAACATGTCACTTATAACCCCGGTAATAAGTTTCTACTGTGGAGATGGAAGAAGGCTGGAAAAAGCTTTAGGGAGTCAGGGAGGTCAGGGAAGAGAGAAGGCAACATTTATACTGGTTAGATTTGATAAGGCCTGGAAATTGCTGAGTGAGGCATCCACTTCCAGAGACAAGCAGCCTGCCAGTCTGTCTCGGTGACTCGGACCGGCTTGGCTCAGCCGAGAGGTGCCTCGTGTGACAAGATGTCCCCCTCTGCTATTAACCCTGCTGACACAAGCTTTCCTCTTACACAAATACCTACATCATCAGCTGCCAATCTGACTGTTCAATCTACAAACACTGGACTAGAATTAATGTTGCCGCCTCTATAGATGAGCTTGCTCCCTGTACGCAAACAAAATCATTTTGCAGCCCAAAAACGACGCCCTGGTCTCCTTCACTGATATCAACACACACGCTCACTAAAACTCTCCCTGCTGGTTTTGTCATATTACCTGACAGAACACCAGCAGATTTTTTTTTCTTTTTTTTGCTCAGTGCCAAGCAGTCACTGGTGTGAATGGCTGAGCCTCTGGATTTAATTAGTGCTGCGCCCATATGGATTAGCAAACAGACAGGCGCACACACAAGCTGAAAGTATGTCACATTCCCACCTGATCAGCTCTTAACATTGCCCTTGGTGGCATGCAAACACAGATGCACACATGAATACACACACCAGGGGGAAAGAAAGAGGGCGGGGCGGGCTGAGCTTTAGAATCTGGCGAATTCTTTGCTGTAAATTTAATTGGTTTTAGCAGCAGTGCAAAGAAAACGTTAAGGTTGGCTTGCTGCACCATGTGCACAGAGACAGCTGCTCTGATGGGTAGGAGGTAGGAGGGAGCAAAGTGAACATACTGCTAAATAGATTATTTTAAAAACCAGCCAGGTTGATAAACAACATACTGTCAGCCTGGCAACGCAGGGATGCAGATGGATGGAAGGACACGCAAACACACAGTACCATACTCTGCAAATATTCACTTTGCCTCTAATCCCATTGAAGCCTACGCAAAGGACAAATTTCTGTCTGGTGTTGTTAATCTCCTGGGGTAGTTAGAGTTGTTGGTCATTTCTGAATCATTCTCGATGTTTAGCCAAGACTCTTTTACTGGTATGTTACCAACCATTTGTTTCCTTATCCCACTCGCCATACAGGACAATTATAGAAAAGTAAGCAAAAGTAGCATGAGACTGAAATGATGTATACACAAGTTGTGATATTACAGATGTTTTTTCAGGTTATTCAATAATGATTATCTTACATAGTATATTTGGTATTTTCTGCACTTCTATGGCAGCTGTAAAACTTATGTCTCAAAAGCAGAAGATCACAAAATAAGATCTTTGGATGATATTTAAATATGACTACAACCCATTTTTTATAATGTGGTAATCATTTTTCTTTAAATACTGTAGCAGCACAAAAATCATTTTGATTACACAGTGAATTGTAGAAGGGCAAATGGCATCTATTCCGTTCCCACTCAAACCCTCAAGTGCTTTCTCTGCTTTGTAACTTGGGTAAGTGGGTATGATCTCACTAGTAAAATGAGTTTTTTGGGATGCTGAAAGCAGAGTTTAGTCAATGTGGTCACTAAGGACACAAGGCTCTGAGGCAGGGGATTGATTTTGCTCTGGTTCTGCAAAGTCATAAACAAGAACCATACAAAGAAGCAGAAAAGAGGTAGGCATTTCAGGCTGATAACTAAAGCAACGCCTAAGACCACCAGATCAATTATTCCCGATCTTTTCTTGCAAAACAACTGGAGATGAGAAAAAGACTGCTTCTTTTTTCTTTGTTTGGCGTTTCAATCTTAATATTTGGCCATGCTAACAAAACTGTTACAGAATGCTTGATAATTATTGTTCCAACCGATAAGGTTCAATCAATAGTTAGGCTTCTTGAAATATTTTCTCTTTTACTCTGATATAGCATTTGTGACTCTTTCAAGCTGTTTATAGCTCTTATTCAATAATCTAAAGGTAGGAAGGTTAACTGTACAAATCAGACTAACATTTAATAGTTTTTAATACTCAGTACACAACACTATGCGGCCTCCTTGCCAGGGACAATAGAATGTCTGCTTTGAATGAAAATGATGATTTTGTCTTGATTGCATATTCAAACAAGACAGAAACACCATTAAGCTCTGCTCCAGTACACTTCACCATCTGATCTGAGTGGAATATACTTGTACTATTGCACCAAACAGCTTATAGGCAATGGCCATTAGTCTAGTAAACCATTAACAGTGTTTCAGTGTACCTTACTAGAACTACTCAGTGAAGAAAAGAAAACAGATTTCCAGGTTTACTTGTAAAATTGTACACCACCATGCACAAGCGACACCTAATTTCTTTAAATGTTGCTAGAAAAATGGGAACCTGATGTCACAATTGATTAGCACAAACATACATGGAAAGACTAAAGCAGAGTTTAAAAATCAATATAAGCACATTTACTCTTCCGCGAAGCCTGAACTGTATTATCCAAGCTTTCTTAGTTTGAAGAAGTCTTAAGGAATAGTTCTCCAGGCTTCCTGAAGGACATTCAAAGTTCTTCTTTGGATGTTCACTGCCTTTTGTTTGATTCCATGTCAAGATAACACTGCTTCAATACAGGCCCCATTGTGTGTTTTCTACCAAGGTATACTTCTATTGAATTGACAGCTTGTTTGGCATCCGTGTTTTCCCGGTGGATCAAAAGGTGGATATTACAGTAGCATTCATAATTCCATCAATTTCCACAAGATCCCCAACATCACTTGCACAAACAAAGCCCCAAACCATCTTCCAGTGATGGCTGTAGACACTCACTATTGCACCTCTCTTGACCTACTTTGTACATGTTGATTGACGACTGGAATCAGAACTTTTAAACACGAATTCATCACCACATAAGACCTGTTGCCACTGATTTTCAGTCCAGTTCTTGTGTAATTTGGGATACCTCAGCCTTTCCTGCTCTTTCATGTCTTCATAAATGGCTTCTTGACAGCCACCCTTCCATTCGGAACATTTCTGATGAGGCCTCGGGCACTGTTGATAGTTTTTGTAAGACTTACCACTTCTTTTGGCCTCCACTTATCCAATTTCCTCACCCTGCACACTATCCTACTGAAAATTAGTGAAAAAGCAGTAGATATGCAAAGAAAAACTTCAGAGAGCCTTAGGAACTATTGCTCAAGACCACATTAAAAAAATCCAAGAAAGTCTGGCTCTGTAGAAGACAAAAAATGAGAGAAATGAGGAGTTGCTTCACTTTTGCACTGTATTGTAGTTTTCTCCAGTCCACTTTTTTTTTAAACAATTATTACATAAACAAAGGAAGTAAGGGGGGTACAGGAGATGACAGGATTGCTTAGACAAGTTAAGCTGTAGTGGTTTCCTTGACACTCTATTTATTACCTTAAGCCTAGAAGTCAAATCATGCACGTCTCCAAAAACAATAACCTGAATGGACAGTGTCATTTCCTCATTTCTGCACATCAGTGCCCACAATGTATGAGCCTAATCGAGTCATCAATGATATGTTACAGACTGAGAAAAAAGCTGTAATACGGTAATGAGGTTTGGTTATCCTTTACCCTTAAGGCTACTCAAACTGAAATGTGGTATTTAGTTTTAGCTGTGCAAATAATGAATAATACATAGCAATATATGCTACGTAATGTGATGGCGGTTAGAGCATTTTATGCAGCTAAGCTGTGTATGAATAATAGCATAATCTGCTGCAATTATGTATAGATAGCTTATAATTAGTTCATTGTAATCCCTCCAGCTGTCTGGCTCTAAGCAGACTCAGCACTGTCTGGATCCAAATAGGAAGAAATGTGAAAGAGAGCAGTTAGGGGTAGGGATAACCTTATTCTGGGAAGACACTTTTTGCATTGTGGACTAAAATTAAATAATGTCCTTCACAGTCTGTTGAGAGAGTCTTTTATGTCTCTATATGCAGCAGAGAGAAAAAAGTGACACAAAGAGGAGAGAATTAGCATTGAGACGAGGTCAGAGTAAAATATCATTCATGCTCCAGTCCCCCACTCCCACACACAATAAAGCACACCATTCCACGTCATACAAAGGCTTTTATTTTTTTAAATCTAGCCTTGGTTGATTTCCATTCTCTTAATTTCAATTCACTGTCTCATTTGGCAGCATGTGTCCAAATTAATTGGTTTGTTGTTGGACATACTGTTTTCTTCCGCTCTGCTTGACATAAATATGCAATTGCTTGGGGGTTCGAATAAAAAGTGGGAGGTCAACATACCTTTACGGTAGTCTTACAGTAATTTACAAGGCAAAGAACAGTGAGCCTTACTGGGACTGAAACCCTTGATTAGACCCAGTAGGTGTCTGTGGTGAAGGTAGCCCATGTTTAATAGCTTTCATTGAAGCGTACTGACTAACATGCATGGGCTGTTAAAGTCCTGGTGTTTTTGAGCTTGTCGCTCTGTTCAGAAACCAAATGGGAGTGACAAGGAGTACTATTGAACAGCAGACTGTGTATACTGTAAACAATGTACACCACATGTCCTGCTGTGTGTTCATGAGTGCGTACAGCATCTTCCACTTTACCTTCCCAAAAGCAATTCAGTACCAGAGTTACCAAGTGGCACTGTTGCTTTTAACTACATAAAGGTCTTCACACACAGGAATGAAACACAGATACCTATCACAATTATGCATTCCCGATAAAGGAAATGAATTGCAAAGAAAATGTTCAACCAAGCACATGCCTCTGACTTCAATAACCAACCTTGCCTACATTTGGTCTTTACAACAAACTGTTCTCAAACAAGTGCAGGGGATAACTGGCTGTGAGATTTCTGCTACAGCCCAGTGCAGTGGAGGGAAATACTGTATAATTCTTTGTTAGGCTCACAGCGCTGAAAATACTAGATAATGAAACCTCAAGAGCAACATATCTTTCTAGAACATTACTCATTGCACTGGTCCTATATTCTGTATTATCCAAAAAATCATTAACCACAGTTTTGGTCTGCTTCTTCTAAAACTCTGCTCTGTCCTGAAACTGTCCTGTTAAGGACACTAGCTCATGAACATTATAAATATACTTTTTCTTTTGTGTTGGTACTCTACAAACAGATTTCTTTTTTACATCATTAGGACAGATGAAAACATTTCAGAGATGAACATCTTAAAACAGTGAGGCATACATCTTTAACCTAATGTCTTGGTTGCAATGGGGAAAGCGGAAAAGCCGGGCATCCCTGTTCCCTGAAGTTTTCTCAAGCTCATCGCTGGGTATTCCCAAGCACTCCCATTCCAACTTGGAGATATAATCTCTCTACCAGATTCTCAGCCAATTTTGAGGTTTCATCCCAGCTGACCATGCCCAGTTTAGACCTTCAATTGGAGGCACCTAGAGGCAATCTAATCAGATGGCCAGAGCACCTTAACTCCCTTCTAATTTGGAGAAGCAGTGTCTGTACTTCTGTCACACCTTCGTATCACAGAGAGTGAGGCTCCCTGTTAAATCCAGAACTGAATTCAAAATCCTGCTCCTCACATACAAGGTCTTGAATAATCAGTCCCAATCTTATCTTAGTTAGGGCTGGATCAGGTGACCCTGAATCCTCCCTTAGTTATGTTGCAGTAGGCGTTGGGGTATTCCCATGGTGCATTGAGTATTTCTTCTTCAGTCACCTTTCTCACTCACTGTGTGTGTCTGCATTGAATCATACTTGTTATTAATCTCTGTCTCTCTTCCACAGCATCTTTTATCCTGTCTTCCTTTTCTCACTCCAGCCGGTCACAGCAGATTGCCGCCCCTCCCTGAGCCTGGTTCTGCCGGAGGTTTCTTCCTGTTAAAAGAAAGTTTTTCCCTCACTGTCGCCAAAGTGCTTGCTCATAGGGGGTCATATAATAGTTGGGTTTTTCTCTGTATGTTTTATTGTAGGGTCTACCTTACAATATAAAGCGCCTTGAGGTGTCTGTTGTTGTGATTTGGCGCTGTATAAATAATATTTGACTGAACTGAATCTTCTTCTACAATCTCAATCTTTCAGTTGTTACTTAAGTTCACACATGAAAGATGTATAATGTCAAAATGAATGGCAGCAAACCGACCACTGATCCAGACCGAGACAAGTACACAACATTTACAATTTCTCTTGAAGACACACAATTCAGTCATGGGTGTGAAATGTGGAGTGAACAGGCTTATCAAACAGATAGGATTTCATATGTATCTGTAAGCAAGCATCAGATATTCTCATCCCTTGCCCTCTACCCTATTTTTTTCTCCCTTTTCATTCCTCCCTAGTATCCAACACCACCTCCAACTCCCCCCATGGCAAAGCGAGGCAAGCAATAGTATCTGCTCTATTACAGTGCCTCTGGAGATATCTGCCTTCTCAGCATGCAGCAATGCTGGAGACGGAGAAACACATAAACACATATGGCGCACACACAGTGGAGACCTCGGGTCTGAGATAATCAATGCCAACAGAGCAGCACTGGCTAGAGAAGGCAGAGAGAGGCTGATTCAAGGCTGAGCTCTGTTCATATAAGAAAAAGCCAGCAAGGAGAGAAGGAATGATATCTGTAGTTCTGTCATTGTGAACAATTTAAAGCAATCAAAATTGTTGTTTTTATTGTATACAGACATTAAAAAAAATGTATTCCAACAATAAAAGAACACCACATGGCTTCAGCATCTATTTATAAATTGCACGAATGTGAGGAGATAAAAAAGGGCGACAGCAAGAGTGTAAGACATCAGACTGACAGCACTCCTGCATCACAGTCGCTGTCTCCGCACACGGTGTCAACAAACCTCAAGGAAAGCTGACAAGAGGTGCAGGTGTCCAATGGCTATTAGTCTAAAAACTTCCTCATCTGTCAGTGAAGGGAACCAGTTAGTGAAGCAGCTGTCAATTAAACAAGCACTCATCTTGAGAAGCCTCTCACACTCAAAGCAGAGAGTGGGTGAAAAAAGACATGCATGACAGGTGGTTGTATATGTTTTCTTGTCTCTCGACATTTCGGTTCAAGACCTTTAGCGAGACATTTTTCATGGCATATATGACATAGATTGGTTTGATGAAGGCCCATAAGGGGGGGGGGGGACGTACTGAAATGCCAACCCGGAGCAAAAACAGAAAAAGTGAATCTTGTTGTTCACAGGAGTCTCAGCAGGGATGTGGAGCTTTCCATTTTTTTTAAAATCTTGGACAATCAAGCAATGGTACTGAGAATGCAAAAAACGGACACGAAAAAAATTGTACATTTCAACATTTTCTATGTCAACGCACTATTTATCCACAGCACTAAATTAGATGAGGGAGATTTTGCCTCCCAGTACCTGATCAATCCAATTATCAGTCCAGCTATGAAACCTGGCTCAATTTGTTCACTCCAAATGAATTCAGTGGGCTTATAATTAACCAGCTCTGCTTGGAAGCCACTGGGATAAAATATAGGAATATGGAGCTTGGAAAAAAATTCTTATCAGCATGTGAATCTTTCATGAGAAGATGTAAAACCTGCCAGGAGGAGGTTTGCTTACAGTCAATATGAAATTCAGACACTCAGTTGTATCATGAGACCCATTCAGACTTGACATGCATGGTGAGATCTGAGAGAATACACATCTCACTGAAGTAGTAAAACTATCAAAAAGCACGAGCCAGCCGTCTCTATATCTTAACTCTCTAGGTTGACTTGATCTTGGTGGTATTATCTCCCTTGTCTCTCATATCAAGAATGTAGGTTAATAATATTTAACTATGATCTCACACTGAGAAACAAAGGAAACATATGCTCTTTTTTGTTGTATTTTCTCAGTGGAAAATTCAAATAAATTTGTGTAGGTATTGTTAAAAGCAAACAACATTAGCACATTAGGTTGTAAGAGCGTACCTGTCTGTCATTCATCTGCTACTATACATAATGCTGCTCTAGAAGATAGTGGTGCCATCAAGCAGAGATTTGAAAGCTTTTTTTTTCAACCTAGTCAGCGTGGACCAGATGTTGAAATTTCATGTTAGTACAAACAAAGCTTCTGTATTTAATACGATTTTTTTTTTCCTAAAAGTAGTAAATTTTACTATGAAATGCAATATTTAAAGTTTGATTAACAATGGTACTGTGCATATATATCAGTTTCCAGTGAAAATGCGTTCCTGTTACTGACCCACATGTGACGGCCTCTGCCCGACCCGCAACCTTTTTCTCTGCATGTGTTCCAGCGCCCTGGTGGGCGGGGCACAGCTTGTCAGCACCAACTGGGAACACCTGGGCCCTGTTTTCCCAGACCATAAAGCTGTGGTTGGCACTTCATTCTGCCTCTCACTCTCAACCCACCGTGTCATGCATTTATTTAGTTTTTCTTAAGGTGGTTGTTGCACTTACATGACCCATAGCCACCTTCACACTCATGTGGACTCATCTGGACCATTTTTTAAAACGAGATTGTTTTTTTTCCTTTGTGCTTTTTTACATTTATACATCTAGTTAACTCCCAGGCAAGATTGATGTAAGGGATATTTATGTCATTTTCCATTGTTTGACAGATTACAGCTATCATTTGTTCATTACTCTGACCTCATCATTTCAAGAAAGCCACACTACATTACTAAGGGGACTAGTGCTAGAGTCATACATTACATAGACCGTTCTAACAGGATTCATTAATGTTTTTTTTCTCAGAAGCTGATCAATTAATATAAACTCTACATGCATAAAATAAGCTCTAAAAAGTCCCCTTATCATCCTTAACTTTGAAAACAAGTGACTATGATGGAATATCATCTGACAGATCAGCTGTAAATGTCATTTTGCCTCAGTAGCAAAACATGAAGCAGAAATGGAGGCAAATGTTTATTAGTACAATGCAAATATTTAAATTGGATATCACACCCTGAAAACATGTTACCGCAAGAAAATAACAAAGCACTACAACAATACAAGAGACATTATAATAAACTCCACCAAAAAGTAATATTGGTGCATGACAGTATTTTTCTTATGGTTGACTGTGGTAAATTGCCAGTAGATTGCTGTTTTGAAAATGACTTGAATTCTGACATGTTTTGCATATCTCATTAAATAGTGTGTGTGTGTGTGTGTGGGGGGGGGGGGGTTATGCCCTGAATGTAGCATAAAAAATATAAAAATTGTTGACTATAGGCACATTACCTGCTTTTAATGTGTGTGTGTGTGTGTGTGTGTGTGTGTGGAGGGGCATTAATATTTGTATAAATTAATACACAGTCACAGTGCCAAAGGCCATATCACTCAGAATATCCTTTTAATTATTTCCAGTTCCTCCTCAGTGTGTCTTACTTTTCATTTACAACTCAGCTTTATCCTCTCCTTAAGCTTCCAGAGTTCCTTCTAATATGTTGTCTGCATTTGTGCCTCTTTGTTATATTTCTGTGATAGCCTTGGGAATTCTGGGAGAACCAGTAAAGCAAATACTCCACGGAGAAAAACACAGATTGAGAGAGGATGGCCAAACAGAGCAGGGATCTATTGGCAGATGGAAATTGCATTATGAAATGTCTTTTCATATTCCGTATCATTTCAAGATAAAATACTGCCATACATTTGAGAGAATCAATGGGATAGAAAGCCTACTTGTAAGCATATACTGCAATTGTGTTTGCAGACACTTGTACCTGACTGCTAGGTTGTAGTAGATTGGAGAAGGCTTTCATTCAATTGTCTGTCTCGCACAACATGACACAGACCCTGAAATTGGCCTTGATGACAGAGAAGAATTTATTTTGTGGGTGAGGGTGGAAGAACCCAGCCAAGAAAACAAAGGCTGTGAATTTTAGTTTCTACTACAGCTACACTGGCAACTAATTGGAAAAATGATTGAACTTGCATATTTGAAACAATATCATAAAATGTAAAAAGGTAAAAAGAAAAATTGTCTGTTATTATTCAATTATGTTTTAGGGATTGGAAACATTGACAATGACAACAATGTTTCGCTTTTTTTTATGTGCTACAATATTAATGTTAAAAAAACAACTGTGTATTTTAAGGATAGCAGAGCATCAACATGAAAACACACAGGCACACCTTTGTTTTACCATCTCCCTCACACACATGCATACAGTTTGTACAGTAGTAGGTATGGCAATTTTACAATGGAGGACACATTAACGGTCATCAAAGCTTCTCAGCAAACAGCAGCTCCTTCGCAAACATGTCGGCAAGTATTCCCTCAGGAGCGAGGTAGCGATGCTCCAGAAGGAGGAGAAGCAGGAAGAAAATGGCAGAAAATAGGGGATGCAGAACTGACAGCCAGGCAGGCACAGGAATGTGGTGCCTTGGAACTGTTCATCTCATTATTCCCCTTTCCAGGGAGAACCCACCACACCCCTACAACCCCCCCTACACCCACTCCCACTCTTTTTTTCCCCCCATTTTTGCTGCATGTTATAAATTACCACATCTGCAGCCTATTAGAGAAGATACCAGAATCTTTGGTTGTGGTGGGTAAGCAGTAGGAACAACACTGCATACACAGTCAATTACACTGCTGCTGCACTAGCAACTGCTCACATCTCTGATTCCAAGTGTCTCTCAGTGCTTTTATGTAGTGTGAGTTCTGTGAAAATACTCTGCTGAGATATTCTCAGTTTCTCGTATTATTTCTCCATTAGTGTTGTCTGATTAAATGTGCTTGTTACTCCAAAAAGTGACAGCATTATGTTACTTAAATAAAAATGTTCATTTGCTGAACAAAGTAGTTTTTTACACTACTTGTTGCATTACTTTTGTATTACCCAGCAACATGCACTCACTGCCACATAATAACCTGTAAAATCTGTAAAATTTAAACATTACAAATCAAGTATTACTGATTGTACATTAAAGAGGTAAGTATGTTGTCTTTCCACATACTTGGTACGGGTTTATGTCTTAGCAGCAGTGGCTAGTTTGCACTTTAACATCACATTCTTATCCTTTTCAATAAAACTGAAATTTCTATCACATAAGTTCATTTTTCCCACTGGTATAAATATGTTCCCCAGCACACTTTTGCCATTCCTCTACACAATCTCAAGTTGGGTGATCCCAGGACAAAGCCACAGGAGATGGGTGTGTTGATTTTTTTTATATGTAACTATGTTAATATATTAGTACAATAATGCATTACATGACTGTGTTCAACAAAAATGTAATGGGATCATGGTAACACTCTAATTTGAATCACATTAAAGTCAACACTGATCATCGGCCACATTATAGCACATTTTTTTATAGTGTGCTTCAGTAATGATGTTTAAAATATAACATTTATTCAGTATTTGTTTCAAACTATATGTAATTTACTTTATAGTAAGACCAGCCCAGTTTACTGTGGCGAAAGTGATATTTATTTTCATCACCTAAATAAATAGCTGCAAATGTATTTAGCCAATTCTGATTTTATGAATTTACCAAACATATGAATTCAGAATCTTTTATCTTGGCAACAAAGACCTAAGAAAATAATTACATAATTAATGTAATATTCTGAAATGGTATAAACTAGCTTAATCATCTTAAATCACTGTGTTTGATTGTGCAAAAACTAATTAATGTTTCCTATTTCAGATGAGCAATGATGGCTATAATACCAGAGAAGCTACGTGCCTTTGAAGCAGATACAAAAGCAAAAGCTAAGCATTTTACTCTAATGGCGTCCCAATTTTACTTTGTTAAGCAAAACGCGAACGGCGCTGAAAGGATCTGTTTTTCTAAACTGTATCGCTTCAAAGACGGTTAATAACAAACAATAAACGCTGAGATGAATTTCCCAGCAATTTGGCTGTCTGGTGTTTATTCAAAACATATAAGATTTGATTGTGTTTGGCAGGAATAAAATAAAAATGCCCGCCTCTAGTAGATCGCATTAGAATTTTGATGTGCTTAATGATAGTCCAAAAAGTTGGCATTTAATTCACAAACACTAACAAACAATCATCAAACCACAATTACGCAGCCTGCCATCTGGGAGAGTGTTCATTTTTCATTTTCATGGCCTGAAGGGACTGTCAGAGTTGTGCATAGAGTTATTTCTTTATTTATTTCAACACAACAACACCCAACTTTCAGCAGCTGATACGATGAGACACAAAGTGAAAAAAAGGCAAAACGTTTGGCACCTGAGGGTGTTAGCATTAACCCTGAGCACACATAAGACTGGTGGGTGCTGGTGACTGTGGTGTGACAGATAGAGGATGGATAATGCTAATATCTTAGCAAGTGCACAGACATCACTCTTCTGTTGGTGACAGCGGGATTACTACGCCACGCTGTAAGCACTTAATATTTTCACAGTGACAGTTTCACAAGCAAAATGGCACAGCAGACGTATCATAATTTATGTCCGTAAATGGTTTGTCAGAAGTTTTTACTTGATGATGGGGGTTTTGTTATTAATTGATTCACTTATTAGATGCACTGCTACAGTTAAGCATGTTAATGCTGCTTATTGTTTCTTGTGCAAAGTTACAAATCAGCAAAGGGGTGAGCATAAAAGGCATATGACATCAGAGCAACCTGACACAACGAGCGTAGGGTTTTATTGGAAATAGATAAAATCAGGTTGTATTACTGCTCTAAGGATGCAACAAAATCCAACCACCAAGAAAGTTCTTTGTTTAGAGCGTGAAAGGCGAGGGGAGGATTTATTGTCAGGGGAAATGGGACAAGCCAAACAGTATCTAACAGGCAACAATTAGAGCAGAATACATTAATTAAATGCAAAATGCTGCCTAGCATGATTTAATGGGCGGAGAAGAAATGAAGAGATGCAAGGCAAACGAGGGAGAGATGCCCTAATATATATTTTATGCCACTCATATATGGGCACACAGAAGCAAACTCTACACAAAAATCATTCAAAAATCATAACCTCATGACTACAATACACAATATGCCATGTAAAACTGGGTTCCTACAGTGAATCTAAATGACATATGTGTGATCATATATAAAAGTAGATTCATCAGTTTTGTTTTTTCTTACTGCTGGTTTAAACACACACACATGCATACACAGAGACACACACACAAAAACACACATACACACAATATTCTTTTGTTTAGAGAAACTATATGGAAAGCAAGATGGTTGCAATTACTGTTGTCATTCAGTAATCACCCAGAGTGTAAAAATGTGAAGGTCAGTCTTTTCCTCTATCATGACGCTCCAACTGTTGTTTCGGTTAGCATGCATACATATACAGCCCAATTCTCATAAAATATACACACAGACACAGACTAAGGGCTAGCTTTTGCGTTATGATTATATGGCCACACACCCAGGAGCCATATGGTCTTTGTCAGAGGCTCTTGAGTACTTTACTTCCCTTCTCCTTTCACCAAGCCTTTGCAAGCCAAACAAAGTCTTTCCCTACGTCCTGACAGTCTGGTACAAACTTGGCTCTTGGAAAGGCTCAGCTGAGGGGAATACAGCAACTAAAACTGTTTAGACAATACTTGAAGAGCACTCGCCCCCAGTCTCCAGACTGTAAACACAAACCAGCTGTCCCTGGAGTGTGATACTTATTCACTGACTGATCTAACCATAGGCCAACAGGGAGGGAATAAGGGAGCGGAACACAGGATCAGGAACAAGAGGATAGCACAGCTTCCACAGACTGTCACAGGCAATTAGAAATAAATACTGATATGTGGCTCTGTGGCTGTGAATTGAAGACCATTCGCAATGTGTCGGTGGTTGTCTATAAAACAACATCGCTTCCCGTCCATATGGAGCGAAAATGACAGCGTTCCTGTGATATACCACTCTACTGCCACTTAGAGTCTCTTACTCCATTTATCCAGAGCGACTGGAGACAGGATGTTGTCAGCGGCAGTGACAGCCATCTGAAGTAAAGAGACATCATTTAAGGGATAGGGGCAGTCAGAGGGGGACAAGCACTCTAAGAAGCCACCTCTCTGTCTTTGCTGCCTTGTGTATCTCCTGAACCTGCTCAGTTTTAGCACAAGATTTCAACCACAGAGAAAAGACAGGGTCCCATCACAAGCTGGCAGTCTGACAGGTTGACTGAGGTAAGCATATCTCATTGTCCACGTCAAAGAGAATAATACAGTGGACATGTCTATTAATGTAACGCATTTGTGTAATTACTACTTCATATGGCTTCCACTGACTTCCCAGCTACAACTACAGCTCTCTAGAGTCTGGCCACAAGCCAACAGTGGCTCAGTAATATTTTGTGTGGCCCAGCAACCCTTCCATTCATCTGCAATTTATGTCACACTATAATAATTATCAGTGACTGAGACCAAAAGGATATTCTACTCAGTTTCAGCTTCTTTGGTATAACTGTCACAGTAGACTACACCTAGCTAATACCACCATTTGGGTCCAATTTATATTGAGAATTAAAGCAGATTTTCACATCCAGTATTATATTATAATATTATATTAGTGATATTATGCATACTTATTACATATTTACTACAGTTTTCCATAGTCTGTCTTTCTAACAAAAAGAGAGTACATTACAATATTGAGTGTGTCCTATCAGTAGGTGTTAATTAATATATTAATATAAAAAGAACAAGATAAAATATTAACAATAATAGCTCCAAAATAGTTTCTAGAGTTACAGCATACTGGAAAAAAAGGGTTATGAAATGCTCCCTAATTTCAGCTCGTAAGCTTCCTGTAAACTGTCAAGTTATGACAAGTGGTATGCTTCAATATAGACTCATGAAGTCAAAATAACAGGGTTGCAACATCTGCTGGTGAGCAGGGGACACATGGTTCTGTAGAGCACATCTGTTAATAGTATGAATAATGTATTAGTTCATATACCAATAAATTGTATATACAAACAGAGAAATCTTGTGGGACGCTCTAATTGCATGACGAGTCTCGGTTCTGTATGGATGTCTTTCCCTGTGGCTCATTACTTCATCACTGCAGTGTTGCTGCTTAACCTTCAGCCCTGCAATGAGCCTCACTTTCCTCTAGCAAATGACAATGTCCAATTTCATTAAGAATAACATTTATTTCTCTCTCTTACTGAACCTAAAACTGTTATACTACCCAATAACCTTTGGAGTACACAAGCTGTGACTTTGCCTTCACCTCAATAAAGCTCTCCATGATTGAATCAAGTGGCTGAGGTCAACAGGACATATGTTCATTTCCCAGGGTCCGCTAGGGTCCCTGCGGGCAGGAAAAAATATGCTGAGTGTCTTCAGTGACATTTATTGGATAGGAACTAAGTTAGATTTTTCCCCTTTTTTTCTAATTTCATCTCTTTCACTTTTAGAGAGGATTCCTCTACACAGTGCGTGCACGAGAGTGTGTATGCCTGTGCTCATGCATGTGCGGATGTTGTGCATGCTTACAAAGTATTTCAACCCCGTGGTCATGCTTCAGGCACCAGCACATAGTACATCTGTCACTGTCTCTACAACTTCACCTCAATTTTCTGCAAACAAGTTCCACTTCTGTGCCTTGAAGGACAGATACTTCTTCCTACGTGTCTTCTGTTCCAGTCTGTCTCTGTCACTCCTTTCCTGCTCCCATCACTTTACATCTGTCAGCCTCCAACAGCCTTTTGTCAGCCATCTCAAAGCTTTTCATCATCTTTCCCCGATGTTAGTTAAATTGTAACAGCAGCAGAAATGGTTTTAATACAGTAAATTCACTTGGAATTGAGTTGAGGTTTTAGTAAGTTATTATTTCCCACTGTAGCGCTCACATTTTCTTTGTCGATAAGAGATGAAAACAGCTAATTCTCTCTGTGGGATTCTTGTCAGTGTACTCCAGCAATCTCCAATCACAGTACAAAAACATATTCAAAAAACATATATTATATAAAGTGGCAGCATAATAATGACAGCCATCTTAATTGACTGTGACCTCTTTAATGATTTGGGGGGACATTAGTAAAAAAGAACATTATATTATATGTTATAGCAAATGACTATTGTCATGTGTTCATAAAGAAAAGCCTAATTTGACCCAAGTTAATTTTTGATGCAAAGTGCATGCCATCATGTGAGTGCCATCAAGTCCTCCCAGGTGTGGGACATATATATGGCTACCTGTAAATACTTAAATAAATATGCTGCAATCTCATTCGCATATTGTGTTGTATGCATGAATCCATGCTGTACTGATGCCCTTCACCACCTGCTTCATTCTTCCAGCTAATGTGTTTATTCTCAATAGGTTTTCTTTTATTATATCATTTTTTTTTCTTTTTAACCAGCACAGTTTGTGTCTCACTAGACAGACTGCAGATAGCAAACACAATGCACAGTGGTGTGAACGTTTACTGTATCTAACTATAATTTTGTGTGTGCACTTGCTCTGTTAGCAGGGTAAGGAGATTTCTGCACATGCTAGTGAATGAACCCCATTGTCTTTTTTTTTTTAATGAAAGACCTTGTTTATTTAAACTAGACAATGTTAAACCACTTCCTGCACATATTACAGCATCCAGGCAGTAAAAGTGCCTGTCACCTGACCTACCACCCACAGAAAACATTTAGGCCCCTGATAAACAAAGAAAACTTATAAAGGATGCCCTCAGTGGCCGAGCAGATAAAAGCCTTCATCAAGCAAGACTGAGAAAACATTTTTCTTACAAACAATGACAAGTGACCATCGTAGTTGCTGAGCACTTACACAGTGTTGCTGGCTTCAAATTCAAACATTTGATGTTGAAACTGTGCATACAGTATTTTAATTAAATACAGCATTGAAAAAATTTTCCAATCGCTGCATTTCATTTTTAACTGCATCTCGCAGAGCACCGCAACTTTTTAGAAACAGCTGAATTTTAAAGAGAAACTGTAACACATCCACTGCCACCTTTTTGAAAATATCTCCTTCAAACAAAGCAACCCTACACCGTTACTATTACCCTAAAGAGGCTAAACAAATTACTTCACACACTTTTGACAGAGTAAGGTCAGTCCCCTTTTTAACACTCCCCAGCTCCTCACCTCTCTCTTCTAAACACCTTAACTCAGCAGCATTTGCCAGAGGGCATTTTGTTTTACCATGTAGCCCCAGGGTGACCCATGAATCCGTGTGACCTCTGAAGGATAAAGCAGGGAGACATAATTCATCCAGGCAGCTTCAACAAGTCCTCTCTGTGTTCCCCCTCGACCTTAAAACCTGGCAGTAAATTTAGTGAGCTACAAGTAATAAACTCTCTCCCTGGAGGGCTGAGCTTCTCAAGGTAGGAGCGCTGATCTAGCACTACCATGATAGCATTTGACCAACTCTTTCATTATAATTCAAAAGGTGATCCAGATACTGGAGGGGTATTATTATTCGAAAACCTTGATGTCTGCCCATGAGATTGAGTCTGGGTAGCGCACTGCAAAGCTGACGCAGCTGAGCAGAACTGGGGATTGACAGTAAAAGATGGGGAGCTCTGAAGTGTGTGAGGGCACGGTCGTGGTTATTAACCCTTGTCACCAGCACTTTCAGGCCATTATTTACTCTTGTTTCATTCACACTAATCCTGGTATTTCTTACAAAAACTGCCTAAAAGACTGTCAGTCTATGTGCACATACCCTGTTCTGACGCTCGCAAGTCCTGACCTTTTGCTCTTTGGCCTCTTCTCCTTCAGATGGTCCATTCCAACAGTCAAGATAACACATAAACACACACGTATGATTGGTTGCATGCAAGCAGATGGATTCCTGCCTGTGACATAGTGCAGTAAAGGGACTGTTTAACTGGCAATTCCCCATGCTTGCTGTTTCCAGGGCCATGATTCAGCAAGTTGAGGTTGTCACCTGTTGGGAACACACAGCTGACACCTGTCTGAATTTCCTTTATGGTCTCTCAACAACAAGCTAGTTAGGAATGAAAGTTACAAAATAAAAAGAAGATTGGAACTGCATGATGCTTTTCATGTATAATCAGATACATGAAAGTGGTTAAGTTGGAAGGTGCCAAAAAAAACCCCAAAACTTAAATAAACACTCATTTTAGTACAAATAATTGAATAACTTTAATCATGTAGATTATCGTAAGGTTATATGGAGGAAATAGTGAGCAAATGAGAAGAAGCTACTTGCTTTCTTTTAAAGTAGATATTAAATTTGCTGCTATCACCGTCTTCGGAAAATTTAATTAAAATTTTTATAAAAGCTTAAGTGATTAAAATCTGGTCGTGTGGGTAATGGACCTGGGTATTAGATGGAACTTTTGAATTCTTGATCAAACACTTACAGATATGAGACATACTTTGGTGTTGTTTGACTGCTTCCATTGATCCTGTTTGTAAGATGCAGTGTCTGATATATAAAACCCTCCTGGTGTTTTGCATCTTTTTTCTTTAATGGCACTGCCAACATGAAGACACCAACAACAAAAAAACCCAACAAAAAAAACCCACACAAATTAAAAGGAACTTACTGGCTACTTCCAGAGAAGCATTGTGACTGATCGCCTGGCCCAGATAGTTTCGGGCCACACACACGTAGCTGCCATCGTCTGGCTTGCTCCGTCGTCCATGGACGATACGCAGGAAGAAGAGGGACCCACTGGGAAGCAGCATACGGTGGGAACGGGGATTTTCCCGATCCGTCTCAACACGCTCCCCATCTTTGTACCATTCCACCGTAGGCGGCGGACGGCCCTCTGCCTTACAGTTCAGAGTGGCTGGCTCCCCTTTGGACACAATGAGGTCAGAAGGGTGTTCCACAATGCGGGGAGGGAAGTCTTCCTGGCGAAGACGAGACCCTAGAGCGGAAGAATGGCACAAGATTTCAGGTATAGCATTTATTAGAAATTAAGCTACATGCAGATACATGTTAGCCGAACACAAAAACACCCCAACAACGAGCCACAGTGAAATATAACAGATAATCCTTCCACTCAATAAAGAGTGGTGGTAATCAAAACAGCAGCAGTTCTAAAGGAATTAGACATGGTACATTATTATTGATGTGTAAGTGCCTTCATTTAGCAATAATCCAGTCTGACAGTGTAATTACCACACAAACACATCCCCTCTCATACTACACATCCCGCCCCATAATATGTTTTGTTCTTGTTTAGTAGTTTGGAACCCCACGAGGCAGTGTAAATTAAAAAGAAAAGAAAAAGATGATGACACGCAAAATCCTCAGGAAGTAATATCTTTGAAAGCATGTCTAGCCTTCAAATGTGTATTTATAAGACGTAAGTATTCATAGCTTTTAAGAAAATCTTTTAAGCTGAACTATAATAGGATTACGGCATTATCTGTGGTCCCACTGAACACTGGCATGTAGATTTTTGCGTTTATTGTGCTCATTTAAATATTTAGACTATTTAACTGTAGTAAGACTGCACTTCAGTTAAAACTGAAAGTGGCTGAAAGATCTCCAATAAGTATACTTTATAAATGACCCAGGAAATTTATAGTTTCCAAAATATTTTTGTGTTACCTCTATGGAGCTTCTGTGGTATTTTTTGCAGCTGCCTGTTCTGAATGCCTGTCCTCAGGATAAACCATCACTTTCTCCCCAACCTATTCAGTTGCATATATATTTTTACACACATTTATTTATGATACGTGTTTATAGCTGAAGCCAATTTCGCCATCGCCTCAGAAATTGTTAAACAAACCAAGATGAAATGAAAAATCTGCAGCCACACCTACACAAAACGCCCACAAAATCACCTCTAATCCATGAAATACTGTGGAGATGTCAGTCATACTGGTCTTTAAAAGAAACCGTGCAAGAATGAGTCCCAGTGAGGCAGAGGACAAAGAAAACCTCCCTAATGAGAGAGCCAGGTACACAACTCCAATGCCTCTGTACATCTTACATTCTATTCATCTCTTTCCAACCCCCATCACACTGAAGCACACACACTAGCACACTACCAACAGCTCTGCAAACAGACCATTACTCATTTTCTGTCCTCCGTCCCTCCTGTATTTTCTGAATCTTGGGTGGATTCTGCAAGACTGCCACAGGTGTTATTGTTTTCCAGAATTAGTTTAGATTACCTGTAACCCTAACACAAAATGCACAACTAGGTGTGTGCAAAGGTGGTAGCATCGCGCAATAGAAGAGGGAGGACATAAATGGCCATTTTGCAACTGCTGTTTACCCGTTCTATGACTGTGGAAACACTTCTGTTCTTTCCTGCTGTTTCTAACAGTACTTTATACAGCCTTCAGTCGGTCTTGCATTAATGTACCAATGGCCCTGTAAAGCTGATAATCACACTGTGCCAGAGAGTGATGAGCTCCTACACTCCCGCTGCAACCAATAAATCCCACACAGACAAGTGTTTACTCAGATAGATAACACCTTGTGAAATGGGTGAGAATGTGATCTACTGGGTAGTGTGGTGCAGTTCTGGTGTTTGTATAAAACTGAATTTTCTCAGGAAGAAAAGAAAATAGTACATAGAATACAACCCCCTACCACACAGTACACAAACTGATAAGAACAAAAAGGTGAGGAGTGTGCAGGCTTATCATTAAAACTGAAAGATATGCTGGAATTTGTATGTTTTGCATCCACAATACTCCATAATTCATGGACAGTAGCCGTTTGACTAAATGGATGAAGACAGCTGAGATAAGTCCTCCCACTCCATGAATTTTACATTTTTTTATTACCTTTCACCAAATTATTTCCTTTGTCTACTGGTCATTTTTTTCTGTCAAATGATTGATCTAACTAATAGGCTACGTGTTAATGAATGCAAAATTTGGCAAAAGTTGATTCCTACATAAAACAGATAATTACACATGTAAAGAAAAAATTATCCTCAGAATCAAGCAGGAGCTCCACAGCAGTTTCTTATTTAACAAGAACACCTTGGCATGGCGGAAAAGTAGCCTGAAGGCATGTAGCAATGATACAAATCTGTTTAAACAGATGCCTGAAAATGAATGCGCTGAATTTTTAAGCATGGAGCATTATTTTGGCCATCTGAGTGGGCTTTTACTGCAAGCTGCCAATCACATGGAGAGATACAGAGGGAGACATTACTCAAAATGCAGTCTTAAAACTATTGCTTCTGTGTCTGAAAATGATGTCTCACTTTCAGTATCTTTTTAAAAAGCTCCTGTTGTCCTAAACAGATCAGTGCACGCAACACAGAGCTAAAGTCCAGTTATCTCTTGGAAAAGGTATAACAGACAGCCAATAGCTAAGTCACGCTAGAATGACAATAGTACAGCAACCCTCTTTGCAACTAGGAAATATTGGTGGTTTTTCAGTGATTGCACTCAGTGACGAATTATAAGTAGCTGCAGTGACCAACTGGTCACCAAAAGGTCAAGCCTCCAGGCAATCACTTTCAATTGCAAGGTGACTGCACAGGTCATCTGGTGGGAGGCAACTCGTCTCCAGAAAGTTGTTTTTGGGCTCAGACTAACTGCGATCAGATTGTCAAAGGTTTACAAATAACAGCCGTCTAATTTTTAAATGCACACAGATGCAGACAAGATGTTGCAATCAACCTGAGTCCGTCTGAACTTATGAGTAAAACTTGTCTGTGACATGTCTCTTTGCAGTATGGGGCTCAACCTGTTGCCAACTGGTTGTATTCTGGTTATATTCCTGTATAAAAGCAATGTTGCTTACCTACTGTCATTTTGCAGTTAAATCGCCATCCTTCAGCACCAAAGTCACTTTGAAGATGGCACTAATTGCAAGTGGCCTGGTCAAATAACTATTTCAGAGACAAGGAGATTGCAGGTTCACTGCATGCAATTGCAGTAACTCACTAATGTGCTGTGGTCTTCGACTACTGTTTTCCCTAGTACGACTGTAGCACAAACTGGAAGCCTTGAAACACTGACTGTAGACTGACTGAGTCTAAATGATCAGAGGGCTTTCACAAGGTTCACAGTACAGTCACATGCAATCAGTAGTGATCAAATTAGAATCAACTGGAAATTTTTTCCCCACCAAGGGACCATTTGGAGCCACTGTACAAGTTACAAAACCCATTTAACTATCCTTTTTTTTCTTTTGCAGCTGGGATTTCTGCCTACAAAATGATGGTTACAATGTTGAAGCAATGCTAGTTAGTCTCCAACACTTGTGGTGTTTTGAGCAGTTGCTTGGTAATGATATATATGATACTACGTTTATATGTTGGCCATGACAATGTTAATATTGCATTGTTTATCGGTGGTAAAACATTTGTTGTTAATGGGAATTTCTGTTTTATGTAACTTTTGTGTGTGTGTGAAGATGGCCATTTTCACTTGTACTATCCCAAATAAACTGCATTTAATTGCCAGCTTGACCCCATTCAATCACAAACCCTCCATCTTATATATGAGGGAATATTAGGGCAACATTAAGAAAACAAAAACCTTTTTGAGAATAAAGTCAGAATTTCCAGATTAAAGTCGAAATTCCGCAGTAATATTGCTTTGGTTTTTTTTGGTTTAACACCTTACCATTCTGAGCATCTTAGATGAGCATGTACATGTTAACATTTTAAGGTTTATTTATGCATTTTTACATACAGAGTCCCCTTGAGGAGCTTTATATTGTAAGGTAAAGGACCAACAATAATACAATATAATAATTTAAAGCGGTGGTTGATGGAAGTAAGAACTGGATCTGATGTACTTGATTAAATGTAGGGGAATCAGTAAGCTTCTGAGGATTCATCCTCTGGGCACCATTAACATTTGCACTTAAGATGTGCACTGAAATTGTTAGAGCTCCGAGGGAGGAAAAAAAGTAAATTGGGTAAGTAACTCTCCAGTAGCACAGCCTGTGAAGGTAGCAGCAGAGAGCAGCGTCTCTAATGCATCATTCTGATCCCAAAATTGAACCAGAAAACAATGCTGCTTGAATGAAGAAGATGCTTAAAAAACTCTGAATCATATAGAAAAAAGATATTTAGCAATCTTAACCACTACAAAGAAAAGCAAAACACATTCTGCAGCTTTTCAAACCAAATATTTAAAAAAAGAAAAGGCAATCCCACCAATACTGCTGTGGGCAAAAACTGTAAATATTTAATCTGAGTGCAATTTTACACACTGTCTAGACATTTAAACCAGTATCAGAACAATACAAACAAGGCAGCCAGTGTGGCCTTCGGTCCCTGCTCACAACACACATGCTGTTTTCCTTGTTCTTAATTGTGTTGGGCTGATGCCTAGGGGTCCACAGAAGTCCCTGAGCTCCTTGGCATTACTGAAAGGCAATATCAGCCTGCCACAAGTGGCCCCCAAAAAGACCAGGCTTTATCTGCAAAGGGCCAGCAGCCAGCAGACAATCAGTATGCAAAAACATGCACAAAGGTGCACAATGGAGTGCACACGCACACAACAAAGGTCATTTGTAGCACCTATGAACCTAAAAATCTTTTTTTCCCTTCTTTTTTTTAGTTAGTCGTTCCTGAGGCAGTGCTGTTGTCTTGTACGGATGTCTGTGTAGTTTTGTTTCAGACAGTGAAGAAAAGAGGTGAATAGTGCATCTCTCTGGAGAATCAAATGCAGTAGAAAGTCAAGCTATATTTGGATAACAAGGCTGGTATTTTGTATGCCATTCAAATTCTGAATATGTAAAGGAGAAAAGAATGCAAGGGGGGATATATAATAGGAGGAAAAAAGATGTAATAATAAGGGAAGAGGGGCCTTTAAAATAACAAATCATAAGCACCGAGATTGTAATAACACAATGGGAATGTAATTTAGCACAATGTTGGTGGTCTTAGGTAGCCCACCCCAGTGTCATCTACTGTAGAATAATGTATGGATTTATGGCGCATGAAAGGGGTGTATGACAGTTTGGAAACAAGTCAAAGAAACATTGCAAGAAAATATCAAATAGCAGAACCAAATGAGCACACATGCTAACACACATTTCTGGACCCTAGTCTTGGGTTACAGTTTTCACCTCTGGTTCACATTCAGTCTCAAAATCTTGTTCTTCAGTCTTAAGATACGCTTCTTAGACAAAGTGCATAATTGTCTCTTTGTGGTTTGTCCAAACAAGCAAGTACAAGAAAAGCACCAAGTGTAGGATGCTGGAGACTTAGCGGCTTCCTCCTACCTTGTTGCTGGCAGCTGTATTACACGATCATACAGCTGCCAGCAGCAGCAAGAGTAACGCTGACGCCAAGACTACCAGAGTCTCTTGTGGTGGTAAATCTCTACCTGCAGTACAATGGGATTACCTGTGCTTGAACGGCAATGCCATTTTGGAAAAGCAGGACTCAGAGACAGCTAATAAAGGCAGGCAGATTTTTTTTGTGAGGCTTAAGAGTGTGCAATAAGTGGAACAGCTACATCTTGTTAAGGCAGTCCCTTTGTTTCAGTGTGGAAAAAGTCATTTAGCTTTCTTTTCTCGTGAGCCTTGGGCTAGATCGTGGATCAAAGTCCACACATTTAATGGAGAGGCAGAGATTTCCAGAAGCTTCTAAATTCGGTACTTGTGCATCAAATGACAGCGCATGTTTGAACAGACAGCTTCTCAGTGCAGATTTTAAGGAAAGGGATTGAAACAAGACAGATTTAAAGGCTAAAAGAGCATCTGAGAGACCGCCATGACAAGTCACGCTGATAACCAAATGACCACCATAGTATCAACGAGCACTGCTGGAGCACAATAAAACTAACTGAACTTGGTAAAATGCCTGAAGGTGTTTTGAGTTTTAGGTAGCAGCCAAAAGAGAAAAGGTGATATTTTTAAATTGAGGAGCCAGCAAGTGCCACATGAAAGTTGTTACTCCTCCACCTTTGGCCAGACATCTACATACACCTCAGTTAAAAAAAAAAAGTGGCTTCAGTATGAAATGACTCTGCCTGGATAAGAAATGAGTGCTTCACAGACTTAACTAAGAGCACCAAGGTATTAGTGTGACAAGATGATAGTATGCAAGTGTTTGCTCTGCATTGCTGCACCACCTTGGGTATTTTAACCACATCTTATTATACTAAAATGTCAGCATAACACCTAACAAATCCACTTCTCTAAGGCCATGATCTCACTAATGTGGATTCAGCTTTATATCAAAAGGGACTGCAAGAGAGACCAGAGGCTTGTTTCACAAAACTGTGTAGCACTAAAGGTTACATGGACACAAAAGGTAAAATCCTGCGCGGTGTAATAGTGATTTTAAAAGCAGCCCACACGGTCACTTACTATTAATTTTCTCCAATCTTGAGTCATAATTATCACAAAAGGGGAGCTCGTAAATGTCATATCTGCCCCCGTTACTTTAACAATTGATCAGTGTGAATGTCAAATGAGGAATATTCATATTATTTAACTTGTCATTTATAAAACTTGAAAGAAAGGGAAATATGATTAAACTACCAATCAAAGATGAGGCCTTGTGCTAAGGCTTTTAGGAAGGTTGATGTGCTATTGTTTAATGGCTCCGAGTTCTCACAAGAATACTGACTTTAATAAGGCCACAGAAGTACATCATAGAGTGAAAAGTCTCATAAACAGATTAGGTTTTATTTTTCTACAATAACGACATGTTTTTCGGGGAAATATATAAGTGTGTTTTCTTGACGAACGTCAGAAGAGAAGATCCACCTCTTATGTCTGTTCATTAAAAAGCTACAGCCTGGAGGTAAACTGATCTGAGCTTCTACCTGCCAAGATACACTCTAGCATATAACCCCCCATTAAACCACAACTCATTTTTACAGTTTTTACAGTTTTTTTACAGTTTCCTGTTTCCAGTCTTTATGCTGAGCTAAGCTAACCATGTCGTGCTAGTGGCTTCATATTAAAGATGTGAGAGTTGCAACCATATTCTCAGCTCACTCTTGGTAGGAAATGCACTTCCCAAACTGTCAAGCAATCAGGCTACGCATCTGTGGTAGAGACATATTACAAAGATTCACACATACTCATTTGTTAAGTAAAACAGAAAGACGAAATGAATGCCAGACATTCCTTCTCAGGCTGTATAAACTACAATTAAGTGGAGCAGTTCAACACTGTCATTCACACAAGAATGCAGGAAAAGGAATGTGAGTGTGTTTTTGTGCCCGTGTGCGGCCAGGACAAGGTGTCTACAACCGCACTTTGTCTCATATTTTGCTGAAACATTTGATTTTGAATTGCATTTGTACATATGGTTATAATTACTGGGAAGTTATGATCAACTTTGGTTACAATGCTGTAAATTAGGGTTTCTTTCTTCTCTTCCTACAACACAATGCGCAGTGAGGCAGTCTCCAGGGAGGACAGTCAAGGTCATGGACAAGATAACACCTCCCAACTGCAGCACCCAGATGTTCGGGGCAAGATATGAGCAGAGTGGAAATAGGCTTACCACAGGCCTAAAATTTGATTTAATGAAAATCTGGACTAAAGGCATTTTCATTTTTCATTTATTTTTAAAATTATTCTGAGATTAATATTTAATGATTACATTCACAATTAAATGAATACCAAATTCCAACCAACCACCATTCCTTGCCTGTCCAATTAATCATTTGCATTCAATGAGATTATGAAAGTGCTTTGCCAAAGTCAACCATAGGGGAACCACCATGAAAAACATTTATAAGAACATTGTTAATGAAAAACTTCAAGCACTTTCCCCAAGCTTCACATGTGTGGTTTAAATAAGCCGACAAAGGTAAAGAGCTTAAGGCTAAAGATATCTAGAGCTCAACCAGCAGCCTCAGTATGAATAACTGTATAAGCAGTGAAAAGACCAAAGCAGGTACAAGAAAATTCTCGAGACAAGTCACAAAAGAGAAAAGGGTGATGTAAGCAACTGTCATTTCTTTTGTTAAACATATAAATCTGTAAATAATCTGTTGCACCTCCTTTTGTTTGGTAAGATAAAATATGTCAGATAAAGGTGGGGGTACGGCAACTCATTTTGAGTTATTTATTCACACTGATATCATGTCGCTATCGCCAGGCGCCGTTTCTGCAGGTCGTGCACCTCTCGATTTTTGTAACCCGGCCTTGTTGTGCTGCCGCCACCACAGCTGGGTTGAAGACACAAGTGTACAATCATCTTGCTTTTTACTGCCGTTTTAATGATACATCAGTACAGAAGCTCACCGATTCACCGGTTACACAGAGGGAGATGTTGCAACAGTTTGAAAAGAAAACTCTGCAATCCCTTTGCTTTTGGTTTTGACTTTTCCTCCTATATCAGCACTAATGTTGGGTTTAACCTGAGTTGCAACACCTATCATTCAGGAAAATACTGCAGCAACTACCTGCACCATAACGTTGGGCATAAATGGATGTATGATGATGTTAATGGCGGGGTACAAAGCGAGCAATGCAGCAGGTATGCTGGTGCCTATAAGGGAAAAAATCTATCCAAACCTACCTGGCTCTGTGTGAAAAAGTAATTGAAGACACAATTAAACCTAATCACTAGTTGTGCCACACTTGGCAGCAAGAACTGTAATCAAGCTTTTGCAATAACTGGCATTGAGTCTTTCAAATCATTGCAGAGAATTTTGGCCCACTCTTCTTTGCAGAATTCAGCCACATTGGAGGGTTTGAACATAAATGGCATGTTTAAGGTCACAAGAAAGCACCTCAATTGGATTTAAGTCCAGACAGTGACTTTTAACCCTTTCCAGACTGATCCTTGTCAATGCCTTTTTTCTCAGCTGTTTCTTTAGATCATGGCACGAAATGTTGCTTTTTGAGATCTTTCAGCCTACTTCACTTTGTCAGACAGGTTGTATTTAAGTGATTCAGCAGGTCTGGAAGTAATCAGGCCTGGGTGTGGCTAGTAACACTGAGCCTTTAAAAAATGTGGTGAATTACAATTGATTTTAGGTTTTTTGAAAAAAAAAAAAAGCAAAGAAATCAGAAAGGGGGCAAATATTTTCTCACTGCACTGCATACAAAAGGTGTTCTGTTTTTCTTTGAGCCAGAAATGACCAGGTTTGGACAAGAAGGTGGAGTACTAATTAATGAGCAGACACTAGCTAGCTTGATTAGCTAGCATCATGTGTGAGGACATCTTTCAGGCACATCCCTTCAGCTATTATGAACAGCTATTATAAAGGGGAATATTAGATCAAAGACAGGCTGTACCAGCTGTAAATGTGTCTGTTTCTGCTGTAAATGTGATCTTAAAATAAAATCTGTTAGCAGCGGCTTGCAGTCTGACGTGGACATGTGAGAAGCTGCAGTTTTTGACACTTGTATGTTTATAGGCTTAATTTTTGAGCCCTGGAGGTTGCTGTTTGGTTAAACCATACCCATCTCCTCAATTTTAAAGCTTCTGTGCTGTTTCTGGACTGCATCTTGAAGATTCTACCAAACTTAAAGCATCTATTCATAGACTGACAGACATCCTCTCCAAACAGCTGCAAAAGTGCTTTAAGCCTCTGTTGTACTAGTTTCTACTATAGTAGAGTGGGCAGTACCACATTTTGTCACACTTATACACATACAGACTCGCATAGTGAAAACAAAACCCAGACAGGCTCTTATGGCTGGTAAATAAAAGAGAGAGGAAAAAAACACTTTGGGTTGCCATCTGTTAAATGCTCACTGGGAAGGTAACACACAATAAAGTCCCCTGGGCATACTCAAACCAGAACATTGCTGGTACATGATAATCATCTGAGCCAAGTAGGTCACCAGGACACATTAACTGCAGGATAAATCCATCAACCTGTCTATAACTCACATAAGGGGGCAAACATATTGCACGTGTCTTATGTCCCTGCAGAGAGAAAGAATCAGATAACTTTTTCCCCCTTTCCCCCATTCATTCATTGCCGTTCAGCTTATGCTAATGCTGTTTAAAAGTAAAGTCTGCTGTGTGAAATATTGTCAATAGATTCTACATGTTTGGCTTTTTATGTGCTGACCATATTGTTTATTCCTGCACCATAAGCTAAGGTGAGATGATTTCAGTCGTTTATCTCCGGTACACTACTGCCTGGAAAGGCCAGTAGCCCATCTGAGAGGCTTATTCTCACTCCATTAAATGTTCACTGGAAAGTAAAGTGGCTGTACAGGCCATTGATTATCACTCAAGCAGAGACCGAGAGCAAAACTTCCCATGAATAGAGAGACAGTGAATTGGCAAAAAGGTCATTTGTTATGATTACAGAAAAAAACACACACACACACACACACACACACACACACACACACACACACACACACACACATTTGTATATCTGTAATGAATTATTACACATTTAGATTTTTTAATGAAATGCATTATTTAAAGTTTTAACATGTGTCTTATCATTTCACTAGCTGAAGCTACAGTGTAGTCTACAGTCTTAGTATAATCAGTTAAATTGAGTACATCAGACCACCTGTAGTCTATGTTGTTTCCTTCCCTGTGCCCTTAGAGACTTGAAACTTAAAAAATAAATGTTTTATTTAAATAAAACATTTTCTCCTAAACTAAATAAATCACATTAGGCTCATGCTGCGCTATTGCATGTCACATATGCATGTCTGCATGACCTACATTTATTTTTGGTCCTAATTGTGCCCATGGTAGTGACAGCCCAGATGTGAACTAACTGTCACACTATGAGGGGAGCCAGACTTTGCCCAAAGCACTAAATTCAACTACAAAACTGAAGCACTATAATAGAAGTCCTTCTCATTGGCAAAATCCCATTTCATGCACAAACACATACTGTACACACGCTATTTATGCCATGTCATAATATTAATGGACACACATACAATTAAACCCCCAAATAAGCTTGCAATTTCCTCCAAACCCTTCTTTCTTAAAGTCTCAAATTCTGTCTCTATAACGAAGACGCAGAACAAGATGCCACAGTCATGGATTGTACAGATAGTTACAGCAAACATAAGATCTTATTAAGACAGTTATTATAGTTTTATAGCTCAATCAATTTCACCTGCTGTGCAAATAAGCCCCAAATGTAGACATATACCTGATATACAGTATACACTTCACTGCCATAATAATAAGAGAAATAGCAATAGTAATAAAAAATAATGTCTTGGATTTTTTTTTCAGGTGTTTTGGGGCATTTCTGTACATTTTAAATAGTAACATTTGGTGTGAAGTTAAAAAATCCATAAAAAATATCCATAAAAAATAACACAGAAATTTCCTTCATGCTATATTGTTCTGTATTTTTTGGATTTCTCTTTTTTAGTGCTGCTGTTAGCATTGCAGATAGATTACATTCACACATATTCTACATTTTAGACAATATTTATGTTTTTATTCTTGCCAAGAATTATATTAAGATCAATTCTGTTCTCACCTGTGTCTGCTACAGGCAGATTATTAGTATAACTTAAATACTGACAGGGGAATCTTTGACTAAAGACAAGGAAATCCATCCACAAGCATCTCTGACGTTTACCAATTAACACATTAAGATTGTTAATAGTCTTCTTAATCTTAATCACTGGAAAGAAACTAAATGAGCGCATTTCTTAAAATGGGCTCATTTCCTGCACATTAAGACATTAAAAATGGGTTGCGCTCTCAGTTTGCAAAGCACATTGCACTTTCTTATGATACTAACAGCCTGTTATCTTAGCTGGCTGACACCTGTTGGACTTATTCGTGCTACTTGTGGAACAAAGAAAAGGGAAATAAATATCTTCTGATTGCTTAACTCATCAGACCTTCAGGGAATCTGGTTTTTCAGACGTCCTTTGGTTCCTTGTAATGAGGAAACTCTCTGAAAGCTGGTTTTAACAAGTACTGAAGAAATGAAGCGTGGCATGTTACTTTTTACCCACAAATCAGCAGGTTCACCTGGAAATGCTTATACAGCAGTGTATATCACATTTAAATGTAATTTTGTCTTTTCTCAAAACAGTTTCAAATCTTAGGTCTGAACATTTTAAAAACAGCAACTGGTGTTTCACACGTTGGCAGCGTTCATGCCGAGGAACCACATGTAAGTCTTATCAAAACACAGCTGCCGCTTCTGCTGCTGCTGGTGGTGCTATATTACCACCATAAAAACACATTCCTCATTTGAAATATTAGGCCTTAGTGGACTTGCGATGCAAAATGCAGTTTTAATCCAATTGAATCGGGGGAGTTTTTATCTTTCTTTAAAAAAGTGTAGTATTTCCCACCATTTGTAAAACTGCTTAAAATAAATCATATAATAACAAATGGTGGTAATGCTATTTATTCAAACTGATTATGGGAGTTTGACTTGCCAATGTCACACATAAAGCATGAAGCAGTAATGCAGTAACATACAAGTGGCAAGAAAGCACAGCAGTGAGAGAATGAGAGCTGGCTTCTGGAAGTCTATAATATCCTGACCATTATTTCTTTATTTTTAACAATCCTGTCAGTCACTTCCACTCCACAGATATCATTCTGTGTTTCTGCCAGATTGCTTTTCACTCTATATCTGCTATTTGAAAGACTAAAGCGTTGATAAGTTCAGGTTTTTGTTTTGTTGTTTATTTTTTTACTTCTGTAAAAGATAAAAGCTTACCATAGGAGAGGCCAATAGATTTTTTGAGGGTGATTACTCATGTGGCAGCAATTTGAGAATTTATCTGTGTGAACAGCTTCTTATTTGGCTCCATTTGCAATGGTGCTGTAGATCGCACGTGTTGGCACAGGTTCTTAGGTTGATTGTTGACGCATAAGCCCAGCTTTTGGGTTTGCTTTTGGATTCTTTGAAGGGTAATGATCCAATAACCTCTTTATGCTTTTGCGGTTATCAAAAAAAGGTGTTTCTGAGGTAAAATGCTTCTTTCTGTGTTGTACAAACTTGTGTTAAGAGTTAACACGTTGTTTTCAGTTTCAGAAATAATGATGTAATGAGCTGCTTACAAAAGATTGTATTGACACAATGTAAACGCAGTTGATTTGTGGAAAATAAAACCAAATCTGGCTACAGTTCTCATTTGATCAAGTTCATAACAAAGTAGCTGTTTGAAGTCAGCAAAACACTGCAGGTATTTTTTTTTTTGTAGATTGGAATTAAATATGGTGTAAATCTGCTCTTTTAGCTCTCATTGCATTGGAAAATCAAAGTCAATGTGAACACAACCTCTGTGAGATGAATGAGCAACTGAACTTTCTTTTTATCTCTGTTTTCATACAGATTCTGAACACGGGTTAATTAACGTATTTCACAACACCGCTACCAAAGCCTGCCGATGCCATGCCTGTCAACAATTGTTCCTTTCGTTCCCTCTCATTAACCTGAGCCGTTTTCTAATGGGATGAGACACTGGCCGGTGGCGTATCGTATCACTCAGCAAGCCTCAGTTTCACGGACTATCAAAAAATGGCCTTCAGGCACAGTGTAGCCCAGCACTGCTAGAGAGAAAATTGAATCTAGTAAGCAGGCAAAGCCCGGCTTTATTACAATATTAGTTTCAGCCTTATTTACACAAAGTCTAGAGCTGAATTCAAAGATGGAAAATTCTTCATGAGAGCAGGCAAAAAATAAAAAGAGTTCTGTTTCTTGTGGAGTGGCTGAAAAATGATAGAAAAGTGATGAAGAAAATGGTTATTCAACTAAAATGGTTATTATTCAGCGATAGCAGTGAAAGATAAACTGAATACAATGTGCATCATAAATTTGTAACATGTATGTTTGATGCTTTTACAGCATGCTAAATTAGCTGCCAGATGCTCATATCCCTCTATTAAAAAAACAAAAAACACCAAACATGACTGACATTAACATTTTACATGAATATATATTTATATTTTATAACTTTACCAAAGTTATAGGTTTTAAAGTTAAGAATACTTTGAATCTTTACACAGAGTCCACATGTCCATGCATATGGTGACTAACACATAGGGCACATATTTTCCACTGTCTTCACAAGCTAATGAGAGTTAATATCAAAACACTTGAGATGCTTTCACCTGCATCAACCTCTGTCTAATGACGGGAATATTGGGTACAGTGTTTGGCTTTGAGGTTCTATTCGTCTGTTCGAGACTGTTGCGTTTCATTTCAGTGTCTGAATTTAAATGACATAAAATTCTAATATATTATTAGCACCCAGTGGCTCGGTTCCATATACTTGAGAAGCTGACACCACACCATCTGTCACTATCCTGGTGTCTGAAAATATCCAGTGTGATGAAAAGCTCCTCTTAACTTTTCTTCTAAAACATGTTTGGAATATATTCAAATATGAAACTCCTTCAGTCTTTTTGCTATTATACTTCAACATGCAAAACAACATACTGTTTATAGAGTGATTAATTCACAATATATTGTGAAATTTTCTTTTTTTGAGGTGGGAGGCGGGATTCCAAAAGTAGATCACACTAAAAAGTCACTTTCCTATGAAAGTGCAATATCCTCTGTTTCTCAGCAAGATTTATCTATTGCTCATCAAGCACTCTGCTTCCACAAACGTCCACAAAAATGAAGTGTACTAACTCAGACTGCAACAAAAAATGCCACTTAGGCTAATGTATATCCTCTAAGTCACATGTTAAATTTGAATTATGTATTAACAAATAGATGCCAGTTAATATTTCCTTAGAATGTTTTACAGTCAAGCATCGCTTTCCCAACACTTTTCCCAACAGACTACCCATGCACTACCCAGGAACAACAAAACCCTTTCCCACCCCAATGCTGACAAAATCCTAAAGGAAACACTGATCCAAAGCATAGTGTTTCAAGTGCTAACTAATAATAGGTGCCCTAATTAAAAGAAATTTATGCACGTTTCGGGCTCTTCGGTGGGAGATGCTCTGGTGGGAAACAGTTCTTTATGCTGAAGTCTTCACATAGAGAGCTTTGAACCTTGTCAGTAATGACGGGGAGAGACAGGAGACAAATAAAGGTGAAAGATGAGAAGGATTGAGGAAATGGGTAATGTGCATTACTGATGGGGTCTCTCGCAATCCTCAGCCATTTTCTTTGGTAGCCTGTGTTACTGTATAGGTTTAACAGTCAGAGGTAGCCTAATAGATATGTAAGGGAATATATGTGGTTTTCCACGTATGTCTGAGCTTTACGATGGAAAGACTTCTAAAGGCCTATCAAACAGAATATTGACTCTATTGATTACTGGTATGCCTGGATGGAAAGGAGATAACTCAGAGAGGTCACTTCAAGAAGTATCTCTGAGGTCATGTTACTCTGACCCTTTCAAATCCAAACCCTGGAAGAATAGATAATTACATTTTAAAGTATTGCCACCATTATAGCACTCCAATCACTGCTAGCACCAATGGGAAATGGGTCCCAATGATAAATTTCAGAGATTTCCCTGAAAATATCAGCACAGCATGCCTTAACCCATCTTGACTGTCAGAGAATGAAACAACAGATTATGCAGATTAACCACACACTTTGGGTGCAGAATATCACAATATTTATAAAACCTCAGGACAATGGAGAGCTGATTTATTTAGAGAAGTAATTACCCTAAGTGCTTCAACACACAGACATAGCTGGACAATAACCTCAGAACAGGAAACTACGGCCAGAGGAGTACAAACAACCCAGAGAAAACCACAAACCCACAGCCATTTCTGAAGCTTAGACGTTTTTCTCTCCAGATGAGCAAAGCTATTGCTTTACTATTTAAGGTTTTCTTGACAGGGTTTGAGGAATGAAGAACAACACCACAGATTGACAAGCATAACACCCAAATTAAAAAAATAAAAATAAAGGTTGCCCATATTTGCTTTTTAGGTCTTTCCATTTAGTGTACAATACAGTTTTTGTGCATGTAAATAGTCTGCAAATTTGGAGAGATCATACCAAACTATTTTTTTCTTCTCAAAGAAAATATTGCTGCTGAACAAAGCTCTTGCAGAGCACACAAAACCTGCAAAGCTCACCAAATGTTGAGAGGGGGAAAAGGGTGTTCATTCACTTCCAGCATCTGATGAAGTACTAGAACACATTGCCTTTGATTTTCTCTCAATAGTTAGGCCAGTGATATGGCAAAATTGTTGAGGGACAATCAGCAGCTAATCAAACTTAACTGATCTGGCTGTTTTTCTGATTGAAACACAAAAATTTGAAGGAAACGTTTTCCACAAGTCTTGATCTGGATTCACGCCAAATGAACAAAACTACAGGGTGGGCCATTTATATGGATACACCGTAATAAAATGGGAATGGTTGGTGATATTAAAGTCCTGTTTGTAGCACATTAGTATATGTGAGGGGGCAAACTCAAGATGGGTGGTGACCATGGTGGCCATTTAGAAGTCGGCCATCTTGGATACAACTTTTGTTTATTCAATAGGAAGAGGGCCATGTGACACATCAAACTTATTGGTAATGTCACAAGAAAAACAATGGTGTGCTTGGTTTCAACGTAACTGTATTCTTTCATGAGTTATTTACAAGTTTCTCTTTGTTCACAGCCATTGACATGTCGAAGAGGTTAACACGTGAGGAGCGGATCGAAATTGTGTTGATATCTGGTGAACGCAGTAACTGGGTCATTGCAGCAGATTTCAATGCAAGACACCCTACGAGACCACCCATCTCCCATGCTACAGTTAGCAAACTGCTTGCTAAGTTTCGTGAAACTGGTTCAGTGTTGGATTTGCCAAAATGTGGACGCAAGAAAACTGTCACTAATGAAGAAACATCAGTGGCTGTCCTAGCTTCATTCAGCAAGAGCCCACAGCGTAGCACTCGCCGCATGTCACTGGAGAGTGGCATTAGTCGAACATCCCTTCGGCGGATATTAGCTACTCACAAATGGCACCCTTACAAACTCCAGCTACTGCAGCATCTCAACGAGGATGACCCAGATCGGCGCACAGAATTTGCAGAATGGGCAAAACAAAAATTGGAACAGGACCCTCAGTTCATGCAGAAGATTTTGTTCAGTGATGAGGCAAACTTTTATGTGAATGGTGAAGTTAACAAACAAAACCACCGCTATTGGTCTGACACTAACCCACATTGGATGGATCCCTCCAAGACTGCTGGAACAACAAAAGTGATGGTTTGGTGTGGTATATGGGGTACAACGATAGTGGGTCCATTCTTCATCAATGGAAACCTCAAGGCCACTGGATATTTGAAATTGCTACATGATGATGTGTTTCCCTCTTTATGCACTGAAGCTGGCATGTTCCCTGAGTTTTTCCAGCAAGATGGTGCACCACCACATTATGGGTGCCAGGTCCGAGCATTCCTAGATGAACAGTTTCCTGGAAAGTGGATTGGTCGTCGTGGACCAGTTGAATGGCCCCCAAGGTCTCCCGATCTGACCCCCTTAGACTTTTATCTTTGGGGTCATCTGAAGGCAATTGTCTATGGTGTGAAGATACGAGATGTGCAGCACCTGAAACTACGGATACTGGATGCCTGTGCTGGCATTTCTCCTGCGGTGTTGCTATCAGTGTGTGAAGAGTGGGAGAAGAGGGTTGCACTGACAATCCAACACAATGGGCAGCACATTGAACACATTTTATAAGTGGTCAGAAACTTGTAAATAACTCATGAAAGAATACAGTTACGTTGAAACCAAGCACACCATTGTTTTTCTTGTGACATTACCAATAAGTTTGATGTGTCACATGGTCCTCTTCCTATTGAAAAAACAAAAGTTGTATCCAAGATGGCTGACTTCTAAATGGCCACCATGGTCACCACCCATCTTGAGGAGTTTGCCCCCTCACATATACTAATGTGCCACAAACAGGACTTTAATATCACCAACCATTCCCATTTTATTACGGTGTATCCATATAAATGTCCCACCCTGTACATTAATTTTCTATATATTATATCACCCTGATTGAATACAGAGTGAGGTAACAGTTACACTGAGACAGAGTTGAATTTTATGCTGAGCTTTATGCTTTTAATAACGTTTTAATTATAACAACATAATTTGTTTTACACATGCATGAGTTGCTGTTACGCTTTATTAAGTTGTGACACTGTATAAATATTATCCTGTTGAGGTAAACAGTTTAAACTCTTATTATTACATTAGTTTTTGTTTGTGTTCTATTTTTAAAATATGACTTGAAAAGACTGAGACAGTAGTAGAGATTTGTGAAGATCCTCCAGGCAAGCAACCTGCTACCTTTGCAGGGGAGGCAGACAATAATCGATCCCCCTCAAAATGAGATGTGCAAGCACTTTTGCCTCTCTGTGTATATGTTTGTGTGTCTGTGCGAAGGTGTGATGACCTGTTGCCCACAGGCCCACAGGCACTCGTCAAAGCTCCCAGTAGCTTGTTCCTCCCCAGGCAAGCAACCACATTCAGCCCCACAGCACCACAAGAAACAAGTGAGTAAACAAGGGAAGCAATTATGAATCACAGCTTTCAGCAGACAATCTGAAAACACACATTAAAAACAAGCTCACCCTAACGGCATTGTGTATGCATTTATGCACATTCAGGCTGAACCAAACAATTGCAGCAACATCTGCAGGGGTTTGGGGGAGTAAACATGCAGTCTTAGTTATTCTGTTTCAACAGTTCTTGATGGGCCAGCTTCTCATGAGTAAATGCTTGTGTCAAACAACCTTCATGTGAAATGACCTAATTTTTTTACACTCTCTGATCTGGATGCTTTGAATGACAATGAAAAATTCCACTAAGATTTAGGATGTCTATCACATTCAAATGGTTAAAATGAAGCATCCATATAATCTGATGTTCAGATGTATAAGTCTGATGTATCTTAAAGAGCAGTAAGGAAAACATAAAGCTACTGGAACTCATGGGGACACATAAATTTGCAACCAGCTTAGGGTTGTTTAAGAATCATGTACTCAGTCAGTGTGAAGAAGATCCCAAAATAAACCCAAAACCCCCAAAATAAACATTCATGAAGGTTCTTTCCAACCAAACAAATGTCTACTGTAGCTTATAAGCTGCATTATTCCTAAGGAACACAATTTCAACCAACAAACAAAGGAATTCTTGGCATACAAAGACATCCTATCAGCCCTATCATCCATAGCAAAGAAATCCTCATTAGTAGTGGAAGTCATCTCATCACTGTCACCATCACAACGACTGTAGGGAGTCTTTTTAGTTTAGGGTCAGCTTCCCCCAGTCAAACCATTATTGCTTGAGGTCTAGCTCTGAGTAACAGGTGCTGGATGTTTTGTTTTGAGCCACAAAAGTCAACCTATAGCATCCAGGACCCGAAACAAAATGATAAGTATGTGTGATCTGTGACCTGCGTACAGCAAGCTCCAGGAGGCAGGCCAGATGTTTCAGCTAAACTACCCTCTGCGGGGTTGCTGTTCATAGTGATGATAAAATTGGGCTGTGTCCTGCTGGTCTCTGAGTCCCTCTTGTACTTAACAATCACTGAGAATATGTTTTTGCTATCAGTGAGCTAATCCACTGATAGCGCATGGATGAGAAGGTTTATAAAGGTAAGATGTCACCTCAGAGGATTTGGATATTTATTGCTAAAGGCTAAAGTAATGATCCTAGTGACAGTTAAGCTGGCAGTGTTTTTATAATGATCCTAGTTTGAAAGCGCAGCTGTAAAACAGCCATCTTAATGAAGAACAACAGAATGGGCCGATCTTATGTTTTCCTGAAGTACCTTTTTATGCAGTCTTTGCAGACCTTTAAACAAAGCAGGTAGAATGGTGAGACAACAACACTCTGGGGACGCATAATTAAGATGTGCACATGGGAAGAAAAGGAAAAGGCCATCTCGACAAGAGCACGTGCTTTTTATGTGCATCATTTAGATTATTGAAAATCATCCTTATTACCTGATTTATTACTTAAAATGACACCAATAGATGAAGGTTTCTGTGTATGATCAAGTCACCAAACATCCAACTTGAAGAGCCGGATCTTTGCCATATTTAGGTGTGTTTATATTAAACACATTAGGAATGGGAAAAAGATGTAATCATTCTGATTGCAATTTGGACCATTTGCAAGAGAAATGGCAGCTATCTCAGGTATAAACTCTCTATAATCAATCATAAGAGCATACTCTCATGGGTTCAAACTGTGGTATTGCATGTACTCTGCACCTAATAACCTCTTCCAACTCACTCGGTGACCATTTGTCAAAAAATCTGTCCACTGCATTAGTCAAAAGAGAATGAAGTAAATACTGTTATTAGTATTTGGCCTTCTACTAAGGGGTTAATTTCATCGCAGGGCTGTTCACATGAACCACACAGAAGTTATTATGTTCACTTTAAACTTCCTCTTGCCAGTTTGCTTCTTGTATCCTGACAAAAAAAAAGCATTGAGTAGGTGCCTATGGCTATAGATGATTATAGTTCAGAGACATTATTTTTTTTTAAAAAACTAGATGAGTGAGCCGTACTTCTCAAATCTCCCTGAAAACTCTTGAAATTATGCGGTTACCAAATTTGTCAGTGTGCAAATTTATAGACAACGTACTGGAAAATTGGTGTCACGCACATTTTAGTGCTCTTAGTGAAGAGGATGGGCAAGCTTTAGTGTGTTTCCCCCTTTTTTTGACTGACCACTGAAATTTAAGAAAAGAGCAGGTTAAAAGCTGCATTATAGCCATGTTACTGCTGTGCGCTGTTTTTGCTTTCATTAAAGTGGCCTGGAAGACCATTTAGGACATATTCAGCGGTTTGGAAAGTGTGAAGTAAATACAACTTTTCGTATGTTTATTTTAAAGAATGTGATCCAAAAGTAAGGTTGTGTTTAAGCCACACGTCTTTTCTGAAGTTATTTGAGCTGCTGTAACCTTTGGAAGAATCACCTTGTGTGCTGTCAAGGAAAGGAAGTTCTGCATCAGATAAAACCATCACTCAGTGTCAGACACTTACGAAAGCTCTAGTGCTGAAAACATAGCAGTTCTTTTGCAGCTTGTGGCCACTGTTAATGTTACTGACAGCTGCCTCTGCTTTACAAAGTGAACGAGTCTGGCGCCAGCACAAAGCATCAGGGTTTCTTTAAATGAATAAATAAGTAAATATATAAATAGTAAATGAAACAAATGTAATTTCATGTATTTTGAGTCTAAAGTGCATTCAGAAATACACACGCACACATATTAAGGCTACATTTGCAAACATTTGGAAACGCGTGCTTTCAAATGGTCATTGTGGGTTATTCAACATAGACTGAGCCAATCCATCAAATTACACATCACAATAAATTGCACAAAACATTCCAATAAAACCTTTCTTTCAGGTTATGCACCCCCAAACTCCACCTGTGACTTCACTGCTCAAGGTTAACCTTGGCCATTCAATAGACAAAAATAAAACTCTGTGGGTAATAATCAATGTGCATACTGGTAATCCAAAAGCTTTTCTCTTTTTTCAGTCTTTGTCTCAGATTTCTCCCAGTGAGAATGATGTTTAAAGATGGCTGGTGGCTGATTTCCCAACATGCAGTGCCTGAACATGAGAGGATATTTTGCAGAGTCTCTGTTCTTAAGTACACCCCTATATAATGAATTTAAAAAGGCGACAACCTACCACCTCCAGCTAACTCCTCCTGCACTTAGTCATGCAAATGATCTCATGCGATTGCAAAACTGAGAGTTCTCACATAAACCTAACAGCAGCCCATGCATTTAGCTGTGAGCTCCAATGAATTATAATAAGTGGTTTATAAAAAGTATTTCACTGGACAGCAGGGTCACCTCCAGCTACTCCAGTCAGCACGCAGCATAGGTCAGGGGCCACACACCGGTATTGCAGTCTGCAGAGAGCAAAGGTGACCCAAATACCTGCGGGCTGCTGTTACAACTGAGAAAATCCATCATCTTCTTTCCCTTCACTTTCTGTTTCACCATCGCTACATTATTGCATATGCACGTGCCCATCGGGTATTATTTGGAAACTTTCCATCACTAGAACACAGGCTAAGAGGGGAAAAATGTTTAGGCAATAAGCAACTCATACCTGAAGAAATGTTTAGAAATACCAGCAGAAGGTAAACTCCTGTGAGATAAGCAGGCATCTCTAAGAGCAGCTGGAAACGGTGTTAATCCAGTGAGAATGCGTTTTCTTGTCTATTTCATCTAATTTAGGAAGTTCTACGAAGACAGAGGGGGGATCGGGGTGGAGGGAGAGTTCCTGAGCTCCGCGGTAATACAGACAGTAATGTTCACAACTGCTCCTCGGACACTGAGTTTGTGTTTGAATCAAAGTTCGAATCAGTCGGAGACATCCTTACGGGTTATCCGACAAGTAGCCCTAATCCACTCAACACCACTTGGATTTTCTCCACTCCCACTACCCAGCTCCTCACTTCCAAATGCCGCTAACTTCACGGAATTCATCTGGGATCAGATTTGTCCGACTTCGAAAGAAGATTTCCGCGGCTGAATGAAGAGAAAGGATCGAGAAGAAGAAGAAAAAAAGATCCGAAACGTCCACTTGCAGTCACTTTAATGGTTTAAAAATGTGTAGTGTTAGCCCGATTTAGTGGGACTGACGCTGGTTGGATGAGGCGCCGTGCGTCTCTGCGCTCAGAGCTGGTCTGGCTTGCCTACCCAGTCACAGGCTTTTCTGTTGTGCAGAGGAGATTCCTGCGAATCAGGCACCATTTAACCGCATACGGATACACTGACAGCAAAAAGGCTCCAGTAGGCTTTGCATCGTGCTCAACTTTTAAAAAGATAAGGCTGAAGAAGTCTAATATATGTTATAAAACCAACTAAACATGGAATATCCAGTTTAATAACTTAAATAGCAAAGTGTCACAAGATCGGGTAACACATCAGGCAACTCCAGCAACATCAGTCCAGTTTAATGAACGGCGGCAGCCTGCAGAGGACTACAATAAACTCCAACTAAACCCTTTGTCAGGTGCCCATCATTACCCAATATTTTAAGAAGTGCTTTTAGTCACATGCAGATTTCCCCCATCTAAACTACACTCGATATTTTAAAGTGTGACTACTGTTGAAAGTGAACAAATGACCTTGATGAATGATTTATACTATTTATATCCCACCATCAAGGAGAGAGACGTGCACTGTGTTCTTATTATATCCAAAAGGGACAGGCTCGGGCAACACACAAAGAACTGCTACAATCTTAATGAGCTGGTAAAGCGTGCCTTCATCTGTGAGGCTGAAGCGGCACTGTGCTTTTCAGGGAAATTGAAAAAATCGATCCAGATCACACCCTCTGACCCCCACTCCTGTGAAATTAGATGATAGTTTGAAGTGCGTTAGAAATGTAATATCTCGTGGATTGTGTCCAAATGTCACGTTGAAGTAATAACTGGACATCCTCAGTTATAATCCGATTAAATAAATACTTTCTATCGATAAAGAAAATATATAAACTTGGCAGTTGGTCTAATTCTCTAACCTAGTGAACCAAAGAAATGTATTTGTTGTCTGAGCAGGTCAGGGCTCCCTCTGCTGGCTGCAAGAGCGCAGCACAGTCCATGGGAAGGATTGCTCCTGAGAAATTTAGCTTCTCCTTTAGAAATTTAGAAGTACATTAGTGATATTAAATGTTAACGTTGAATTCTGACTCTGTCACCCCGGATCCTTACTAATGCAACAGGATTAATACTTTGTTTTTGTCTTCTAAGTTCAGTATGTAGCCCACACACAAACACACACACACACACATGTGTGTGTGTGTGTGTGTGTGTGTATGAACCTTTCTGTGTTGACTGTCATATCTAATTTATTGATAGCCAAAGTCATTTAGAGACATGCACCTTTATAATTCTGCTCGCAAATAAAGAACAATTTCAAAAATATAAAAACTTGAATGGTGTGTTTTGCTGTACTAAGTAAGTCAAAGCCACTAGTCATTAAAATGTGTTCAGAATTTGCAAATTAATGACGAGACATCCCATTAATCTCTTTGCTCTCTCTCCTACATATGCTGCTTTTATAGGTGGGTAAAAGTATTGGGTATTGATAGTGGTAGTGGCAATATTAGCCCTGTAATTACTTGCATTGGATTGATACCAAAATTTGGAGTATGGCACAGCAATACCTTACATGTTTATTTTTCTGTATGCACACACGCTCCACCCACCCGCAGTTCAAATCTAAGAAAGCTGGCTTAAAAGGAGCTAAAATGGTTTGTTTCAGACAGATTTTAAAAAATAAATAAGTATTATTTTGAACCGTGAATCATGCAAAGTCACTCTAGCAGAGTAGAAAAAAACAGAAATATAATAAATTTGGAAATGAGCACAATAGGTACCCCTCAATTTTTGCAATAAAAAAGCGTGCATTTAAAAAATTCCTCCACATATCTGACTGAAATTAGTAACAAAAAAGGAAACAGTAATTATGCATTTAGGGCAAATGTGACCACCCCAGCCTACTCTCATGCCACAGAAGTGGTAATCTTCAGTAGCTTCTGCTCTTTTAAGTCACATTTAGATTGAACAAAGTTTACTTACTCAGCCCTCCCTGCCCTCATGCCTCAAATCCTGTAATTGCCCATTGTGGACCTCTGGTGGCTCTGTTGAATGCATTCAGCTTTCCATGCCAAGACATCACAGCTGGTAAACAACCAGTAAAATATGGGAAATTACAGTCTCACTATGAGCTCTCGTCTGGCTTCATAAAACACGCACTCAATGGCTTTCATTGTAAACACCTCTGATTCTCTGCCGCCTTTATGCATTTTCTACCTTTCTAAACCATTTATAGTGTTAAAAATAATTTTAACAACACAGTGATATTAAAAAAATAATTGGACAGTGCTTTCCTCCATTATTCACTTTTAATTATTTACTGCACATATTGCATTTTCCTTCTTATTTTCCCAAAGGGGGTCTCTGTTTGCCCACATTTCTTTCATTACTTGCACGTAAATATCATCCCTGCAATATGACTCTCTGGCAGCCCAGTTGGCTGAGACTATAAGGAAGAGCAGGCCTGTGATTGTATTGCAAGACATATCATTTGGTGATGTAATAACTGCATCATTAGTCTCAATTCATTGCATTAATATGAATATACTGGCTGCAATCACAGTAGAGCTAAAGAACAACAAAAAGAAGATAAACAGAGGTTCACCCATGCATCTTTTGTTTTATGCATGCGTGGCCTCTACATAACGCCAGGTGCAGTGTGCACCGCTAAATGCAGAGTTTGTGAATTCTGTTGTGTATTTCACAACCCAAAGCACCAATATTTCCAGGAACAGATGGTATAAAATGAAAAAAAAAAAAGAACACAAAGACGTGCACGTCTTCACGACAACACAGCGCATAAAATGGCAAGGAATTCAAGGAGAGAGTGCCAAGTACTGAGACCTAATTTTATTTATTTATTTCACCCCAGAGTGGGTATCCAGTTGGTTCTCATCCAAGGGAGAAAATATCTCCAGTAAGCACAAAGCCAAATCACCCCTCTTCCCCCTCCCAAAAAAAGAATATTTACAAAAAAATAAATAATTTGGAATCTCAACAGAGCAATAAACTTGGCCTCGATTGTCTGTTAGGCACTATCAACTGTTTTTATCCACTAAAGATGCAGACAGGTTTTAAAAGCTGTTACACACAAAAAAAAAAGATCTTTCATGATTTTTTTTTGCACATACCAGTTGTGCATGTGACAAATCACCGCCATTAGCAGCTCCTTTTCACATATTTTACCCATTACTAGCTGTAATTTCCATGCTGATTCACCGCTCTTTGCTCCTCATCTGACAGTTCATTGGCTTTTTCATGTCTTGTTTGCATCATAGTTGTCAAATGCCTTTCACTACAGTTGCTCAGGGTCATGCAAAGTACTGAAGCAAAATGAGAAACGGCCCTTGCCTTCACATTTAACAACACAGTCAGAAAAGCTGATGCAACAGCCGTGCCTTCTGTTTTTCTCGGTCTTCCTCCAAACTGGCAAACTGGCAGCTGCCCGGATGGTCTCATCATTCATTAAGACTTGGATATCTTTTCAACTTTGCACCATCTCACAGTATTTTTTCTTTCCTTGCTGGTCTACTAAGATTTTAGATGTGAGAAAGGGATCAAGAATTCCACTTTCACCCATTAGTGCCACATAAACTAACAATGGAACTCCACTTTTGATTTCATAATAGAAAAAGAAAACATCTTCATGGTGCCCATTATGGATTAGAAAAACACACTCACATAATTATTATGGCATGTCATTTTCTGTTTGTGTTTAACTTAACTTTGCTTCAGAGGCTAGGAAGAGTGCTCAGCATATAAATCATTTTATTGAGGTCGATTTTTTCATCTTCAGAAACCACAGAGACTGCAGAGACAGAAGAACACTTATATGTTTAGCTTTGTTCCACCACAGTATACCCCCATGTCAAAGCCCTTACCATAAAATGTCAGAGCAAAGGGATAGAGGATTGAACTGTGTTGGCTTTGGACACAGGACTTGCGGTCGACAGCTGCTGAACTGGCATTAAATGGTATTAGAGTCTTTGTCAGCAAAAGGAAATGTGGTATTCTTCCTGGGAAATGGGATCAAAATTGTGTCTTTCAAAGGACAAATACAGAATCAGCACATCCTGGGGCAACACTTCACCGGCAGCTTTGTTGAAGCTTATTTCAGACACTTCTTTGAAGCTATTTTGCAAGATAAAACCAAAGCAAAAGCAACAAGATTAGTTGAACAACTACTGGCAATAGAGAATCCAATGAAAAGTAAATGCAGACTAGGAACATGCAAGCATAAAACCAAATTAATTCCAGCATTCTGCACATTGTAGTCACAACGACACGATGCTTTACGCAAGACTGATGAATGGATCATACCTTTATACCCCTGGTTGTTGCCTTGTTCGACTTCCTGTTCAGATGCGGGCGATTGCGTGATGACCTCATGGTTTCCTCTGTGTTTATCTATATTTATTTGCATGGAAAAACAACAGCAAGCGTAAAAAATACAGTATTTTTTTGACCTACATAATATATGTAATCTATATCTTCATGGCCTAAATGTATCCACAAACAGTAAACTACACTGAAAATTGTTGCAGAATGATTGTGAACACTGTAAGATAGGTTTTAAAAAAAAATGAACAAATAAATGTAAACCATCTCTCAGTACCTAAAAGAAAGAAGCATTTTTAACAAAGAAGTTTTATGAACTCCAGTTGACATTTTAGAAAAGGACTTAATGGTATTGAAATGATGACTGGGCTGGTTGAAGTGAATAAATAGATGAAGTTAAAAAGATGTTTCCCAGTAGATAAATACATTTTGCTTTGGAAGCACATTTTATAAATGCCAACCCTGTGAAGTGTATTCAAATTTAATCCTGCAGTAGCAGAAAGGAGCGTATAAGTTTTCCTAATGACTTAGTCACAAGAGGAATGTGATCTTTTATGTGTAAGCCGAAACTAAATCTAATGCAACATCAATTATGATTATGATTAAAAAATTTAGCTTGGTATGCAGTAAAACTTATGTATAGCTTACTGACATTCATATATGTGTATTATGACCTTAAACTGAGCCTGAAACATTTCTCAAAATGTTTTAGGTACATTTCTGTGTGTTTGCAATAATGTGAGCAGTCATTCTATTCATATGCATATGCTCACATAGATCAACCTCAAGGTTTTCATTAATTTCCCCCAAGATCGTCCCAATCTTGGGGGAAATTAATAGTGAGTGGTATGGGTGTGATATACTGTATAGTTTCAGATATTTTCTAAAAATCTACCACTAGAGGGTGCCACTGCCTAATCAATACAGCAGAGCTGGGTGCAAGAAAATGGAACAGAGGCATAATGTTTGGGCTTTCATAGTTTCGGTCCTCAAGTATTTAAGTTTTTTAAATGATGCCCATAAACGCCAATATATATGAAAAGCTAAAGGTTTACATATCTGACAAGGAGATTTAGTCATTTGAAACTGAAATAAAAGAACAGAACATCAAGCAAAATTACAAATTCCAATCTATTTTACATAATATCTGGTAGAAGATAATCTCACTCAAAGGCAGCTCAAAGTGTATATAATTATAATCAGTGCGCTCGATTACAATGAAAGTTTGCATACACAGAGCAGCAATGCACATTGTACAGTAAGGCAGGGTGTGCATTTCACTCCCACTGCACTTGAAAAAGACAAGAACAGATGCAAGTGATCCTTGTTTTCATGTTTTCATCCAGGAGAACATAAATGCACCTACAGGAGAAGTTCAAGTTAGTAAATCACAATAGTGCATTCTAATATATTACTCTTCATCGTTCTCACACCCACGTATGAGATTCTCACCTGATAAAAAGTCCATGCCACAACCCTGCTGCAGGTTGTTCATACAAAGCAGGCCAATGAGAATGAATATTTGAATAACCAGCATAGTCCCAAAAGGGAAAGTGGGTCTTCGGGAAGACCTCGAAAAAGAAGCTAGGACAAAAAGATAGAGGAAAAGAGTGTTAGCACATTTCAAATTTGGGACATCCTTTAGAAATAAATGGCTCAATATACTGTACACGTAGTTCCTTGTGTGCTTAATTGCTATTTTAAACCATTTTAAACTCAAAAAAAATGTAGGAAATTGTTACCACAGATATTCTTATTACAGTTCCAAAGTGAAATCATTCCTTCTCCATCATCTACCCTGCTGGCTAGTTTGTGCAGGCGTGTCTCTGTGTAAAAGTTCTACAATAAAGAAAAAGAGGCAGACAGATGGACTTTGCTCTGAAATGCATCCAGAATACAGACAAACTTTGGGTCTGCCTGCTTCAGTCTGATCCAGTCCAACCTTAACAAGTGAATGCAGATTGCTGTGGTGTCTGTGCTGAATTTCTTTTCAAACCCCAACACACAAGCGAGCCTCTAAATCTTAAAGACGCTCTCTGTCTGTTTTGTGGAAAACTGAGTAGGAGTACGCTTTGTGCTGAAGTGCTCCATCAAAATTTCATGCGCTCATACATATTCCAAGTCAAACACCATTGAAATATGGTCACGTTTACCTGCTGCATAGCCCATCCTAATGCTGCAAATACACATTTTTCACACACAAAGTGAGATGAAACAAACCATTACTCTCAAGTGAGTGTGGTGATGAGACACAATGACAGCTCCAGGCAAGGAAAAAAAAGAAATCAGTTCTACTGATCAGCCATCTGTGGTACAAACAGCACTGCAACTCTTCCTAGCTGTCTGATGGACAGCCAGATTCCTGGGATGTCTTGGCACCCTGTGGCCATCAACTCCATGCACCACTTTAATTGTTCTGAGAATTACGCACCAACAGCCAACACTGTGAATGTGCCAAAAACGTGAATGAAACATGAATATTCTGTGCACATAGCAATGAAAAGGGTTTTGGTGTGTAAAGGGGGATATTTACGGTACTGTACTAGCTTAAGGTTCCGGGTTTGCTTGTGTCGTTTGACAAAGTGTGAGTGTTTCATGAGATTCATGACTGCACTATTAAAAATTTGATTTGTTTAATTTAGATATCTAAAATTGAACTCATTTTTTTAGAACCAAGAAAATCAAATCAAGCTGGACTATTTGAAGACTGTTAATAATTGCTTACTTAAATAAATGATTGTGCTTCTATACCAGTCAACTTGTAGATATGACAGTTGGAATGTATAAAGGTATGTGAATTAATCACACCGGACTAAAATATCTCAATGACTGATTTTACAGTTCTTCTGTTAGAAGGTTTGTAGAGATATAGAGCATGAATTCAGATTACTTTGTTTATAACTTTCTTTGACTTTGGTATAACTTTTCTTCTGATTCCACAATGAGGTTGGCATTTTTTTAAGCTCAGAAAAAAGATCAGGTGGGCCGCCAGGTATCTTTTCTGCAGATGAACAGTGGCTTAGCTTAGCCGGCATTTCATCAAGACAACTGAATCACCAGTGGCAGGTTGAATTTCTAATTTCTCCAGAAACAAACTTAATATGAGCAGGTGCAGCCCGAGGAAAGAGGGAGGATGGATGGATGGATGGATGGATGGATATTAAAACCGCAGCATCATCAAGCAGCTGACATCTGTGATTTTTAAATATTTCAAACAGCAGTTGGTGATACCTTAGAATCCAGGGGTAGGCAACCTTTCTGATGATGAGTGCCATCTAAAATTTCCTCAGAAGTCAGTGTGCCATATGACTGCATTAGCAATAAATTTAATAACACTCTATATTAACAGTTACACACTATATAGAACAACTTTATAGAATTATATTTGTTCGCAGATGTTGGCAGCTATCAGCGAATAGTTATCAGCTATTTTAAAACAAAAGAGACACTTTTTATCCATAACAAGAACTCCATAACAGCAAATGAACTATACAACAGAAAATGCAAATGCTATTTATGGTCTCCTCACAACAATGATAAGAAAAATGAATTGGGCCAATATGGCATGTTTGTTAATACAGGGACACACATGTGATCTCTGGTCTCCCACTCAGAGACACAGGTCTCAGAGTGTCCAGCATTCAGACGGCGACCCGAGGACACTCTTCGTGTGAGAGAAAATCTGCTCACACAGATATGTAGAGCCAAATACTCTCAATAAGGCCTCTGCAATGTTCTAAAGACAGGTAAACTTGTCAGGTAGTGATGTCCAGCAGGTGAAAATATATGCTCCATGAACACGCACAGCTATGGATTCCAGCTGCGTTCGTAGTTCTGCAAACTTTGACCCCCACAGAGTCGAGGTTTTCATTTTAATCAGCTGCATTTCGATGTCGCATTAACTGGCATTAACTCAGCCAGTTAATGCAAGACAAATCCAGCTGCTCATTAAAGCTTTCTGGTTTGATCAGAAAAGAAAACATTGGTCCATACGCCTGAAAGTCCAGAAAAAGCATTGTGAATTCTGTCTTGAGTCTACGGATGTATCCATGTATTTCCGCAGTGCTGATGCTGCGCTGAGCGGAAAGCTCCTGAAGCATTTGAAGTGTCGGAATATGGAAATTTCAACATCGCTTGAAAAAAACTGCCAGCTAGCAACGTCCCTCTCACCGGTAGGCTATGTGATTTTTAGCCAATTACAAGTTGAATCTGGTAGTTGGGGTTGTTAGCTAAGATACCGTCATTGAGAAGCGGCACAACTAATGTGTCTATTCGAGCTAATTTGCAATGTGCACCGCTGGCCCGGCCATTTATTTTTTAATGCACCCTCTCAGTTTAACTCACTGTGTGTCGTGCCCAGGGCTGGACTGGGACAAAAAAATTGGCCCGGGCATTTTGACTAGAGACCAGCCGACCAGGTATTATAGGAAAAGCCATAAAGCCTTTGAATGAAAGCAAACACTGTTGTGACAGTGATGTACACTGTCTTGTTGGTATATGTATGATTTCTATACATTTTACATCAGATAAAAACTTTGGTTGTAAGATTCAGATAATTATTTATTAAAAGCGAGAGATTTTAAATGAGAATAAGAAAGAAAAGTATTTCTTTGTGCCCCCCTTTCCCTGTTAATGCCCTACCTGGCCCCCTGGCAAATCTTTGCTAGACCCGCCCCTGCACAGTTACCAGCTGTCAGCTACTTAGAAAATGATCCTGGTGTTATTTGTCTCTCAGAAACAGTTCCTAACTTCCCTTCAACTCATTCATGTCACCTAAAAGGTAAACCTGTTTCTCCATCACAGCTCTGATGATTCAGTAAGGACATCTCCTGGTTTCATCTTCATGTTTCCCTCTCACCAGATAACCAAACCGATATCATGATCAGCAGCTTTACGGCTGTGGCTCCAGCAAGCATCAGCTGATACTAGAAATTAATATTAAATAAATTCTAACAACAGCTGATCAAGCTTAAACGTGCTGCTGTTGTTTAGCGCGACATCCGCTGGTTTCCTTTTTCTGGCGCAAAGTGGGCGATAAACAAACAAGAGAGAAAAGCCGATCAGCTGATCATTGAACAGTTTCATCATTGAAGGAGCAACAGGAGAGGGAGGGGGAGAGAATGAGAGAAGAAGAGGCAGCTGACAGCGTAAAGACAGAATAACTCCAGCTTTGTGTCTTTTTCCATTCTAGCTAAAGTACGGGACAAACTGTTTCTTTTCAGCTCAATACGAAACGCATAATATTTTCTCTGAATAGGAGACGATTCCGTTTTTACGGGACGGTTGGCAACTCTACTAACTAACCTTATGAATAAAATAAAGTTCACTATCAGTAACATCATAGCACCCACCCAGCTGTATAGAAACTCCGTCATGCTAGCTAGTACGCAGTACGAGTTATTGTAACTGACTGTAAAAAGTTAGCACAACGAAAATAAACTCCACCTAAACTTGGTTTATATCTGACCCAGATAGACTGCAGGTCATAACTTCTTACCTGAAGTTCAGTTCACCTGACACTCGGACTGGCGGCCGCCTCGGGTCTCTCCTTCTCCTGCCTCCCCTTTCCCTCATCCACCCGCTGGCCTCTGTGGAAGCTCCGCCATAGCCACCACCAAGCAACTGAGTTATTTTTACACATCGGCCAGCATCTGGCCAATCCACCATCTTTCATTGTTTATACCGTTACAAGAAAAAAAAAATCATCGGCCCATAAAAACGGAAAATCACCATGACCCACTGGGCAAATGCCCGATGACCAGTCCAGCTATGGTCGTGCCATCAGTTAACCCTTCGCGTGCCAGCTGTGGCGCGCGTGCCCAGGGTTGCCGACCCCTGCCTTAGAGTCTCATCTAGCATGCAACACAATGGAGTAAAAATTAGCTTAACACACCGATTTAGTTATTAACCAACAGCTTGTAAATGTGATGCGTCTAAGGCTCAACTCTAAATTATTAATACTAATTTGCAAACGTTCTACCAACTTAACTTGAATTGTTAAACGTGCAACCAAAAACGATCTAGCTTAAAACATCTCTGTTCCAATGAACTGTTTTACAAACTGTTAGTTTTATATAATTTTTTTTCTTTTATCCAGTTAATAGTTATTCACAGAGTCTTGCAAAACACTGTGTGCTCGACATATTTGTAGGTACTTCAAAACTATCCTACTGTGATGGGCTCAGTATTCTGCAAATCTAGTAAAGATGCTGATGTCTCAAAAAGCGTGAGCCAGAAACAATAATATTTCATAGGAATAAAATATGAAATATGAATAACATTCATATTGAAATCTACTGCTAACATAATGAGCGAGGGAGATTTTTGCAGTATGCTGAATATTAAATGTGGGTGGTAATAATAACATTGCACTGTTTAGCTTTATCCAACATCTGTTGGAGAATACTGAGGGGAATGGTAGAAAGTGGATGTATAAATCAAAATGTAATTTTAAAATATGCCAGCGGAAGAAAAATATGAATCAACCAGAAAAGGCATATAGGGTTATGCATAATATGCTGAAAAGTCCATAGGAAAGAAAATCACACCAACAAATCTACAGTAAAAGCAAAAGAAAGAGAGAGAGAGAGAGAGAAAGTTGCATTATGTAAAGATTAAAAGTATCTGTAATCATCATAATAGTACAATTCTACTGTATGTGAGAAGCATTTCAATAGCTTGCATTCTACTTTGTGTGACACTTTGATGCTGTGGATACAGGTCCACTTACAGCCAACACTTGCAGAGCTGCCCTTGCTGAAAGACAGTATCTACTAGGCTCATCTGCACAGGCTTTGAGCTAATGGGAAGAGAGTGCAGTCCACAGGAGATGGAAGTGCTGATGTCCCCTTCCGTTTTCTGCCTATTGGGAAATAATCACGGCTCACCATCTAACATATTGTCAATAAGATGCTGCAGACTAGAACTCCCCCTATACCCGAGCAGAGAGATCGAATACTGTAAAGTGCACTGGACCGTGAACAAAATCACTTTTCAACACCTCCCCACATACACACGCTCCCATCTTTTCAACCTCCAAAAATTTAATCCCATGTCCTCATGGAGACAGAAACGTGCAGTGCAATATGCTGCCAAGTGTACCATGTCAAAAGGCGGAGTGTAGACACTTAGATACATAGAACGTCTGTCAAGAAACTATGGATACAAAATGCAAAGCAGACATATCCAATGCACCTTGCAGGAATCTACTGCATATGATTAATAAGTACTACGTAATTTTTACATGGCTTAACATCAAGCATATTTAAATCACTATGCACAGGTTGCGATGGTTGATCAGGACTTCTCCAGTGCAACAGCTCCAGGGTGCTAAATGAAAGCAGGGGGCACCACCAGGAAGTATGATTCACTGACAATTTTGGAGTCTAAATCAAGGCCACAGTGGGTGGTATGTAAAGGAAGAGGCTCACGCTATTGAGAAGGAGAGGCTCAGATATTTGATGTACACACAACACACATCCCACCTGCATATATTAGTGTCACTCAGGTAAAGTCATACATCACATACTTTTACATTATACAGGGCTTACTGTTTTCTCGGGGAAAAACTAAGGAGTTCTGGGGAGTTCTTATCAACGCTTGGCAGTTACTGGTGACATATTGCTGTGTCTTTTGGGGGAAATGGATGGTAGGGAGACAAATACAAGCTTTCATCACTGCCACTATAATGCATTAAGGGAGCTATCAGAGCAAGACAAAGGATATTAAAAGTATGAGAGGATATGTCTAGAGCTCCGTCAGGGTTCATAGTAACAAGTCACAGTCAGCTGAGTAGGCACTGTGGAGCAGGAACCACAGCAAGAAGATAACTGATGGTCCCACGGAGCAGCCTCAAAGGGCATGACCCCAGAGGATGAATTACCCTGCATGTCAGGACCAAGAGTTTTCATAGTCCAAGATGCTCTTGGCTTCTATTTACAAATAATTATTGAAATATGGGTTATTTCCGTGGATTTATTGGATTCGTAGCAGTAAAAATGTAATCAAGAATTTAGATTTTATCAAGAAAACAACAAATAAATTACAGCAACGAGTCTACTGCAGCAAACTGTACTTGATACAGCACAAGCACAGATCAAGAGATTTCAAGGGAAATACATACACTAATTCCACTCAGCGTGACAACTGTTAATTTTCAGTGGGTAGTACAGCATGCTCATCATAATTCTGTTTACCTTAATTTGGCTGGGAAAGTCATTTAAAAGCAACTTTTAAAATGCATATAAATAAACTAAAACTACCAAATTAAGAGAAGCTGTAATGTGTGAGTTATTCTTTTGAATTCTAGCATAATTAAATTGCACACATTCACAGCCAAATGCATCTAGAACCACCAATGGATTTTTAGAACTAGAAATCAAAGGGGTTCTCTTAAAGGGCTGTTATGTCTTTTTAAAATTTGCATGGGTTATTTTTGGTCTGACACAATTCAAATCCACTAGGATTACAGTATAGACTAGCATTTTATTATCTAAGACCTAATAACAAAAGTGAAAAATTATGATTGAGCTATTATTTAACATGTGAACACTAAGTAGATTGCAAATTGTAGAATCATTCAATGATGATTTACTAATAATCAGAACACATTTAAAGAATGAAAAAAAGGTTAAGGTTTACAGGTACGCTATAGCATTACTGCCTACATGAATAACTTTCAGCACTACAGCACGTGGACTGTCTGTGCGTGTAAGTCTAAATTAATTGAAAAAGGATTCAGTTGCCTTTGAAGCCACCTATGCCAAAAAACTGCACTAACAGCAGCAATATTACTAAGCAATGAGTAATATGAATGAGTACAACTTTACAACTTACCCCTCCAGGTTATTCCTCAAGTATTACTGGTTCATTTTTCCCAGTGAAGCCAAGTCTCTGCCACTGTGTGTTGTTGAGGCATGCAAGTAGCCCACAATGAAAGCAGAAAGAGAAAGAAAAAGAGGGTTCATTTTAGACCTGTGTAAAAAAAATAAATAAAAAGGCGGTGGTGGGGGTTAAAAGAGGGAGCCTATGCTGGAGGAAGAGCCTAAATAATCCATCTGTGATCTAGGAGACGCTATCAGATGGGGTGAATACAAATCACAGACCTACCTCTGCAGCAACCTAGGTCCAATATCCTCAGGGTCCTAAGGCTACACTCTAACAGTTTATTCTTACAGATGAGGACTAACACCCCACACATTCAAGGACATTAGAAACTGTTCAACTACAACAAAATAATATTTTTAGTCTTATTTTCTGGGATTATTAAAAAGAGAAGGAAATATATTCTTGTATTCAGAAATACCAGTGCTTTATTTTGCACTCAACTCTAAATGAATGTGCATTTTATTAATTAGCATTTTATTTACTGCATCTGTGCTCAACACCACCCTCTCATTTCTTACAAAAACTATTATATCGCAACTATTTATGTATAGCAGAAAGCTCTGTCTTCTTGGATGATTTGGCACAATTTGGAAACAAGTGCATTTGTGTATACCTGTTCGATAAAGATGCAGAGTTCAAGATACCTGCAAAGAACCATGGTGTGTTGTTGCAATGTGGAGAAACAGCCTTGCTTTGTGGCTCACAATCTGCAAAAAGTATCCCACAGGGTATCCACGTTTACCTGCAGCAAAACCAGCCTGCGTCTCTTGCCGGTGCTCTCAGTGAGTGAAATTGAAATGCTTTTTTCTTCTTTCTCATTTCTATTCAGCTATACACATTGAGGGGGGTGGTTCGAACCTGAAGATGCATAGGTCACAAAGCAGGAAAATACCCAATTCATCATAGAGATAACAAAGACAAACACATTCTCACCTATAGAAATTTTAGAGGTTTTGAGGCCACCTGATTCGCATGACTATTAAGCTCTGCCCTTTTCTATTGTCTCCCACCATACACTTCTGTATGATTTTCATTTTTCAGAAACACGTCACCTGTGCAGCAGCAGCAATTGGCTTTATGTTATTTTAATGAGGGCAATGTCGACTGATGAATGCATCTTCTTGTGTGAAATGATGTTGTTTAACAAAAGAAATTGATCTGCAGGATTATTGAACAGCTATGTGTCATACAGGATTCAGCAACAGTAAATCAGCAGGATTAAGCCAACCTGTGCAATGCACTGTAGATTCAAGTACACACCACATATAATAACAGCTTTTAAGTGCTCTTACAAAAAAAGGTGGGGAACCGTACATAGTCTGATGCTGCAATGAAGGAATGTCAGGGCATGTGACCCAAAGCCTTTTTCTTTTCAACTGCACTCTTATCATCAGCACTTTTATCGAAATCCTTCATCTAACTCAGCAGTGCAGCTTTGAATTAACCTCAAGTCAATATCACGGTCATCGATCTAACAGGAGCAGACCTGTGAGTGTGACAGTGGAAAGATAATCAAAAGGAAACATGGCTGTATCTGGCAGGAATGCTGCTTCGGTGATTAGAATGACCAGGCTGCTTGCAGTTTGAACCTGAGGTGGAATCAACAAAATAGAGACCGCGTGGAGAAGCTGATCATAGAGCAAAATTATATTTGTATTTTAAAGAATGCAAATGACTGCCACACCCCTGTTTATGTCTATTAAGTGTTTGGCTGATAAAAATGAACACAATCTGGTGTTTGAGCGCCTCGTCACCTTTATAATATCTATCATTCTTGTTATTGTTTTTGATATCACTCATTATTGTAAACTTCTAGCTGTTACTTGACAGAGCTGCGTGTGCCGATGCAAATGTTCAATGCACTCAGATCAGATATTAAATCATTGTTAACCCAACAGCTTTATGGTACAAAGTCTGTGCGATGTCCAGTTGTTCATACCTATGTGAGAGGTATTTATATAATGCAGTATTTTGTGGTAATGATAAAGCAAGTTTTCTGGAATTCTTGTGTGAAAACAGCAATAGCTGCACAAATTACTTTGAAGAGAAAAAAGTGCATTATTCCAGAAAAAGCACTATGTTGTGAATGATATCCTGTAAGACCAGTAAGACTTGCATTTTGTTCAATCTAAGTTATTTATTTAAAGCTATTATTAAATGAAGGAAACAGCTAATGGGAATGCTAATGAAATTTGTATCTGCATTAGCTGTGTGGTAGTGCATTTCATTTGCATTTGCAGACACAGATGAAATGCGCCACCGCATATTTCTCACAGCAGAAGCGAAACCTCCTAGAATCTCAAATTCATTTAAATTCTCAGTATCAAGTTCCATGAGGTTAGTCACACAGGAATGATGAAGAACTATATCAACATTTGTGAAATTTGGCAACAGGCTTTTTCCTGAAGGGCTTGAGAAACATGTTGACATTTGGTCCTAGCCTTTTTGGCATCTTTCATTCTTAAGTATTGTTTTGTCTTTCCTTCGCTGAGTTTTTTTTTTCTTCTTCGTTGTGAACGTGTCACATAGACAAAGCATACATTTAAGGTCTTGTGATGTCTACATTATCTATTTACTTACCTTGGACAACTTGTACTTATACTACAAAGTGATGTGTAAATACATTTCTTCAGTAAGATTGCTCACATACTTTCACATTCAGTTTAACTGTGATTTGCTCATATCAAATAATGACCAATGACTATATTAGCATACATTTATATGGTAATATTTGAGTCCTTTTTCCTTTACCCTCTTTGGTTGGCCTGACTGACACTTTAGTATCTACTCTGTGCGAAAACCAAAAGAAAAAAAAGAAGAAGCTATTTTTATGGATGGACTATTATACAAGAGCTGCACAGGGAATCTGTGAGAATGCAATCCAGGTGTCATTGCCCCTTGGTAATCTCTCTCGTCTTCAGGAATTCATTTTCTCAGCAGCTTCACTTGAAAATGACATTCTGACACCATTTACATGGAAATCACTTTGCCTCTTCATCTGTAATAGTGGTCTGTACGCAGACAGGACCCCTCTGAGGGCTGGACTATTAATGGACATAAACAAGGAAGGAAGGGAGGAAGGGAGGGAAGAAAGAAAGAAAGAAAGAAAGAAAGAAAGAAAGAAAGAAAGAAAGAAAGAAAGAAAGAATGAAAGAAAGAATGTTGGGTGCATACTAAAACCTGGGGTTTTCTGGGTTAAAGTCAAGGTCAAAGCTTTAGGTATTAAGGGATAAAGCAGCAGTAGAGACTCTGAGAGAAAGCATAATGTGGGAAATTCCTTTTTCTCCACTTAAACCTGGATCCTCTCTTTCCCCTTCTCCCTCTCTCGCATGCACAGACACACACATGCGGACAGGAATACATACCCACATTAAAAAGAGACATAAAGATTTCCGCCTAAAGCGCAAACATCCTCCACAAAGCTCACATCTAAGCACTTGTTGAAAATGCATATAGTCTATGTTTCAGTGCCTTGTTAGATTGCAGTAAGACATGTTTGAATGCAAGATTTTTTTTCCTTTCATGTTTATATCAAATATTTATCCATGATCATATCACAAATTAAACCAATATTTAAAAATGTCAATATTCCACAAAAAAAAAAAAAAAAGGCCTGTGAGGTGGGATAAGAGTAAAACATCTGACACATCTCTCAGGCTCCAGAAAGCCACAAAGCCAATCTATTGTTTGCTTCTCCGTGCTTGCTGCAAAACTGCTGCATACATGCACAGTAGCACCTGTGACCTCAAACTTGAATGTTTGCTTAGACATTCACATTAAACATGTACTACAGCCAGAGTCAATTATGAGATTACCAAATCATAAATAACTGTGTATCTGGTTTACTTGTAGCAAGACAGGGAATGTGGAAGCACCTTTTATATGAATACAACAAAACCATGATAGTTCTACCATGACACATAAGATCAAATATTTTCTTTTCTTATATTAAATGAAAGTATACATTATATGCTTTGACTATCTTTGAATATGAGAGAAAAGGTTAAAAAAAAAGATAGTTTATTTGGCTGGATTAACACTGCCTCCACCTGGCATTACTGTAACACTACTCGAAGTGCTCATAAAGCCACCACAGCTTTGGAGTGAGAAGACCTAAACTTTGTACATTATTTCATGTGGTGTGTTTTAATGAAATCTGTGGTTTTATTTTACAACATGATCAATCTCCATTGCCAGGAAAGACTAAGTGCTAAGCAAGAAACGAGCATTATGCCAGTAAATGTCTGCTATGACCAAAATTATAATACTATCGACAAACACTCGCAGTAATAAGCTCTCTGTAAAAAGCATCTCCACAGTGTGTTTTTACATTAATGTTTTCATTACCCAAGCAATGAAAAAAAGCTTATAGAGTTAACAAGACCAGCGCACACCTCCACACTATCTGGAATGTGTTGGAGATTTCTGTTCAGCAGTTGTAGCTTTATGTGAGCACAACCATCATTTCTCATAGCACAATTTATACACAATGCTAGGATATTGGAACAACTGCTAGCTTAGTCATGATAAATTTGTGTAATTTGAGGTAATTGAGTATGAAGGGAAAATAACTAAATCAATCAATAAAAACACAGTTAAAATCAGTTTCCAATACATTTTCAGTTTTCAATAGATTTCCAGATCACAAGAACAGTCGGCTAAAGGTGCTTTATACTGTAAGATAAAGACAGTACAGCCTACAGTAATGGTGAGAACAACCCAACAGTCAGATGAACCCCTATGAACAAGAACTTGGTGACAGTGGAAAGGAAAAACTCCTTTTTAACAGGAAGCAAAGCGGGGTAGAACCATGGAGGGAGACAAAACTATTTTTTTAAAAACTTTTTTTTCTATTTCTTTATTTTTTTTAGTAGAGTATCTCTAGTACTATAAGCTTTTGTAACAGCCACCATCAAATTATGTGCAGTTAATACTTAACTAGGTTGAGTGGGATAGTTATTTTAGTAAGTAATTTTTGTGTGAATTGGAAATCTTTACCTTGAAAAGCACAAGGTTTTTGGCTTTATTTCAGATCGGTTTTTCATAACTGAGACCAAAACCTTGCATAACTTCCAGTTATGTTTAAACGTCTTTTCCCAATTTATAGAAGCTGAAGCTTCTGAACACATAGTCACCGATAGTCCGGTTATATAAATAAAATTAATTAATGAATAAATAATGTTTAATGAGTCTACTTTTTGCCATCTTAGGGTGATTTGCTACAGCCAAATAAAGAGTCGGCTTTTGAAAATTATTTGTTGTTACCACTATCATACCAAAGCAAATGTTTCGGGTGTAATATAACATGAGCTTGTCGTTGCAAGGTTTTCGAGCTGCCGTGAAGGCAGCACGACAGGCGGGAGTGCCATGCGAAGTGTCTGAGTTGATGCATTTAAAGAGAGAGAGGGTGAGAGCGAGTAAAGCGACGTCATTACGTACAGCGGGACGTCGCGGAGAAGATAAACAAAAAAGGCAGGAAGCCTTCGGCTACACAATCGCGGCAAAATCGGTTTAAAATTTTACCTTGGAGCTGCAGTTAGCAACTACATGCAGCCTTTTATTGCTTAGGTACGTGCCACACGGAGTTCACAGTCATGGACGACGCAATGATATTCCGTATGAGTGCATTTTCTGAGCAAGGAGGGAGAAAATACATGGAGGATGTTGTCGAGATAAGACTCGAGTACGAGCCGACGCCAGCCGAAGACTATCCAAATTCTCAGAGACACGGGGGACCGGGGAAAGCGGAAAGTGAAGCTATCAAACAGACTCAGAGTGAGACCCACGGACACGAGGTTTCCGCCGAGTCGAGTCCAGCTACTGCAGCGTGGACAGAGAGTTTATCAGACGGGAATAGCGGCAACATCAGTGCACCAACATCAGACCAAAAAGACGCGGAAAATCTAGTTGATACTCGAAGGTCCGTGGCGTTTTTCGCCGTCTTCGATGGCCACGGGGGCCGAGAAGCAGCACATTTCGCTAGGGAGAATCTGTGGGGTCTGCTGAAAAGGCAACGGGGGTTTTGGTCGAAGGATCACAGCGAAGTGTGTACCGCTCTACGGAAAGGCTTCATCGCTTGCCACCACGCAATGTGGAAAGAGCTACGTGAGTCATCCAAGTTATCTAACTTGCACTTTATTCCCTCATATTTTTTCGCTGGTGATCTTTATTGCAGCACGTCGGGCGTAAAATCTCACAATTACGAGTATCGGCATCTTAGATGGCAAAATGCTGTCACGTGAGGCAGCATCCCACTCAGCTGGTTGCTGGTGGCTCCCCCGACGGCCAATCCCGTTACAATTAACAGCGAGCTGTCATCTGACCTCGACTCAGCCTTCGAGGCTGTCACAATATGATGTTGATATGATAGGATGCAAAGACATTAATGGTTAAAACGCAGGGAAAATACTGTTTTAGAGATTATTTTTTCTGAGAACTTTAGAGAAAATATTCATAGTTTCAGTATTTTTGATAAATGGAATGAAATGCAATTAACCACGAGTCAATGTTCAGTCTTTCCCAAATAGCATGGGACTGCGGGTTTTAAAGTATATATGGTAACATGAGCTTTATGGGACTGGATTTTTTAAAGTGAAAAAACAGTTTTCAGCTGTGTGCCCCCCCCCCCCCCCCCCCCTCCGCCCTTAAAACACAGTCACACACACTCACACAGTCTTTATTTCCTCCTGTAGGTGCTGTAAGAAGGGGTCACGAAGATACAAAATCCACAGTTTCCTGTGGTTTCCCTAAAGGTTATAAGGCAGTCTAGAGGTTTTTATAAAAGTTTATTTCGGGGTTCAAAAGTGAACATATGCCTCTCACTGTTATGCAAGCTGACCTTGTAATTTTTCTTTTTATGTGATAGGCTGTTTTAGATATGAGCTTTCCAACTGTGATTCTGCCTAGATTTCTAATTCAGTTTCTTTTTTTTGTTTTTTGATGCGGGGAAAAAGCAGGCCTGTATTTTTCTGTTTGTTTGTTGTTTTACAGTCAATGCGTCTGTTTTTATTATCATACAATATTAACAAAAAGAAAAAAATACTCTTGCGTACGTCTTATGCAGGGAGCAGCTCCATTGGTAAGAGTTTAACATCATTATTTTCCAGTGCAACTTTAGGGGAAACAAACAAAACATATACCAACATTGATAATGGGAATCAATGAACTCAATTATGATTGGACAATTTGAAACCACTTCCCTTTAGTTCTGATAGTGCTAACACCTTTATTGGATCAGATTTTTAACTCACTGAAGCTTAATTTAGACTTGTGAATCTCTGTAGAGCCTACGGCATAATCTACATCAGCTTAAGGTTTTCATTTACAACTTATCTAAGGCATAGATTTACCCGCACAAACAGAAATCCACTGTTAATCCTTGCATTCGTAATAATTCTATGCTTCATAGGTCTGGAGTAAGTTTCTAAGTATCATATTCATAATGTTAATGTAACTTCTGCTTACCTTTTTAATGTAACATTTCTTGTTAGAATTTTTGCTAAGTGGTCTCAGAAAGCTGACTTACATTTGACTTTTCTTTTCCCCTTACAGCTGAGTGGCCAAAGACTATTACCGGGCTGCCCAGTACATCGGGCACCACAGCTAGTGTCATTGTCATCCGTGGGGTTCACATGTATGTTGCCCACGTAGGGGATTCAGCTGTAGTGGTTGGAGTGAAAGAAAATGACTCTGACATCACGCTCCAGGCACTTGAAGTAACACAAGACCATAAACCTGAACTTCCTAAAGAGAAGGAAAGGATTGAACGACTTGGTGGCAGGTGAGTCATGAACAGAACCTCAGAGAACTTCTTCTGTGAGGAACTTGTCAAGACTACAGAGTTAGAGGCTCTATCAGATAGTCAAATAATAAATGTAAGGTGGCTCTGACTCAGGAGGTAGAGCAGGTCACCTACTAATCAGACGGTTGGTGTTTCTATCCCCGTCTGCTAGAGTAGAAAAGCGCTATATAAGAACCAGCCCATTTACCATTCAAATCCAGGCATTTGTTCAGTTCCAGCATTGCTGATCTTCTGTCAAGCTTAAATGTCTTTTGGATAACTTGTCCATGTATTAAACACCTTTTGTTACCAATGTCTGAAAATATTTTAATGTCTCAGTGGGTGGCGTCTTATACCCTTAAGCCACATGTAATGGTTGAAGGTTGGCTTCTTAGTGGAAGTTCAAAAGCTGTCTTGATTATGCTTGTTCCTAAACTGGCTAATGATAATGCAGAAAAGGAGTCCATTAATCATGAAATAAACATAACCAAGTGTGCTTGGTCCCAGCATAAAATAGAATCCATTTAGAACTTTAGAAACCTAGCCTGCTTAAGGCTAGCTAGCTGCTGCTTCGGCTATTGAGCAATTTGCATTGGTTGCATATTAGATAATATTACTTAGCATTAACCAGACGATAAACAGTGTTATTGTAACCCTTCAGACCAAATGGGTATGGCTATTTCGTCCAAACTCTTGACACTGAACTGATACATCAGCTTGGGATTTCTCAAATCAATTTTTCTAACTTTAGCTAGCATTTTTCATATACTGACTTACACTAAGCAGACATTCTATTAGGTACACCTAGTTGGTAGTGGACTGGAGCCACTTTCACCATCAGAACTGAAAAAGTCTTCATGGTATAGATTCAGCAACCAAACATTCCTCAGACATTTCGGTCCTTGTTTACAAGCTGAGCATCACAAGTTCAGCCATAAGCATCTAGATACATTGTTCTAAAGGGATGGACATGTTCATCAGCGATATTCAGGTTGTCTGTGGTGTTTAAATGATGCTCACTTGGCACTAAAGGGTGCAAAGTGTACCACAAAAACTTCCCCCACACACTATTGCACCACCAGCAGCCAGAATCACTGATACAAGGCAGGATAAAACCATGGTTTAGTGTTGTTTACATCAGATTCTGACCCTAACATCCATGGGTTGCAGCAGAAATCAAGGCTCTTCCAATCTTTTCTTGTTCAGTTTTGCTGAGCCCAGTGAGCTGTAGCCTCAGTTTCCTGAGGCTTCTTAGCTCACAGGACTGTCACCGGGTGTGGTCTTGTGCTGCTGTAGCCCATCTACTTCAGAGTTCAGTGTGTGGTCGATTTAGAACTGCTCTTCTGCATCATCTTCTTCTACCTTCGTTGTAACCAGTGGTTATTTGAGTTAGTGTTGTCTTCCTGTCAGTTTGACACAGTTTGGACCTTTTTTTTGACACCAACAAGGCATTTTGACCCAGTGAACTGCAGCTTGCTGGATTTTTTTTATCTTCTTTTTTGGGGAGGGACCTCTGTGTAAACCCTAGAGATAGTTGTGTGTGTGATCCTAGTAGATCAGCAGTTCCCAAAATACTCAGACAGCACCAAAAACGCCACCATGTTCAAAGTTACTTAAATCACCTTTCTTCCCCATTCTGAAGCTTGGTTTGAAATTCATCAGTTTGTGTTGAGCGTGTCTACATGCCTTAAACATATTGCGTTGGTACTATGTGACTGACTGATTAGATATTTGCATTAACACTCAGCTGAACAGGTGTTCCTAACATAGTGGCCGATGGGTGTATCTATAGCTAGCTATCTACAGTAATAGTCAGAGGGCGTTTGGCCAGCAAGTTGGAACTAACTAGATGTGTTATGGTTTTTTTGATCATGCCCAAATCAGCCTAACTGGCATTATGCAGGATTATATCTATCATCACTGTGTGAACACAAGCTGCAATTAACTGCAAGCAGTAGAATGATGACTGCAGTTCACTTGATGTGTGCAGGTGTCATTAATAACAATGGTTTTGAGCAAAACCTTGCGTTTCTTTGTTTTATTTTTGTAGTGTAATGAAAAAATCTGGGGTGAACCGTGTTGTGTGGAAGAGGCCCAGGCTGACCCATAATGGCCCTGTGAGGAGGAGTACAGTCATTGACCAGATCCCTTTCCTGGCCGTAGCCCGATCCCTTGGTGAGAAATTTAACTCTTTATTTATGAGATGTTTAAATGTAAGTGCACGATGCGAGTAATGGCCTTCTTTTTTTTTTTTTTTTTAAATGTATTCCCACTAATTATAATTTCTTGTGTGTTGACAGGTGACCTCTGGAGCTATGATTTCTACAGTGGAGAGTTTGTGGTTTCTCCTGAGCCTGATACCACCGTGATGACCCTTGACCCCAAACGGCATCGCTACATTATTCTCGGCAGTGATGGACTGTGGAACATGATGCCACCCAAGAATGCTGTTAATATGTGTTATAGTCACGACAAAATGGTGGTACGTAATAGTACCATTTTAATATTTTTACCTTATGTTTAATGTTATGTTATGTTTACATGCAGTATAGAAAGTGGTTTGGAATTTAAAACGGTTACAACGTTTCTTAAGGTAGATGCCTGCTGTACTTATTAGAGTGGGGCAGTTTTGAATTGATTGTAACACTTTCACCTCAAGTAAACATAATTTCAGTTAAAGTGGTATCACTGGAAACCTGAAAATATTGATTCTCTTTATCTCTTAATTTATTAAGGGGCCAAAGGGAATGTCTTGTGCCCGCCGGCTGGGATGCACAGCTCTGTTGTTTTGGAAGGAACGCATGCTCCGTGCAGATAATACGACAGTGATCGTCCTAGCCCTACAGGAACGCGGTGGCCCACCTATCCCTATGCATCGAGATGAGATTGTTGTCGACATGGCTACAGGAATTGACCACGTTCCTGGCCCAGGGACGACTTATAACACATGTGAGGTCCCAAAGGTCAGTACCCTAGCTTTTCTTTAGCCTTTTCCTTTTGCTCTGTTTCCATTAAAGCATATACCCAGTGTGTTCACAGTGTGTGTTTGTCTTTGGCTATTCACTGTATTGTTCTCTCTCTCTCTCTCTCTCTCTCTCTCTCTCTCTCTCTCTCTCTCTCTATCTATCTATCTATCTATCTATCTATCTATCTATCTATCTATCTATCTATCTATCTATCTATCTATCTATCTATCTATCTATCTATCTATCTATCTATCTATCTATCTATCTATCTATCTATCTATCTATCTATCTATCTATCTATCTATCTATCTATCTATCTATCTATCTATCTATCTATCTATCTATCTATCTATCTATCTATCTATCTATCTATCTATCTATCTATCTATCTATCTATCTATCTATCTATCTATCTATCTATCTATCTATCTATCTATCTATCTATCTATCTATCTATCTATCTATCTATCTATCTATCTATCTATCTATCTATCTATCTATCTATCTATCTATCTATCTATCTATCTATCTATCTATCTATCTATCTATCTATCTATCTATCTATCTATCTATCTATCTATCTATCTATCTATCTATCTATCTATCTATCTATCTATCTATCTATCTATCTATCTATCTATCTATCTATCTATCTATCTATCTATCTATCTATCTATCTATCTATCTATCTATCTATCTATCTATCTATCTATCTATCTATCTATCTATCTATCTATCTATCTATCTATCTATCTATCTATCTATCTATCTATCTATCTATCTATCTATCTATCTATCTATCTATCTATCTATCTATCTATCTATCTATCTATCTATCTATCTATCTATCTATCTATCTATCTATCTATCTATCTATCTATCTATCTATCTATCTATCTATCTATCTATCTATCTATCTATCTATCTATCTATCTATCTATCTATCTATCTATCTATCTATCTATCTATCTATCTATCTATCTATCTATCTATCTATCTATCTATCTATCTATCTATCTATCTATCTATCTATCTATCTATCTATCTATCTATCTATCTATCTATCTATCTATCTATCTATCTATCTATCTATCTATCTATCTATCTATCTATCTATCTATCTATCTATCTATCTATCTATCTATCTATCTATCTATCTATCTATCTATCTATCTATCTATCTATCTATCTATCTATCTATCTATCTATCTATCTATCTATCTATCTATCTATCTATCTATCTATCTATCTATCTATCTATCTATCTATCTATCTATCTATCTATCTATCTATCTATCTATCTATCTATCTATCTATCTATCTATCTATCTATCTATCTATCTATCTATCTATCTATCTATCTATCTATCTATCTATCTATCTATCTATCTATCTATCTATCTATCTATCTATCTATCTATCTATCTATCTATCTATCTATCTATCTATCTATCTATCTATCTATCTATCTATCTATCTATCTATCTATCTATCTATCTATCTATCTATCTATCTATCTATCTATCTATCTATCTATCTATCTATCTATCTATCTATCTATCTATCTATCTATCTATCTATCTATCTATCTATCTATCTATCTATCTATCTATCTATCTATCTATCTATCTATCTATCTATCTATCTATCTATCTATCTATCTATCTATCTATCTATCTATCTATCTATCTATAGACTTTGAAAGTGACTGGGTATAAAGTGTTTGCCTAACACATCTATTCCATGTGTTGACTGTTATTTCAGTCCATTTTTTTTAATTATCATTTTAATACTTTCACCAGTTGGAATATGATTATTGGTAAACACCTAGAGAAATTAGCCAAAGGTCACACAATCAGTTTCCATCAGAAGACCGATGGTTTACCAGATCACTTTTTGTTTTCGGGGCCCAACAGGCGGAGCATGAGGATGGCATGTTTTATGAAGAAGATGAGGTATTTGGAGAAGAACATGAGGGATGGACATGCCTGGAGTGGTAGTGAGGTGACTGACTCAGCAATGAAAATGTGTCAAAAATGATTAGCCCATGATTTGCCCTTCTCAAGATCCAGGCTGGTCTTACTGAATCTGATAGGAAAACGCAGCTGTTTGGATCAAAGGATGACCACATCTCTGTACAACTGGTTAAGCTAATTTGTTCTGAAATACTGGTATTATTACCTCCAATGTAGCGCTTTTGTTTATTTAAATCTGTTCATTGGTATTTACCAGAACTTTACTGACAAATGAGCACCAGTGGTGGGAGACGGTGAAACGGCTGTTCTGTTCATTGGTATTTACCAGAACTTTACTGACAAATGAGCACCAGTGGTGGGAGACGGTGAAACGGCTGTTGTTCTCAGATTATTCCCAGGTTGCACTGGCACAACAGCTGGCATCAGTCTAGGAATTGTGTTACAAGTTTCTGTCAAAGATCTTATTTAAAATGTCAAATTTTTCAGTGTTTATTGACGCCAGTGCCTTTAGCATCCTTAAAGTCAAGAAGACGGTAACCCTGATGATGATTGAGTTTATGATATGAGCGCTTTTACACATACTCTGAACTGCAGCTCATCTAACGCTGTGAGATGGCATTGGGAGAGTATATTTACACTTCCAGAGAAGATGATGATTGTTAAAGATGACCAGTTTATTTAGGCGGACAGATGGAAGACGGGGATTTTTTGGACTGCATTTACTCACCTTGATCATTCTTTCAGATGCCAGTCATATATCGATATTTACTGTTTGCATCATTTGCACATTTATCACATGTGCATGCAATACACATAAAACTCAGTGTAGATTCATTTTTATATCTCTGAGTTTGTCTCCATGTCTCCATTCAAATAATATAGCTTCCATGAGTCCATCTCATTTTTAGTCATAAGTTATTAAATGGCAACTTTTTGTTTGTTTTGTTTATTCTTGACAACTATGTTTGGATTTCAAAGAATGTGTACTTAGTTTTTGGAATTCTATTTAATCACTCAATAATAATGCTAACTTTTTAATTTTCGCTTTATTTCAGTGGAGTGGCGAACCACTGAATGTTCCCTCGCCTTTCAAAGAAAGTTCCACAACTCTGGAGCAGGCATTTGGGTTTTACGAAGCCGCTTTCTGTGCGACCACACAGCTCTTACCCGACATCGACTCCGTCGGGGACGCGCTGCCCCCTTCAGATGATTCAGCCAATGTTTTTGAAAAGCAAGACTCGACCACGCAGATGGACTGTGCTACTTCCCCTCCGCCAATAAAAAGGTCTCGCCGCTGTTCGCACGTCTCCCCAGAACTCAAAGGTCCTCATCGTCGGCTCGGCCGGCCCCCCAACAAAGGTTTGTCCCCAAAGACGCCTCACGGTGAGACGGAAAACGAACAGTCCCTTCAAACTCAAAGCAGAGAAAGAAGCTCCTCTGAGGAACGCACCATCCTTTCACAGCACCACAACGCTGCCTTGTGCGTGTGCTGAATCCGGTCTCATACACAAGGTGGTTTCTGGCCGCGACGCTGAACTAATGATGTGCATCGTGTTGACTTTGAACCAGGTGTGCCACAGGCCTATTCCTAAATGTATAATTTTACTACAAAGTCCTTTTTTTTCTTTTGTAAATATATCAGAAATTGTGAATATGTTATTCCTTTATATTTTTTTGCCCCCACTTTGTGTTTGAGTTTTGATTTGCTCTGTTTACGCTACCGAGTGTCATGCTTTTAAGTTTGTACAATATATTCATAAGCCAGCTAATGGGAGATCAGAAAATCTGGCACAACATCAGTTCAGCAGAACTGTTAAGCATGTGATCCTCGAGATTTTTAATCAACTATTCATGAACTATTTTAGATTGTTTGTTTGTTTTTTTTAACTTGGTGGATGGTATTACATGCTAGCCTTTGTTTGACTAGATTTAATATTTCCCATCAGTTGTTTGGATCCCTGCTGAGTTTAAATGTGCTACTGACTCAGCATCTGGAAAGGGTTCAGAGCCAGTTCACATCAAATGGGGAGGCTCAGGTTCTGTGTAATCACTTAGAGAGATGCCTCTAGTACTTATTCTTTAGGGTTCAAGCAACAGGTGTGAGGAAATTATGCAGGTTCCAGTTTTTAATCTGTATTAATTGTGTGCTGTTATGATCACAGCTTTTACTCATATGATTGATGAATTTCATGCATAGCTTTTAACACAACACAAGCTAACTTCACACAGATTACATGTTCTCATAATGGTGTGTACTTGTATGTACACAGTTTGAGTGAAATGGTCATTTACTGTTTTTCGGGTTCTTTTTTTCATTTTTGGGTTTTCCTATTGTTCTGTTCCACTCGCCTTAATTTATTTTTATTTATCATTTGGCCATTTGAATGACACTTTTGGACCTCTTTACAACTTTAATAAAGGCAGCAAAAGAGGTTATTGACTCGAACGGGTGTCTACGTATTGGAAAAGCCAAGCACACTACCTGTCCACTAGGCACTAACTAACAACTTCAACATGTCTTCCTCTTTGTATATGTATTCTTTGTATATGCATGGTTTTGCATCCGCAGCTTGTTTGACTTTACGAAGGCAACACTTTATGTTCCGTGAGTTGACTACATTAAGTGCCCGATTCGTGGTGTTGTGTTTATACGGCAGCTCAGCAAAAGTCCCAGCTCATTCGTTGCCTTCTTTTTCCATTTTAAAATGTCATGGATGCCTTAGCACAGCCGAGTCCGACGTGCTCTTCACATTATTTTACATATTTGGGAACCGAACTGGTGACAATCTCTGTGGCCCAGCCTCGAACGCCACGCACCTTCAGTTAGTCTAATTAGTCGTTAGTCTAATTCTACCATTTGCACTGCATCACACTAAATCTGCTCTGCGTGGTTAATATTTTGTTCCTGTTACTTTGAGCGGTTTGTTCGTTTTTGTACGGTGTGTCAATATGCAATAGAAGTTTGTACAGTACATTATTATGCAAAGTAATCGGGGTGTTTCAGGAGTCTGGCATGCTCAGATCTATTCCATGTGTTGTGACGTGTCCAGATGGGTGTTAATGGGCATGTGGTGTGTTATGACAAATTAAAATGCTTTGGTCTGACTTTGTATCCAAATGCTGCCGGTTTTCAAGATTTAACTGTGTAAGTTACAGACTTTGAAAGTGACTGGGTATAAAGTGTTTGCCTGTTGTAATAAAGTTCTCATTTTTCACACAGCGTCATCATTCAATAATTTCCCAACTTTGATAACTAGATTAGCTGTTTGGTAAAGCAGCTTAATCAGTAGACATTTGTGCACAGTATATAGTCTTGAGTTAGCGTGGCGCTGAGATATGCTGTAGAGGGGGAGAAGAGAGGTAATAGACCATGCATTTGGTGCTATTGTCCAGTAGATGGCAGCAATGTAAAGGGTTTGAATGCCATCTTTACCGGACAAATTGGGTATCTCTTATATAAATCCCACAGATCTAAATCACTAATATACATGACTTGCAACGTGGCTCTTTACAATACATTTTTTTGGACAAATAATTTCTTGTTGAACCTCTTTTTAGATGTTCAATAAGAAAAGTGGTCAAAAACATGGACTGATAAGTCTGTGAAGGTTCTCAGTCATCCAGGTCATAGTAGTCTAAGGAGCTTGGAAAGAAAAGCATCTGGACTTCTTTAACTTGTTTGAAGACGTTTTACCTCTCATCCGAGAAGCTTCTTCAGTTCTAAGGTCAAATGGTGGAGAGTCCCAGATTTAAACCCAGTGGGAGTAACCCCCCAAAGAGGGACAAAGGACCCCCTGATGATCCTCTACCTAATCACATGAGCCAAGGTGTGAAAACGGGTGTGGGTCACAATCAGTGACTGGACTGATAAGAGCTACAGTTTTAGGACAAAAAAACAAACAAACTCCCAACATGGTGGAAAAAAGGTTGGTTTGACTTTGCAAATGCTTTGGCTGTCCAGTATTTTTATACCTTTTTAAAAGGAAAGATACATGGAAAAAACAAATTTCAATACAGGATTGTGCTAATTTACGCTATTTTAATATATGTTGTTAAATAGGAGGATCTTATTTATAGTTAAATGTAATTTCTCATACTACATATCATCATTTATATTTAGAAAGAAATAAAGTCTTTTGTAGTAACATGGACTCTGACACACTCTCTACTTTGCATTTCATTTACACGTTACAGACATCAGATCCATGATAGCGTTGTGTTGACTTAAATATTTCATCGACTGTCAGCTCGGCATCTGCTGACCCACCTAACACGCAACGTTTCCCTTTTACTGCAGTCTGTCGCTGTACATCAGCCAGCGAAGCATCACTGTGTCCACCGCATTTCTCTCTGCTCCGCCTGTCTGAATTTCTTACAAATAAGCATGATCAGAGCCAGTCGAGGAGGGCAGTGGAGAGCAAACTGGATGTGACAGCTACAGGAATGTCGTTAAGTGCATTTACACAAATGTTCTACACTATTGATGCACTTGCATATTTCCAGGTTATGCTTCTTCCTTAAACTCCACTGTGTTTTGGAGACTAATGTACTTTTAGTTTTGTACTTTTCACTCTGACAGTTATAGTTGCCAGTTAATTGCTATCTAATTTATTAAAAAAAAAAAAAGGGACAAAAGACAATACTAAAAGTCAGACATGTCCTGCTAGAAGAAAAGGAACAGAGAAGATCAGGTACATCTGTTCCATATTCCAAGGAAATCTGGAAAAAGTGAGGAGCAAAAAATGCCATGAATACATTCAAACTGCATCTCTAGTCTGCAAATGTCCCCTTTTATTCATTCCTTCCCCCATACTGTTGGACCTGGTTTGATCACCATTAGAACAGGATTTTCGAAGGGTAGCTGCCATGAAGGGTACCATCCTCACCAACATCCAATGCACTTTGTTCTGAAAACAGGCCTGAAATAAGACAGAAAAACTCAGTTCAGAAAAGAACTCCAAAGATTACTCAGAGTAGGAGTAAAGAGTTCAAACTTTCAGTCTCATAGGTAGATGCGGTTGCAAATTTAAGTGAAAACCTGAGTGATTTAGTGGAGAAGCTCCTATAAACAACTTGAAGCTCAAGCTTTTCTGGCAGCAATCAGTGCCCCAGTGGCTAGCACAGACATTATTTATAATGTGATTTTCTTTAGTTTATCTCCCAAACTCTTTCATGCGTGTACATAGTACAACCTACAGCAAACATTTACATGTGCTTAGTAATCTTGCACTTCATTGTCATGTGTCACATGAAATTCCATTGATTAACTTAGACTTTTGATCACCTGCCACCTTCACACTCTCACTAATTGACTTGTTTCTCTCCAAGTGTACCGTCTCCTTCGGGCAGCATCTCAGCAGACCTTTAATGGCTTGCCCTGCGCCACTCTTGGGAGGCTCTAGAGTAAGTGTTATGACGAGAGAGACTTCTCCACATGATGTAAAATGACGTGCCCTCATTTTCTCCCCCTGGTCTCTCTCCAAAAAATGTGTGCTGGATTGTGTTCAAATACTGTTTGAAAGATAAAATTAGATCTTTTTACTAGTGTAAAAATTAGACTTGGATAGTTTTCCAGTTTTCCATAATAATTATATTCCAAAAGTCATCATTATTTGATTTATTCATCAGATGTCCTAAATTATTGCTGCCTTTTTAAGCCTGCTTAGTAGCCTTGTTTAAAGGCACTGTACTATAAATCATAAAGTCTCCACTTATGCTTCTTAACTGTTCTTGATGATAGCTACTGAATAGTACCAGGCTCCAAAGTAATGCAGCTTAACTCGATGGACTGTGTTGTTGCACCTTTCCATTTGCACAATGTGCACTTAAATCAGGCAGGAATCTTTCACTTTATTATTTTTTCCTTTTTCTTACAGTCACCACACCTTCTTTTCGGTCATTCGCTCATGCTGCAAACCCACCCAGGGAAAAGAGGGACCACAAGCCAGTGTACTCCTAGTGGTGGTCCCAAACTCTGATAAATGGGGAGGGTTGCATGAGGAAGAGCATCCAGTGTAAAGGCTTTACCAAATCAAAAATGCTGATGAATTAGATTTTCAAACTGGGTCAGCAGGAGTCTGCATTAATTGAGACTTCATTTGGCGTTGTTGGCTAATAGGTTGCCAGTAGAAACTGTCCTACTAAAGACAAAGGAAGAGGAAAAGAGGGAATCCGTGTTCAGAGACAGCAAGAGAGAAGGGAAGGCAGAAGTGTGGAAATGAGGGTAGGGACTTTAAATGTATGGACTATGATTGCTTACACTTGTAAGCAATCAAACTACTCATTAACACAAATATCTAATCAACCAATCACATGGCATCAGTTCAGTACATTTAGACACACTGACATGGTCAAGACAACCTTCTAAAGTTTAAAGTAAGCATGGTTTAAAAACTACAGTCTGCGTATTGTTGTGGCAGTGTTCATCCCTTTATGACCACAGTGTGTCCCTCTATCTTGCACTCACATGGCCTCCACATTCACCAGATCTCGATCCACTGGAGTATCTTTGGGATGCTGTCGAATGGTAAATATGCAACATGGATGTGGAGACCATGCACAAACCGTGTGGACTGAAATCTCTGAGAAATGTTTCCAGCACCTTGTTGAATCTTTGCCATGTAGAAATGGTCCAAATATGGTCCAAAATGGTACTGTCAAAGTGACTTTCTGGTAAGTGTAAATTTTCTTTCTCTATTGCTTTTTGGGCAGCAATCAGTTTTTATTGTTCTTAAGAAGCACCACATTCCTAAAACAGCACAATAAAGCCCTATAAGCTGCTCAGTATGATGAACCTGCTTCATATTACAGACTTCAACACTTCTTACTTTACTTTATAAATCGAAAACCAAATCATCCTGGACAAAATGTTCAATGATGCTTCCTCTCAGGAAATTTGCATTAAAAGCTCATGGTTTACGATATAAAACAAACAAACAAAAAACACCAAAAAAATGGCTAAATTAAATCAATTTAGCAAATAAGAGTGGGCCTAAATTCCTCGACACTGAGGTGAATGACTCACTTCCAGGTGTTGCAAAGGCTGTTCTGGCTGCCAAGGGTGGCACAACCACTTATTAACTTCAGGTGAAATTACTTTTTCACATAGGGCCAGGTAGGTTTCGATAACTTTTTTTCTTAATAAATGAAATCATCATTCTAAAACTGTATTTTCAATTTATTCAAGTTACTTTCTCTAATATAAAAATTTGTTGGTGATATGATGCATGTAAGTGTGGCAAATATGCAAAGAAATAAGAAATCTGGGGTATGGGGTAAATACTTTTTTACAGCACTATATGAACTCACGTGGCTTACTCACTGTATCCTCAAGCCCTCCAGCCATATTCTGTTTTCCAGGAATAGGTGAACTGCTTGAGAAAGGTTTGCCTGTTGATCACAAAATCCATTTAACTCTGAGCCAGGTGTCAATGTGCCCAAGTGTCCCAAATACAATGAATAATGCTCCATCACATTATGAGCAGACAGGCTTTGGCTAAAGTCAGCGAGACAGCATACTACACCAAATTCTGATGGATAGAAATACTTTGACATATCATTACTATGATATGCTTTATGTTTTAAATATAAAAGGTTAGTTTAAAAAAGAATTACATTTAGAAAAAAACTATTTATGCATTAATTACTTCATTTCTCAAGACAGGCATTCTGACTTGGGAAATACATGTGTAAATAATAACACTTATTATATTCCATTTTCCTGCTGTGATCTGTCACAGTGTCTAGACTGTTTGTTGAACTTGCCGCAACAGACAATTTGAAATTACAGCCAGCTTGGGAGTAAGTGATGTGGCCCAAGATTGGAGCAGGATTTAGAGGTATGGTGAGGTTAAGATTCTTAACTGTCTCTAAGTCCTTTGATTGTTTCCCTGTAAAATCTTTTTCACCTCACACACATTACGAACAGTTTGAAGGCAGATTGACCTGCCCAGGTATAAGGATGGGTTTAGTAACGTATCGCTGTCTGGGAAAATATTTTCAGAATGTCTGTGGTTTTTGTTTACTGGAGAATTGTTGCAAAAAAACAGCACAATCGTTAAAATCTGTATATAAGAATTGTTCATATTTAAGTGAAGGACACACTAGCTATCAAACCAAAGTGCTCTCACAGAGATAGCCCACCAAAACACGACCTGCTGATGAGCTTTTGCCATCCACGGGAAGTAAACTCCTTTTTGTGGTGGTTTTTTGGTAACCACATGTTACCACAGAGCAGAATGGCGTTTAATCCTCCACTAATGTGTCCTCACAAGTCATTCTTGTTTGAGACATCCATCTGAACTCCGATCTCTTATAAGGTTCTTACTCTGATCAAACCTCTGAAGCTTGGATTATAACGCCATAGAGGGTCATCACTGTCGAAACAGAGGTGAGAAGTGTTGACACCCAGCATGGGCACTCTGTTTTGTGAAGAGGTACATAGGTAATCCAGCTGACCTGATTAAACACTGTGCAGACCTTAAGCTTATAAATCTGTGACCACATACGCTAATGTAATAGAAAATGTGACAGGTTTTATTTTAGTGTTCGCTTTTAGTTTGCTTTTAATATGATACCCTGTGTAGGATTTGACTCCCATTAATTTAATATTCCCAAAGTTAAGACATGTGCTCTCAACAAACTGCTTATCTTTATGGCTAATCGGTCTTTATACCTCAAAATAAAGCCCAGGGGTCAATTCAGATTATCCAAGCATCAACCAGTTAATCTTTTCTGCTGGACAAGATAGGCCAGGCAATATGGACTCAGGCTGCACATAGACCCTGTTTCACCAAACACTGATTTGGCTGGGGGCATTGCTGGAGGCAGAGTGGCTGCAAGATAGGTGTATGCATGGGGACGTCCACAAATATCCCATAGTGCTACTGCAAATTAAATATAAGGTCAAAACACATAGAGTAAAGGCAGCAGTTAGTACGTGCCTAACTGATCTCTTAATTTTGGAAACAGATTAGCCAGAGTTTAATGACCTGTCAGGACCTTGTGTGGGGATGCTTTCACGACCTTTAGTGGTGTGCAGTCTCTGAGTTTGTAGTTTGAGCGTGTAGTCTCAGCTCTGACAAAGGGTTGTGCGACGCTGACTGTGGGGAGGAAGAGACAGGCCTTCTCGTGATGCCCCACTGGCTCCAGTAATTCACTCCATGGAAGATTTTCCACTAGAGCAGTCTCGTGATGACACCCCACCCTCAGCCTTTGACCAAGTGAAAAAATTGATGATGACATGGTGCACCCTGATACAGCCCTGACCTACCTGCATTTGGTATTGGTCAAAGAGAGGCTTTATTGAGTGAGTCGTGACACTCTCACAGAAGAGGAACACATCCAGTTGTTGGTGCCTAAAAACCACTGGGAAATTATTTTCCAGGCGGCTCATTATAACCCTCTGTGCAAGTTTGTACTCCGTAACGCGCTGATGTTTGTATGTGTCTGCAAGTGGCTCTTTGTCCTGACTTTGACACCAAGCTTCTAGTTTGGACTGATTTGTTTTTTAAAGAACTTTAATGCAAAGTTACAATGCTGTGACTCTGGAAGGACAAATGGACATATTTTAATTCCTAAAGTTCTCGTCCAATAAAAACTTTTTCCAAAGTTTATACAACAGGAGCATCTCCCTTGCTGTTTGTCCTTCACTGTTTTCGCTCATTGTTTCTGACACATCTTAGTACATGCACAAACACACAGATGCCCACAGATGCCAAACCATAGAGAGAATTGAAAAGAAATCGTTGACTCATCTCATTCCTGATTTCTTGCTGGCAACAAAGGCAGCACTCCACTGACTGAATGTGTGTCGCTAGACTATGTTGTCTTTTCACTTTGGCTTAGGGTGAAAGCAAAGGCGGGAGGACATGTTGGGAGCGCGAGAGCTGTCAAACACCTCCTCTGTCACTGCTAGTGCTTTTAGCACCAGCAGTTTCACATACTCAGCACAACCTCCTGTAAAGAAAAGCAGACTTCAAGAGCCAAACAGGGTCTTACACACACAAACAGACAGTTCTAACCTGACCTAAACACTGTTAAAGCTGGGCTAGGCAACATGTTTTAGACAAAAAACATCTCTCATACCTTTATAGCATATTAGAATTTAAGTGGTCTTATAGGGAACCAGAAATCTGGCCTATCTTTTGGGGCCTAGGCTTGTTTAGTGGACTTACCTATGGGAGAATAGAATTGTGCATTTGTGCACAAATGGCAATTGATAAAATACTCTGCATTTCAAAGGCTGACTGAATAAAAGAATTTTCTTTTTTTCACCCCTCAATAAAATGTAAGATAAGCTTATTAAGGATGTACTGTAGGGTCAGCAGTAGAGCACAGGTGTACCCTGTAACTTAAACAGTTAAGAAGGGACTTAATGGGACAGAAATTAAGCCTGACAAGACTCTGACAAGACACAAAGAATCTGGTAAAGTATTTAGAAGTCATTTTATTTAAAAAAAAAAAAACTTCCTCAAAGATGACAATAAGCCATTCATTCGTGCATATACTTAAATGCATAAGGCATCTTATATAGATGACAAACATGTGGTACATTTTGATCTTACTGACCACATAACCTTCTTATATTCCTGAGCAATGATGTGGAGATGATCCTATGTCTAAGCCTAGACTGGACTAGATGTAAGGGATTTTCGTTCTTGTTATGTAAGGGTATTGCATCACATATGTGTGATATGCATCACATGTGTGTCCAAGACTGTGGTGAACTTTGGATGTGGCATCATGAACTTTGGTCATAGTTATCAGTTAAGAGTGTGAAGAAGTGCCACCTCTAGCCTGTTGTGTTTGGATGGCCGGATAAAAATTATGGATGAGCATCTTGGGTGAGACTAGAGTGGCTGACCAGTAACCAGATGACTGTTTTGTGTCCTTGTACAGATTTCCTTCATGACCAACCAGTCTGAGATTGCGATTTTGTTTTGTTTTGTACAAAACAGAATAAAAAGGAACTAAATTAATATTAAACAAATGGTAATTTAATACAAACTGACCAAATTAAAGTTTCAAGTGTCTCAATCTAAGATCTAATCAAAAGATAAAGAACCTAAAGATACAAATCACCGTTTGGGTTTTGAAAAAGTACATTTTTGCTAAGGATACAAGCATTCTTCGATGGTGGATGGGCTCTCCCTTTGAGATGGGATGAGGAGCTTGGTCATTCAAAGGGGACTCAGAGTAAACCTGCTTCTCCTCCACTTTAAAAGGAGCCAGCTGAAGTGGTTTGGGCATCTGATAAGGATGCCTCCTGGATGCATTCTGGGTGAGGTGTTTTGGGCATGTCCTACAAGAAGGAGGCCCCCGGTCAGACCCAGGATTTGCTGGAGAGATTATACTTCTTGGCTGACCTGGCAACAACTGGAAGGCGTGGTCAGGGTGATGGAAGTCGAGCCTTCTCTGCTTAGACTGCTGCCCCCATGACCCAAACCTAGATAAATGGTAGAAAGTGAACTGGTGGATTGATTTTAAAGGCTCAATGCTCACCATGAGTGATAGGTGGATGCTCAAAACCAGTTATAATATGAAAGGTTTTTGTATGTGTGAGGGAGATGATCTTTTCTTCCGCACAGTGAGCTTTTCTCTTTTGGGTCTTGGGTATTTACGACTAAAGCCTCAGTTATCCTGACATTATATAAATTGCAAAGCTGATCCCAATCAATTTAGTTGATTTTACAATAATCATCACTTGTATATATGTTAGGAATTACGTGATTGAGCATCTTCTTGGAACTGAATGTAAGGACCCTATTAGGAAGGATTCCAGATGAAATCTAAATACACTCTGATAGAAGAGGTCTCATACAGTAGCTGAGAGATGACTGTCCGTCCCCCACCATAGCCTGCATCACTGCAGTTCTAATCTCAGTTATTCTCTGATGGGATATTAATGTTCCTGAGTAGCTCTTCTACCCATCTAGTTAAAAAACTATTTCCAAAACCCCTTTTTAATATCAACATGTATATAAGCAACACAGCTAACATTTGATGCTGTAAAGCAATGAAACATAACCATTTTTACAAAATTAAATTATTTAAGTCTGAAACAGTTAATCTTTGATCATTGCTAGCAATAAAGCAATATCATGGATGTCTGTAATTAATTATTATATTCCATATTCTATAATATTACAATACTACAATACTAACTGTACAAAACAATACTTTTAACCAATATGAGTTGAGACTAATTCAAATATGTTGCTCCCCTATAAGTCATATAATAGAAACACGAGTATAAAGTTTGGTATAGATTACTCAGTAAAAGTTCACAGGATGTCAATACCTTAAGATACTTTAGTGGGTAAGCCTAGAGAGAGATTAGCAAATTAGCTGGATCTGTTAAATTGAAATTCAAGGAAATGTAAGGACAAGCGTTTGACTCGGCTCACCCACTTAGTCACCCGACATCTGATCGACCCATCCCCAAACGCTCACACTGGTTCAGTTTCCTCACCCATAGGCGCACGCGCGCGCACGCACACACACCCACCCTCCCACCCACACACACACACACACACACACACACACACTTTTCTGGCTCACTATAATCCCTTCCTATTGCACAGATGGTAACTTTATGCATACCTCTATTACATAAATACACACAGCAGCACGCAAACAAGGCAATATGTAAAGGAGCATATAGATTTCTTTTTTCTTCAACTGTGATTTTGACTTCCATGCTACTAGCAGGGTTTTATTCTAACATATATGCAGGCCAGATCTGGGAGGGGTAAGCCAGAATTTTCTCGTCACCCACCATGGGGTGAATCCAGTTTTGTTAACAGGATTAAAAACAGGCCAACTTTACGGATTTAAATCAGCTTTGAGCAGATAGCACAAAAGGTTCTGTATTCGTGGCCTACTTGTAAAACAAAAGTTTGCCTTAGCAATATTTCTTATATTCAGTAGAGGAGAAATAGAATTAGAATTCATATAAAAATTCAGAAATGAACAAATACATAAGAGAAGCTCAGACTAAATTTTCCTATATTGGCTCCATTTAACCGACCTGGCTAAACTGGAGACAATCACTGGGGTCATAGTGGAGATTTCCATGCCCCTGTGCCCCTGCTTGGACCAGTGCCATCTGCTCATCTACTAATATGGCTAGGGCAGACAGACAGCCTTAGCCTGAGTTACACGCTCCCAGATAAACAATACAGAATTAACATTTAGTAAAGTAGCTATGAGAGGTGTGGATAATGTCTCCTACATGGTACTAGAACTTTAGTGCAGTAAAAATATTGATAAAGAACAAAGCATGCATTAATAAATATGTCTATAATCTACCAATTACTTAATATTATACCTAATATTTTATACACACATACACTTTGTTCCAGTCTATGACTTAAATGAGGTCATAATCATTTCACTTTTAGTTATGATAAATTGCCATGGTAAACTTGGTAGAGTGCAGAGTATTTTTGCCATGTAAAAATAGTCTGGATGGCATTACCTTGGCCTCCAGTAACACTGTGAGGAACCTTGGAGTCATTTTTGACCAGGATATGTCCTTCAATGCACATATTAAACAAATACGTAGGACTGCTTTCTTCCATTGCACAATATTTGTCCTGTATTGGCTTCCCTTCATTGGATCCATGTTAAATCCAGAATTGAATTCAAAATCCTGCTCCTCACATACAAGGTGTTAAATAATCAGGCCCCATCTTATCTTAATGACCTTGTAGTACCATATCAACCCATTAGAGCACTTCGCTCTCACACTGCAGGCCTACTTGTTGTTCCTAGAGTATTTAAAAGTAGAATGGGAGGCAGAGCCTTCAGTTTTCAGGCCCCTCTTCTGTGGAACCAGCTTCCAGTTTGGATTCGGGAGACAGACACTATCTCTACTTTTAAGATTAGGCTTAAAACATTCCTTTTTGCTAAAGCATATAGTTAGGGCTGGATCAGGTGACCCTGAATCCTCCCTTAGTTATGCTGCAATAGGTGTAGGCTGCTGGGGGACTCCCATGATGCATTGAGTTTTTCCTTTTTAGTCACCTTTTTCACTCACTGTGTGTTAATAGATCTCTCTGCATTAAATCGTACTTGTTATTAATCTCTGTTTCTCTTCCACAGCATGTCTTCTATCCTGTCTTCCTTCTCTCACCCCAACCGGTCAATAATAAGGTCTGACAGAAAATCCCTCACAAAGGTAGAAAAAAGACCCCTACGAATTCCTCACGACCCTAATCTTTTCCTCCTGTTTGGTAGCAGAATGCTGATCCAAAAACATTTATGAAAGACTTAAGAATAACCAAATATTACTTGAACCTCCAACTTAAAACAGAAAATAATGGAACTAATGACATAAATAGAACTATAGAGCTGGTGTTTGCATTCAGTGCACCCTTTCCTCATTTCATTTAGCTATTTTACATATTCCTAATTCTGTCAGAGGTAAATATTCTGTAGATCAGGGGTTGACGAGGACTGAGACAACCCTGAATGCAAGTCTGACACCATCTATTAATAAGTCATTACATTTGTTATGCTGTTTAATCAGTTTCTTTTTTATATGCACTGCTTTGAGGTAATGCCATAGAGATATTACCTGTTGAAATCAGTGTCATCCGACGCTCTCTTACACTCTTAACACACCTGTAACTCACCCAGAGTCTATCATTGGTTCATGTATGCAGATGTTGTCTGCCTAGCTAAGAAGGCATCACAAACAGGCATCACAAAAGCAGTGATTATGAGGCAGTCTTGTAGCATTAGCCTCCATTCTGCTTCTACCTGTTTCCACAGTAGAATCTGTACATTTTACTGTGAAGTGCACTTTGGACTGAATTTCACCAACTTTACTGTCAAGCTTTTTTGTCATTAACACTTGTGTGTTCCCATTAGGGATTTGTGTTAATATATTTGACTTTCCTTTGGTTGTATTGTTAATTGATATTATATGACAGTGCATCTCAGGCCGTGTTGCAATTACCTCAAAAATAACGTAACAAATTACTTTCTACAGGGAGTAAATAAGTAATATAACACAATACTTACAAAAAAGCGAGGATTTTGTGTAATACATTATTAGTAAAAACACTGATGCTGTTTCTAAGTGAGTTATTTCATCCAGTCCTACACATGATTGTAGGGTTCCCAACCCACCAGTTCCCACTTTCACTCATGCTGTCACTTATATACTGTATACCAGTATACTATAAACCAGCATTTATTATCCTGGAAAGTAGACCATAGAGTTAGTCTAATGATCTTGGAAAGAAAAGTGTCTGGACTTCTTTAAGAGCTACCCAATTGTGGATATATAAATGATGATCATAAAACCAAAAATACATATATGGTCACGGTAAGGGTTTGAACCTCTTCGTTGGGAGTTTTTGCACGTCTGCAGTTTTTTTTTAGCTAACACTTCCTTTGTCAAATTGTTGTATTTGTACAAATTCTGTAAGTCAACGCAGGCTCTGTAAGTCACTAATAACGTCTAAATGTACAACAATTAAATGCATTAATATTGCCAAATGTACAGAACAATCAGAGGCTGCAACACTGTAGCTATTCTATGCACTTAGGTACCGCACAGCATTGTCATGCAATATTGAGTACCGTTGCGACCTCTTGTCCTGTCAGGTTCCATCTACCTCTGTCATAAGCACATAGGGAAGCTTATGTAGCTATGAAAGTTCCCTGCTTTAGAGACAAAACAACACAACAACAAAAATAATCAAATTTAAAAAACACACACATGGAGAAACAGTTGAAAATATTTTACACAGATCACACTAAGAGTTCTAAAAGAACTGGAAGATAAGGTTTGACCAACCTGAAGCAGAATAGAGATAAGTTAAAATACAGCTCTAGCCTTCTGCTGTCTTCCTCTTATGGGATTTGTGACACTTACGGATCCCAGAAAATGCACAAGAGGGGCAGGCTTGACGAGATGAGGGGTTAATGATTTAACAGCCAAGTTAACACAGCAAAGCAATACGAAAGCTCCAGAATGCAAAAAGGACCAGCCCTTTGTAACTTATGTCTCTGCTCAAATACGACCTGTTTTTGACTATACAACCCTGAAGTATCATTATCATAAGTTATATTTTTATCTAAGATGAGAATTCGAGTGTAGTTTGTTTCACTCTGGAAATGCACTGCCCTCCAATTTTCAGAGTTGTGACAGTAAAACAGTGGTTTCTCAATTAAAAACCAGTTACTTCAGTGCCATAGAAAGGCCATCAATGAGCCAATCACTGCTGTGTGTTAGATTTACACTGCTGTCAAGCTGTGCAGCCGGATAAGGGTTATTTAAAGTGGCCAGTGCTTGCTTGTTTTTGACACACCCAAGACATGTTTACCCATCAGTAAAGGGAGGACCATGTTTAAACTTAACACATAATAGCTGCATGGACACTGATGCAACATTATGCAATGAAATGTTATACAGTCCTATGAAAAACAAAGCACACTCTTAAGGCTTCAATAGAAATTAAGTAGGTAAGTAGCAGCCAGGTGCTGCTAATCACTTGATTGTGTGAGCACCTCCATAAAGCAAACGTTTTGTCAATTTGCTGGTCTAGAACTCCAAAGAACAACTAAGAGCTACATCTGAAATTCTACAGGCCTCAGTTAGCATGGTAAATGTTAATGTTAGAAACAGTGCAATTAGAAAAAAGACTGAACATGTACGGCTTATTTGGAAGGGCTGCCAGAAGAAAACATCTTCTTTCCAAATAGGACATAGTAGCTGGGCTTCATAATAATTTGTCGCCACAAAATAGAGAAGAGCACTTGATACATGTCCCGTTGAAGAGTTAAATGTCCCAGCCAGTTATGTTATATTATGAAAAATAGAACATTTACAATTTTTTGTCTTCTTAAGAAGGCTGCGATATGCTAAATTATACAAGAACTGGACAGAAAAAAAGGGCATTGGTGACAAATCCTAACTTTTAATTTTTGGTTCAAATTCTCATCAGTAGTCAATCAATAGTCTGAAACACACCATCAGTGAGAAAGATATCCAGATAGAAAAACATGCAATGGAAGGCTATCAGTAATGGATTTGGCCTCCCAAGAGACTGGACCTCAGCATTATTGAAGTAGTATGGTATCATCTTGACAGAGAACAGAACAAAAGGCAGGCAACATCCAAAATACAGCTCTGCATGCCCTTTAAGAAGCCTTAAGAACTATCTTCAAAGACTACTTAAAGAAATGATTAGAAGAATAAAGGCCATCATAACAAATATGAACTTTCAAACTCATTAGAATTGTACAAACTCTGATCGATACAATGTATTTCCATGTTTGTTTGCACATGTTTCAATTAATTCTAGCATCTATTTCACATTTTCCTAGCAAAATATAAGCTTCACTGTAGAAGATTTTAAAGGCAATTCAATTCCAGACTAAAACAAAGTGGACAGTTTAGTGTAATATAAAACTAGTGATGTCTTTGATGTAACACCAAAGTGAGAAAGCCAAATCATAAATGCTATAACTGAAATTCTCAAGATTAAAAATAGTCCACTGTAGTAGTAATTTGCTAGTTAGGCTGAAAGTCTCTCTGAAAGCCGCCTAAATGAATTTGTAGGAAAGCAGATCTTCCTGCTAATCAAGTCTAAATAAACAAAATGGTGTGACAGTGCCTCAACAGGGAGTCAATTCTGCTAGGAATTCTAACATAAAAAGTCTTCCTGCCATGCCACTCATTTAATTTGTGTAGAAAGTAAAATTAATTCTTAATTCTATTGAATGAACAAGCTTTTTTTATAGTGCCCATTAGAAATTTCGCAGCTACTGCCACTTTGATGTAGAAGTTCGTGAGACTAAAATAGTTGTCTGTTAGCATATGTCTGTTAGGCTTTGATTAAATTTGGGGGCAAAACATTTATAGCCCCTACAGCAAAAACAATAACTTGGCCTCTCTTTATACCTGTTTGTGTCTCTAGTTTAAGATCATTGGATTAAGTTGGAATCTCAGATGCTCAAAGTCTGTGCTTGAAGCACCCCTGTAAATGGGTTAATGTAACCTAAAATTAATTACTGCGGCATTAGGTTTACAAAGTGTCTATGTCAGAAGTAAGTGGGTATATTCACAAGTCATTCACATTATACGTCACACAAATCCTATGTTATATAAACCATATCAATAACCAGTGGGACTTGATTTCTATTTTCAGCCTGATTAAGATAGATTTTGGTATGACAGTAGATTTTGGGAAGAGCCTTCATCCCACATAAAAAGAGGAATCATCAGTTTTTCTGGGCTTAACAATACATAAGGCTCGCAAACTAGGAGATAGTTGAGAACTGCATCAAGTTTCTAGTAACCAAAATTGAGCCACACAGCGAGAAGGTCCTGGATTTGAATACACCATCTGGCATTTCTTGTGGAGTTTGCATGTTCTCTCCGCTACTTTGCATAGTTTCTCTCTGGGTACTCTGCCTTCCACCAACAGTCCAAAGACATGCAGTTTGTAGAGCTACGTTAATTGGTGATTCTAAATTGCCCATAGGTGTGAATGTGAGTGTGAATGGTTGTCTTTCTCTCTGTTTTAGACCTACGACAGACTGGCGTCATACCCGTTGTGTATTCTGGATGGATCTCAGAAAATGCTGTATTCAACTAAAAGACACTGTCAACACTTAGTTTTTCCTCTTCTCAGAGTGGATTGTAAAATCCTCTGTGGTGGCCTTTGTTTTTTAATTGCTGAGAAATCCAGCACAAACCTGTATCTTACAGAACAGTTTGTTGATTTTATCATTATTGTCTCATTATCATTATTCTTTTCTGTTCTAGTCTCTTTTCTGTACACTTTTCTGCAAATTAAAAGAAAAAACAGATCTAGGTACAATCCAAGAATCTCTTTCCACACCAATAAGTCATTTGACAGGACTGAAAGGCCTTGCATCTCTCCCTCTTACTCCACTCATCACAGCTGGCCTGAAGTGTCCTGAATCATGGTGGGTCATGGCTCCAGGCCCACTGTGCAGCCTAAAACATTTGAATTTACTTGTTTGTGATTGCATAGAGGTAGCTTCACTGATACATAACATCTCTATGGAAAATGTTCTGCTTTATTTAAGCCACCTTGAGGATTCTATTATTGGGACAGTTGGTTACATCCTTTGGTGAAATTCCAGTTTACGAGATTAATTACTCTAAGTCTGAGGCAACGCCCTCGACCTAATGTATCCCGGACTTCAACCTGCTCTGATCCTTTTAGCTAGTCCCTGTCACTTTTTACTTCCCCAGGTATACAAATTACCCTCTCCTTCTTTGACCTGCACAAAGCTAATTTCATGCTGCTAAACCACAAGATTAGGAAAGACCTAGCTTACTGGACAGAGTTGGTGCTGTCTGTCTTGAAGAGTGAACCTCTTTAAGATGAACATGCCTCTGTGGTTTTGTACCCCTCTGAAATAATTTTAACTGAAAGCAAATATCTTCTTTCTTCATTAATATGCAGATTGTCATTACCATTGATCAACAACCACTGATCAAAGACCATTGATCACTGGTCAAAAACTACTGATCAGAGACCACTGATCAATGGCCATGAGTAACATTCACAGATAGTTGGGTAATGACTGCAATCACAGCATTGCAAGATGGAGCAAGATGTACCCTTAGGCCCCCTCCTTGATTTAGAGATGGTCTTTCCCTTTTCACATAAATGACCTCCTTGAATCCCCGCTCAAAGCATTCCTCCCTGTCCAGGATGTGTGCATCCTCATCACTGAAATAGTGTCCACTGGCTTGTAGGTGTGACTAGACTGCTGATTCAATAAATTCAATAAAGTAAAACACACCAGACAGTACTTAAACCTGTGTTTTAAAGCTGAGGGCTTTATTCTACAACTTTTGAACATCACGTTTGGAATCTGTTTCTCTCTTTGTGTGTGTGTGTGTGTGTGTGTGTGTGTGTGTGTGTGTGTGTGTGTGTGTGTGTGTGTGTGTGTGTGTGTGGAGGGGGGGTGTTGTTTTCAAATTTCAGTTTGACGCAAGACGCAAAATTGTTTGTTTATATGCCATATGCTTAAAAGCTCTTGGTAAAAGAATGTTTCATTCACGTTCATCTCTGGTGGGGCTCTGGCAAAACTTTCAGTGAATCATGCCTCTCTAAACTCTTTTATGGTTAAGATTTCAAGTTGTTGCCATTTACAATCTTGTGTGTCATCCATCATTTGTGAGTGAATCACTTCCACTTTCGAGCTTTCCTGTCTCGTAACTAGTTTATTCAAGAAGGTAAAGTGACTACAGACATCCTGAACTGCGTAAATGATGTATTCATTTGATTTCTGTTATCAGTAACACGCGCTAATTTGTAATTTTCAATTTTTTTTGACATATCATAGAATATTTGAACATTTTTACATTATTATTATTGTTATTATCATTATGCGTGTTTGGTAATTGGTAAGCTACGTGTAACGAAGCCCTGTCGAAAATATTTGGCTCGTTAGTGTACCTTGTGCAAGGGAAAACAGACGTGTGACAGCGCAAACACAGTCTCTTTCCCTCCCTCTGTTCTCATCCTCGGTACCAGTTGTTTTCAACAAGCTTGTGCAGTCACAGCGTGCACAGCTGCTCTCTCCCCGTTTGCGATTTACAAGCGGATTCCTACCTCTGTCTCAGTATTTTAAGAGTGGGAAATTTTGCATTCCCTCGTAAGACCAATCATGCCACACAATTCATAAACTTTTAAAATCGGAGTTGCTGTTTGGATGTACGCCATGCGCCTGCAACCTGCGCGGGCTGGCTTGGACTTTTCTGATCGGATGCTGTGCTGAGAAATGCAGTTGGCGCCGTTGTTCCCATGGCTTATTATCCTTTCCAAATTCGCGGACCCGGTGCCTTGTCCTTATCAGCCTTCCTTTCCAGCGCACAGCCTTCTTTTCCCGCCGCGCCGACTTTTCCGGACGTCGGGTCCTTCTCCAAGTCTCTGTCAGAGCAGGCACCCCCTGACGCGGGGCTGCACGCAGGTCTGGGGTGCCAAAATGAGGCCGTTCAGCAACGTTCCTTGAAGAGACTTGAGCCAGAAGAATGGTTGGACGAGGACCCGAAAGTTACGCTGGAATCAAAGAACTTGTGGAGTGAATTTCACAAAATAGGAACTGAAATGGTTATCACAAAATCAGGAAGGCAAGTGCAATGCGCATTTAAGTAGTCTACTGAGAATTTTGTGTAGTGTCTTTGTCGTTTCAAATGTAGCTTTTTTGTAAATAGCCTGTAAAAGCGCGCATAAATGCTACGTTCACGCTTTAATGGGGAAAAACAGCGAATAATCTAGTTTTGCTGATGATCGGAAGTTTAAAAAATGTCACAAGGGGGGACCTCCATAGACAAATAGAAGCTCTATGAGAAAAAAGAGAGGGAAAAACAAAAATAACACTGTTAATTATTACATATACAACAATTTCTTTTTTTTTCTTCATTAACTATCAGGAGGATGTTTCCCCCTTTCAAAGTGCAAGTAGAAGGGCTGAATGAAACAGCCAAGTACATCTTGCTGATGGACATTGTCGCTGTCGACGACTGTCGCTACAAGTTTCACAACTCCCGCTGGATGGTGGCTGGAAAAGCTGACCCAGAGATGCCAAAGCGCATGTACATCCACCCGGACAGTCCGTCTAAAGGAGAACAATGGATGAGCAAGCCTGTTGCCTTTCATAAACTCAAACTCACCAATAACATGTCCGATAAACATGGGTTTGTAAGTAACACTCACTGAAAAGTTGCTTTTGTTCCTCATTACGCATGGTTATGCTAGGGACTGGGTGCACTGCTTTAAAGCTTTTATTATGGTTGCAGTTGTTGTAATTAATTACCCAAATACCAGTAATTCCAACTCTATTTTTCTAATTTGCAGACAATTTTGAATTCCATGCACAAGTACCAACCCAGATTTCATATTGTGAAGGCGAATGACATAATGAAGCTTCCTTATAGCACCTTCCGGACTTATGTTTTCCCAGAGACAGAGTTCATCGCTGTCACTGCTTATCAAAATGAAAAGGTAACATCATCCTTTAGCCACTCATACACAAATGACAAATATCCACATGGATTATACAGTGTGTACTACTGTTGTGCCTGTTTGTCACTGCACAATGAACTGTGGATTGATTAATCTGCAGACCTTTCCTTCTTTTCCATCAAGATTACACAACTAAAAATTGACAACAATCCCTTTGCCAAAGGATTCAGAGATACAGGAAATGGGAGACGTGAAAAGAGGTATACATTTTGAAAGCAGAATACATCTTTAGGCCATATGTGCATGGTCTCATGAAATCTCGATTTGTGATCCCCAGAAATAAACAGTTAAACATTTCTTCACTGAATGGGAACCAAAGCAAAGCAGACCAGGACTTTGCTGATTCTGATGATTCCTATGAGCAGCCCAGTACCAGTGAGCCTTTTTATTCCCCACAACTAATGAGCAGCCCTCTGATGTCCACATCAACTTGTCAAGGTGGGTTCATTTAGAGTTCATTATGTTATTAGGCAGCCACTGTTGACCTGTGTTCATGAAGTGATAATCTAACTTAAAATCTACTGCATAGTCACTACACCGAAACAGCTTGCATATATTTTTCTTTTGTTTTTAGTATGTGTTTCCTTTTAAAGTAAACATGACATATTCTCAAGCCAATAATTGTTGTTTGTAGTTTTGGGATCTGCTTTTGTTTTTACTTTAAAAAAAATATTTATTTGATGCAAAATTAACAAAGCATTTTAAACTGTGTTTTAAAAGCACATGGGTTAATAATATGATGGCTCATTCAATTTGACTGCAAAGTATTCCATGACACAGTGTCTGAAGTGTTTTCTTCAGGGTTCAAAATGTTTGTTCTCTTTCAGAAGTGTTTGTTTTTTTCCTCACAGACGAGACCAACGTTGTCAGTGATTCAGACGTTGATCCACTAGATGACTGCAACGCTGAAGGCAGCTGCTCCAGGAGAGAACACACATTGGGTTTAAGTCTGAGAAGCGAAGAGATACTGTGGAACAAGTGTTATCTCAGAAAGAACAATCAGGATGCAACAAAAGCAAGAACATCAAGCAGCGCTTCACGTGATAGACATTCTATAGGTACGGGTTTAGAAGAGCAAATGAGTGAAATCAAAGATGGGGTCGTGCCTATGATGTTACAGTCATGGAGCGCATCATCCTTCAGTGCTGGTCAGCAACCCACTTTGGATTTCTCAAGTGCACACAGCCAATTCTCTAGTAGGCTTGGGACACCTTTGTCATTTCAATCTGGACAGCTATCAATGAAGCCAGAGTTTTTTTCCAATATGGGTATGGAGAATACGTTTCCCACTTCATCTGGTATAAATGGATTAAGAAATGGAAGCCTGTTTTCTGAAAGCATCACCTCTTCAGCTCCGTTCAAACGTCAACTGTCACAGCAAATGCTGGCATCTCAGGTACGCTTCCCCAGTATTAAGTTATTGAATATATTTTCATCCATTCATTTAAGAGGCATTGTAAGTGCTGTATACAGCAGTAACAGTTACTTAACTTCAATAGCATCTTTAAAGTCTTTGAGTACTAACAAAGGACTTCACACTGGGCAGCTGCAGAATTTTCACAGTTAAAGAAACTCTCAGCGAGTAAAGCTGAAATAAGTTATATGTTTTGTGCCAATATGTTTCATAGCAAGCTCTGTTTGTAATTTGGAGAACATACTTTTAGATCTTACTTTATGTTTTGTCCTACTGTTTGTGCAATCCTACAAGTCTTCATGTTATAATTTTAAAAAAAAAAGCTGAGGAACCAAAGGTTCTTTGTAAACCGATTTTCCACTAAAAAACAGAAAAACCTTTGATCACTACTTGGTGTATTATGTGTTGAAACAAAATATAAAAGCATTAAATGAATATATACAATATGAAAAGCAATGAATGTCTAGTTTTTCATTAAACAACTACTAAATAAAGTAAAACAATTGTTGGAATGTATTACTTGAGTAGTGGTACTTCATTATAAGCCTTTGTGAATTCTGTATGAATGGCTTAGAGATCTTTATAGTGTGCAGGTCATTTTCAGTGTAAAGTAAAGCATAGGTGTCAATCCTCTTGTTGTTTAATGGGACTGGATTGATTACCCTTACTGACTTCCTTTCCTAATGCCTTGGATTTCCTCCATAATATGAGTTAAAGACAAAGCAAATCACATCTACATGAAATTGATGTATTCCGTTGCTGGTTAGTAATGTTTAATTTTACAGAGCTGTTTATATAAAGGAAGATGACAAGATCTGTACTACAAATCTTAACAACTCTACTTTTTAATGCAGGGGATTTCACCATCACCCTATGGAGGACTTTTCTCATATCCATACCGCTACATGGCAGCACCAGGTTCAGTCACACCAGGCCTTTCATTCTGCACTGCAACCTCGTCGCACTCCAGAAACCAGCATTACAGCAACTCTCGGCCATGGGTGCGATTCAGCCCTTATCAGATTCCCACATCGATCACCTCAAGCCAAAATCTGCTAACATCCAGACTGCCTGGTAGATCATATTTACAGTCTGAGCGAGAATCAACTCTGGTGTTTGACAATAACAGCTATCTAGTCATAAGACCTAATAAACCAAATCCTCCATAATAGACTATTCTACAAGTGAAGTCACATATGACAATCATTTAAAATGTTTTGGCAGAAAGTCTATATTTTTGCTTCTCTTTAAATTGATCATATTATCATAAACTTAATAAAGACAGACTTGGTGGCCAGTATATTATACTAGCCTTGGATATGCATGTTTAATTTAATAATTAAAATAAATATTGTACTAGATTCTACTAAAAGCTACTCAATGGAATTCCCAGAACATGTGCTATGCAAAAGTCGGTGCCCGGGGTGGAATTCTTTAGAGGATGATATGATGTAATGTGCTTTAAACATAAATAAAAACACTATTTTTACTGCTTTATTCTATGTAAATGTGTAAATAGTTTTTCTCTTGCATTTTTTTTTCACAAGAAAGTGACTAAATGAAGCCTTTTTTCAGAATGTTTTATATTTTAACAATTAAATATGCCAATGATAAATGAGAAAAGTGTTAGTTACAGTGACTATTTGACATGTTTCACACTTTCACATTCTGATATACCAAAAATGTGCAGTGAGCTTGAAAAAACTCAGGACTTTTTGTTTATCTTCTTTTAAACCAGCACTTAAGAAATCTCCAGGAGATGTGATGTTGTGTATGAAATTATGCAAGTATATTGTGTGTTGTGTGTGTGTTTTCACAATTTACATAAAGATGTTGTTCTAATCTGTAATATTTGACTGAATTATTTAACGTTAATTTTGCTTATTCTGTTTGTTTGTTTGTTTGTTTTTGGGCGGGGTCATCTTTTGGTGAGTTGTTGAGCATTGCAACCCTACATTTCGTAAAAATAAACCAACAACAAACAAGCAAACAAAAAAAAAAAAAAACTTTTGGATGTGGTGCTGTCTATTACTGTTCTTAAATGCCAGGATATTTAATATTGATTTAAGAAGGGATTTTTCCCTTATTTTTTTCTCTAATGGTGATCAGTTTTATTTATGTAGTTACTTTATTTTTTAAAAAAGCTTTACATTTTATTTCTGTACTTCTGTTTTCTATTTCAGAAAAGGTCAGCCTATGTGGCTGCTCCTTATGACCCATTCTTCTTTGTACTGATTTCTAGGCAACTGTGGCCTTGGTTGCCCTTTAGACCTTATAGAACATTTTTGTCATCTTCTAATTTAAGTCACAGTCAAATGCATTAGAAGAAAAGGGGAGCTCTTGAACTTATGGTCTTAATTCTAAACAAATTCTTGTGGCAACACATCTTGGCACTTTTGCTCCCCTCATCCAACACCCACACCCTTCCAGGAACAAACACTGGCAAGACAAGAGACAGATTTTAAATTGGACCGTTAGCTGCAGTGCCCTCATTTTACTGCCTGCATATTTTACATCTGTCCGCACACAGCATTACAATAGTCATAAAGCATTTGCAAATTTATAATGGATAAAGGATAAAGGTCTATGGCATATGTTAGCTCAACCATGTGAAAAAAAAATTAGCTGGACAGTGACACTATTTGTAAAGTGACAGTGGTTCACATAAAGTTGAACCACTGTCACTTGGTGACAGTAAAGTTGGCGTTTAATGACAGGGACAAATTTGAAGACACTAAATCATACTGGGAGAGTGTAAAAAAGGTCATATCAGTGTAGGACACACCTATTTGCATGTATACAAACAAATGTTGATAGCTGACTGTGTATTCAAACAAGATGATTCACACTGTTTTTACTCTGAGGTTTGCTGGGGCACACTGACAAATGGCAAAATAAATGTTGTCACTAGTTGTCTTGAGACTTAAAAAAGGAATACTTAAGTCTTCTTAATACATTTGTGTGTTAGTGAATGTTTAGAGCTTCTTTTTCTTCTGCAAACCTAAGTTATTAAAGCATAGAAAGAAAAAAGAAAGGTTTTTTTTAAATCCTAAATCTCTTTTGTGATTGCGATAGTGTCAATATTTAGTCCTGTCACTTGCATGTTTAGTATTACACTAATTAATTCTACTAATACTTAAAAGAATAATTTTGGTTATGTTAAAATAGACCAACAGTGCACTGAAATATCAAGTTTCTGGAGGCATATGCTAACCTACTCTGAACACTGGGAGGGAAGCATCTATTTCACACTTCACAGTGTGCAGAATATTAGCTAAAAGACTTAACTTACAAATACTTCAGTTTTTCAACATCACTGTGTCAAGAGAAGGCAATGCAGGCTCTGTGATTGGATTTTTAAATCAATCCTTATCATCACTATGAGCTAAGATAAAAATGTTAACACAGATGGCTTAAATAGATGAGATCCCCTTGATGCAGTCATTCACTTAACATGGAAACAATTTAAAAGCTTTTGTTAATGTAAATTAAGCTTTTGGCATGTATCTTTATGTTAAAGTCAAGAAACAGAAAGGCAAACGTTGCTTCTGCTGAAATCCCATAAATTCAGAACCACTTTGAGTGGTGAATGGTGGCTGCACATTAAGGCCTCTGAAGCCACCTAGTGGATCTAAGGTGCAACAATAATATATTTACACTTTTGATGTAAACTGGTAATCGAGGTTATTTCACTAAGGTTAACTGTCATAGTTTATCACAGGTATCCTGTTTTATTTTAACAACTGGGTTAAAGTGGTGTAGACTCTAACTAAAAGATGTACATTTAATGAACCAAATCTTGTTTTGAATGAGCTGGTATTTAATTCAACACTGGTATATTCTAATTTGATTTCATTCTCTTTCAGTCTTTTAGGGCTTAGTTTTAGGACTCTTAACCTGACGACCTGCATTTACACTTTCATATCATCAGAAACCTCAGCAAGCTGTTACTGTCTACACATGAATAGACAAGGTTTAAGCGTTTTTACGTGGTTATCCATCTGTCCTACACGAGTACGGTAAAAATAAATAAATAAAAAAAATCAATGTTTAATTCGTCACATTAAGTATGAACATTACTTTGAATAATTGTCTTTGTAAAACAGTTTCACACAGAGAATATTTGAATTCAAGTCTCTTTATTTAAATACGATCAATCCTAATTGCTTCTCATTTGTGATTAGAAGTGGGATTTCGCCGGAACCAGTTTGAATGCAGACAGGCCAGTTTCTCAGCTTTCAAACGACACAGCTAACGTGAGCCAAACGGGATATGAAATAAGTCTTCCGTTGACTACATCGTCTGCAGTCTATACACTCCACTTGCCTGCACTGAAGTGATTAATAAACATCTTTAATATACTGCACATTGGACGCATTTTTTTCTTAATTTTTGACATTCCCAGTTTGCATACGTAGTCCTCAAACTACCCGTCGTGAAAGAAGTGTACAACAGACTTGTTAAATGTAGTCTGATCTTAGCGGGCTCACAGCATGCTTCAGCTGCACGCAGTCTACTCAACACGACGAAGACCTGCAACCGTGAAACTGTGTGCTCATCACAGATTCCGCACACCGAATGCTCAGTTCTGCTACATATATGTAGCTGTGTACATTGACAGCACATGCTCAAGCACCACCTCTTCCGGGTGTCTCCCGGCCCTCTACTGCCTTAAACACGCCCACACAGATTAACTGCAATTTGATTGGAGCTTTGCGAGCGAAATCAGCATAGATCTAGCTAAACTAGACAGAAAGGATTCCGCGCTAACGTGTAGTTTACTGATATTTGATTACTAAGACCTTATTATATTGACTGGATAGAAGAAAAAACAAAAGCAAAAAAAAAACATTATTTCTTTTCTTTTTTTTCTGCTTTTGGAATGTTCATATATATTTTTAATCATAAGAATTCAGCAGATATATTATCGACCTTGGATGGATGTTACAAAAACACTAGCGTTTCGTTTGATTTCAGCTGGTGTAGCAGCTGTGGTTATCTTGACTCCACCGTTTTCTTTCTTTTTTTAATTTACAGTTAATTACAAGTTGTACATAACGTCTAACATACAATATCTTTTCTGTTTTTTACGTCATTCCCTTATAAGCGGAATAATAGATAGACAGCCTGAACACCTAATGCTGAAGTCGTTAATATACCGGCTTGGGTGTGATGTCTTTACTATCTAAACTAGTTCTATAGCGGAAGCTGCTGTCAGAGGTCAATGCCCAGGAGTAACCTGCCTGCGCATCATCACATCACCCCACTCTCTGCTGTTTAAGCATCTGATGGTGATGTGTGACCTCATCATGATGTGACGTTTTCATCATCACTCGAAAGAGAGATGTCTGGCAGATACAATTAATTTATCGATCTTTTTAATTCAACTTTTTTTTCAGGATTACGTGTCGGTTTATCTCCACCGGTGAGTCGCTAGCATACCTGCAAGTGTTTATCTCTTATTACTTCGCGTCTGCACCCAGGTTTTCACCCACACTGCAGTACAGTACACCGGTAGCCAGTACAGTACAGTCCGTACTATTGTATTAGTGCCGTTACTGTGGAATTATAATTGTATTAGCGCCTGCCGGTAAGCTAGCGTTATTAGCACCTGCGCCTCAGCTTATCTGGGGTTGCTGGGTAAAGAAGCTAGCCTTCACCGGACAGGTAACCTTAACTAGTCGACTCAGCCTTAATTCTTGTTTTTTCCCCCTATTTTTCTTTTTCTAGAAGGCGGTTCCAGAGCTAAAGTTATGTCATTAAATAATGTTCATTGCGGAAAACAGAAATATGGGTCTATTAACAAGCTAAACACAGCTATCATTTCGTGATGTTCTCCTGGCTCACTTTTACAGCGTGCCTGTTTGCGGTGCTCGGCTTGTTTTTCTGGTCCCGCAAGCGCCTGCCGAGAGGTAAGGTGTGCCTTACCCGAGAGTCTACTCTTTCCATTTGCTCTGACAGGTGGGTTTTTTTAACAGTTGTAGCAACTGGACAGGTAGGGCGACAGCAACATGGCAGTTAAGTAACGTCTTATCGTTTCCGCACGTGGCTGTTAATTAACGTTGTTTCGAGCCTTCATGGTAAATTAACAAGGGGGAGAAGAAAGGGAATGTCAGTATTACTGTAGCAGATGCTAGGGTTTTGAGGAAAAACAGGAGTTTTAATCAAGCAATTGTCTTAATTGTTTTGCTTTTGTCCACTCTTTTAAATAGCAGGTGCAAAGTGTACACAGGACAACTGATGATTACAGTGCAACTCTGGCAAATAGCAAATTTGATTATATGGCTGTCTGCCTAAATAATGCTTCATTGGTTCTGTCTATATGATTGCTGGTGACAATATAGCACTCATTACATTCAGGTGTTATTGTTTAATATTTTGTTATTAATATTTTATTCTAAGCAACTGTTTTGGCAGATCATAAAGTGGCATTTTTTTTCCAGAGTGTGCACAAAAATGATGCAATATCAATTGCACTATCAAGAAACTTAAGTTCATGTAACCCACTTTTGCAATAATGACAAACAGCCTTGTGTTCCAGCCAAAGCAATCTGTGTCACACTGTACTCTGTGGCTCCTTTATAACTGCTGCAACCACTGCTCCGCTTCTTGTCAGTGTTTGGAGCCTGCTCCTGTCGCCCGACCATGGCACAACAGGACGGTGCTGCCAAGAAGATTCCGGCTGTTGCGGAATTGCACTCTCACTTCATTGTGGGATCTGTGTCAGAGGAGAACTCAGAGGATGAAAACCAAGGAAAGGTGGACATGCAGCTGGACGAGAAGGAGACTCGCTCCTTGTCTCCATCTTCCGGGAGTTCGGACAGCACCTATGAAATGGGCTTCGACCACATCGATGGTCCATTGCACAATTTAAGGTTAGCCTCTAAACCTTCTTTGTCTGTCTGGCTTCTAAATGGTAATGCAAGAGAAATATAAATTTTATTCAATCATTTGTAAATGTCCTTCTAATAGCTATATATAGCAAATGAGTGATAGGGATAGGGATCCTGCAACTTTCTGTGCTGTCTTTGTGAAATTAGCCAACATCTGTAGCCTAAAATAACACGCAGCATGCTCTGCTCAGATTATGTAGTTTTCCTTGGCTTCATAACCCTTTGAGCAACTTGTGAAAAATGCGGTTTCTCTAGTTGCACTCTACCTAAAGGTTCCTCTGTGCCCTCACTGTGTGAGATTGTCCTGGAGAGCAGTCATCTTGATTGCAGAATGTTTTTTTGGAAAAATGGTCAAATGATTTTTTACAGACAGAAATTCCCAAACAACTTTTGAAAGGGGGGGGGGTTCCTACTGGGCTCCCTGATCTCCTGTGTTTTGTTATTTAAAGTTTTCGTTTTAAATAGAAGTTAAAAAAAATCTTAAAAAAACAGTGCGTGTGTGTTTTTATGTGTATTTGACCTCTAAGTATAATTACTTGCAAAAACACTTGGGACATTAATTATTATCATTTCTTGCATGCTGACTTTCTTTGTGCCATAATCAGCAAGTTTACTTTTATTTGTGGCTGGTTTTGATGTGATCAGTTTCAATGAGGGTAAACCGAAAGACACTGGGAGACACTACCATTGTCAGAACTGGAAATACTGGATGAACGGGGGTTATGCCCCCCCCCCCACCACACACACACACACACACACACAAAATCTCTTCCACATCTGGACAGAGTTGTTCCACGTCAAGATCTTTACAGTGATGCAACCATCCAGTGTCATGCCATATAGAAGCCAGCCAGCTAAACGGGCCCAGGCTCTGCCACACCCTGTCACGTTCCTCCACCCATAGTACCCAACTGTCCCAACTCTTCCTCTTTGGGTGGAGCTTTGATTTACAGGGCTCTGCAGTTTCTGTTGGAAGCACTTGCCCCAACATGTAAATGTGTTTGAACAAGAAATTCTACTCTTTTTAACAATTTCTTCAATTATTTTGTTTCTAGGTTGTTGGGGGGGTTTTTTGTTTTGGGTTTTTTTTTTTTCCCTACTGTTGTCATAGATTTTTATTTATGGTTAGACATTCTGACCATTTCACCAACTTATCCAGAAGCTGTATAACCAAAGGGACATTATATTTATATCCTTTGTTGTTGTTTTTTTTTTATTTATTAAAACAGATCAAGCATGTCAGGCCTGCACCTGGTGAAACAAGGACGAGATCGCAGGCGTATTGACCTCCAGAGGGACTTCACTGTTGCTTCTCCTGCTGAATTTGTCACACGCTTTGGTGGTAACAGGGTCATTGAAAAGGTAAGAAATTCTGATTTAAAAAAAAACAACAAAAAAACCCCAAAAAACCCAACTTGTTATATAGGGACAATAATTTCAATCTCATTTATAAACTCTGCAATAATAACGAAAAACATGAAAAGATTCAAGTTCAAATTGTGATATTATGTCAGTCAAATGATTCACTGTATGTGCATTTCATAACTTTCCTGCTATATCGTGATTAGACTATGTTAACAATAGTAACTGAACTCATGCTCTCCTTTTTCAGGTGCTCATTGCAAACAATGGCATTGCAGCAGTGAAATGCATGCGCTCCATCCGCCGCTGGGCCTATGAAATGTTTCGCAATGAAAGGGCAATCCGTTTTGTTGTCATGGTGACCCCAGAAGACCTGAAGGCCAATGCAGGTGAGCTAAAGTTTGGTTTCCCCAAACAGTAGACTCATTGTATGTGGTACCAGCTTCAGCAAATTTTGAGACTTTTGAGACAGGTATATTGACGACATGATTTCCCTAGGGATTAATAAAGTATGTTGATTCTGATTCTGATGATTCTAAAATGTGTGATTTTATTTCACACATTTTAGTTACACTTTAACTATCTTATAGCTAATATGACTGGCCTTTTTTGGTATTATTGACAGGACTGAGAATAATTGTTCATGTTTTGTCATCTTTTTTGTGCTTACAGAGTACATCAAGATGGCAGATCATTATGTGCCTGTACCTGGGGGGACTAATAACAACAACTATGCCAATGTTGAGCTCATTCTAGACATTGCTAAACGCATACCAGTTCAGGTATCACCAGAATATTTTTCAATAGTTTCTTCTGTAATTACCTTTCTTTCTTTCTTTCTTTCTTTCTTTTTTTTTTTTGTTTGTTTATTTATCATTTGGTGTTGTATTGTTTTATGTATTATAGGCAGTGTGGGCTGGATGGGGGCATGCCTCAGAAAACCCCAAACTCCCAGAGCTCCTTCAAAAGCATGGCATTGCTTTCATGGGTGAGGAGTGAGGGTCACTTTGTTGACCATCATCTGTTCTTCATTTGCCAGAGTAACTTAAGAGTAAAGTGTTAAAATTCTTCTCTCTTTTCTTAGGTCCACCAAGTCAGGCTATGTGGGCGCTTGGAGATAAGATTGCTTCCTCCATCGTGGCTCAGACAGCTGGAATTCCAACACTGCCCTGGAGCGGAACAGGTAGGTCATAGATTCTGGTCTCTGAATATTGTAGCTGGTCAACATTCCTAACATTTCAGATGAAATAAAATATTAACAATGCACAGTGACACTGACAAGTTTCTATGCTGAGTACATTTTGGGATCTTCTTTTTCAGGTCTGACAGTGGACTGGCCAGAGAATAACCAAAAGAAGAAAGTCGTCAGCGTTCCTCACGACTTGTATGAGCTCGGCTGCGTCCAGGATGTAGAGCATGGCATGAAAGTAAGCAATTCACCTAATAGTGTATAATGGAAAATGAGTGTTGCATGCACTCTTTCTAACATCTCTTTCTATCACAAGGCTGCAGAGAAAATTGGCTACCCTATAATGGTGAAGGCCTCTGAAGGTGGTGGAGGAAAAGGGATCCGTAAAGTCAACTCTGCTGATGACTTCCCTAACCTGTTCAGACAGGTAAGTGAACATGTACAGCTTTTCCTGCTTTTTGGTACAGTGGTATTTTATGTATTCTATGATTTCATGAATATATTTTATCTTTTCTAGGTCCAGGCAGAAGTCCCAGGATCGCCCATTTTTGTCATGCAGCTAGCCAAGCATGCCCGTCACTTGGAGGTTCAGATTTTGGCTGATCAGTATGGCAATGCCATTTCCCTGTTTGGCAGAGACTGCTCTGTTCAGCGACGACACCAGAAAATTATAGAAGAGGCTCCTGCTACCATCGCCACTTCTGATGTGTTTGAGGATATGGAAAAGGTATTCCCCCTCTAGCATCACTTGCACTGATAAATGGAAATCAGTACCAACAAATTTCAAGCTTGAATTAACTTGAATTGTTCTCGCCTCTCAGTGTGCAGTGAAGCTGGCTAAGATGGTGGGTTATGTAAGTGCTGGTACAGTTGAGTACCTCTACAGCCAGGATGGCAGCTTCTATTTCCTGGAGCTCAACCCTCGTCTACAGGTGGAACACCCGTGCACTGAGATGGTGGCTGATGTCAACTTGCCTGCTGCCCAGCTGCAGGTTGGTCTCATTTATTCAGTAGCTCACAGTTACATCATACTCATTGTCCACTACAGGACAGTCACAGACTCTAAAAATAAGCATGCTTCACCACGGTCGATGCTATGATGGGGCCTCTGGTTGCTATGGCAACCAACGGCAAATGTGCAATGTGCAGAAACACTGAAGCGGATCACGGAGTTGTAGCAGCGATGGGTCACGTGGTCTGCTCTGCAGTGTTTAGGATTGTGTGTAAATAGGTCAGTGGCAATGAAGCTGAAGGACTGCGAGGGCATTGTAGGCAAGCTGATTGGGCGCTACTTGGGAGTGACACACTATCTGATTCAGTGCTCATTATCTTGGTTGGTTGAAAGGTGGATTGATAAGCTTCAAATAGGCATGACAAAGAAATCTTTTGGGGGTTCTTTATTAAAAAATGGGGAAAAAAGTAATCATGGTCTAATACAGTGGTTCCCAAACTTTTTTTGCTGGGCCCCCCTTTGTTTTACAAGAAAAATGTTCGCACCCCCCCTCGCGCGCGCATGCGCACACGCACGCACGCACACACACATCCTCCAACCACACACACCCATATTTTGCTCCATTGCGGTTTATTTCACACCTCAAACATTTAGTAAACAATTAAGCAAATACAAGTAATCTGCAATAAATGACAGGTAGCAATAAAATACTTAACTACTAACTCTTTTAAGCTACGTCCACACCTACACGGGTATTTTTGAAAACGCAGCTGTTTCGTCCACACGTAAACGGCGTTTCGAATCACCGAAAACTGAGATTTTTTAAACCTCCTTCTTTGCATTTACGTGTGGACAAGGAATACAGAGTTCGTCACGCAACGTCAAAGGTATGTGCCTTTTTTCACGTCACGCTGTGCGCCGCGTTATTGTTTACATGAGATGAATTGCAGAATAGCAGGTAGAGACAAAATAGTGTTAATCTGACTATCTGCAGGTTTTACATGCTTACATATACACACGCAGCTACTGTCCCTCTATTTAGAAAGGCAGAGGTGTCATGGTGTAATTATTTTACATGTAGTTGTTTTTTTTCCTGTGTAATAATATTCAACATTGCTATCAATACATTTTTCAATCCCTCTGCAAAATGGGTTCAAAAACATAAACAGCTGTGGGATACTGTTTGTCCGTGATTTGAACCGGGGGAACAAATTATGGCAGGATCAGCCTGATATTATTTGTATCCCACTGTAACTTTACTGTATAAAGAGCTAACATCTCCAAAATGTCAGGAGTAGTTAGTCATTACAATAAGTGTTTGTGAACTAAAAATCAAGAATGTGGGATACTGTTTGTCCGTGATTTGAAGAACCCAGCGCGTGCTCACGACATGCAGGGGAGACCTACCTTGGCACTTGTGCAGGTGAAACCAAAGGGAAGATATGCTTCACCATATTTTCTAGTCTGGCTTAGAATGAAGTTGGTTTGGAAACATATTCAGCAATGCTTCATCTCCTGATTTGCGTTTGTGGAGGCGCCCCGTGCTAGCAGTGTCCAAGCATTGTTTTTGTTTTGTTTTTTCCTTTTCATGCCGTGCCCCCCCTGCAATGGCTCTGCGCCCCCCCCTAAGGGGCGGGCCCCACACTTTGGGAAGGTCTGGTCTAATATATGCTATTTAGTCAGACTGTTCTCTGTTTTCCATGCTAGTTTATGATCACCAGTATAAACATGTGTTACATTAATAATACTCTTTTTTTAGATTGCTATGGGTATTCCTCTTCATCGGATCAAAGACATTAGAATGCTTTATGGCGTTCAGCCCTGGGGGGACTCTCCCATTGATTTTGAGGCTCTGTCAACTGCCCCATCCCCACGGGGCCATGTCATTGCTGCTCGTATCACCAGTGAGAACCCAGATGAGGTAAGATTCACTCATTCCTGCTGTGCAAAAGTTTTCCAGCCAAAGGTTACCCAACGATTCATATCTGCTGACGTTATTGTGTGACTGATATTACTTTTCAGTCTTCTTCTTTTTTTTTTTTTTTCTTTTCTTTTTTTTTTTAACAACAAGTACTATTATCACTACTGTTTAAATGTCCAGTTTGCATCACTGTGTTTATGCTGTGTGATTGCAGGGTTTCAAGCCAAGCTCTGGAACAGTGCAAGAGCTGAATTTCCGCAGCAATAAGAATGTGTGGGGCTACTTCAGCGTTGCAGCGGCCGGAGGACTGCATGAGTTTGCTGACTCCCAGTTTGGGCACTGCTTCTCATGGGGAGAGAATCGTGAAGAAGCTATCTCGTGAGTATACTCAGAATTAAGAAACATTACTCTTATTATTTTTACTGCATTTTATTATATACACTTACCAATATGGATTATTTCTGTACAATGTCTAAACAGAGGTTATGGCTTCTTTTAGAAACATGGTGGTTGCGCTTAAGGAGCTGTCTATTAGGGGTGACTTCAGGACAACAGTGGAATACCTCACTAAGCTGCTGGAGACAGAAAGCTTCCAGCACAATAGTATCGACACAGGCTGGCTGGACAGACTTATCTCAGAGAAGATGCAGGTATGTGGAGATTATGCAGCTGTTGCCAATGGATGTTCTTAACTGTAATGACAGGTTATTTAATGTTTGACCCATATGTTAGTGTCTGCACTGAAACCACAATAAAACCAAATGTTGGGATGATAGTCTCTTTGGTTTATCCTCCTGATATCCACAGCATGTAATGCATGACTGTTTTTGTGTAAGTTGTAAAGTGTAATTTACATGCAGGCGGAGCGTCCTGATACCATGCTGGGAATTGTGAGCGGTGCTCTGCATGTGGCAGATGTTAATCTCAGGAACAGTGTTTCCAACTTTTTGCACTCTCTGGAAAGGTAAAAATCTAATGCAAATAATATGTGGTCAAATACAGTACTGCACAAATTCTCTAGCCTCAATCCATTATATATTGCTAGGAACGTGGGAAATGTGTGCAGTGTTTTGTTTTGTTTTTTAAACGTGTTTAAATACATAGGAATGCAGTATATAAGGCAAAAAAATATTCTAATGAGCTTGAAAGTGAATATTTGGTATCACTACCTTTAGTCTTCAACACAGCCTGCCCACACTGAGGCAAGCTTTCTTTTCATTTCTTGAAGTAGTCTTCAGGAATAGTTCTCCAGAGTTGTTCCATTCTTTGTCGAGATGATAGTCAACGACTAAAGGTGTACCGCTGTGTGCATTTTCTATCCAGGTATGGTTTTATTGCTTTGACAGTGTCTTTGGGATCATCGCAATGGTGAGACACTTTCTGATGAGGCTTCAGAGAACTGTAGAGGATCATTTCATTTTTGTTAAATATATATAATTGTTTTAGGCCCACCATTTGTCCAGTTTCTTCATTTTTTTTAAGGGCACACTGCACACTATTGGTATTTGTCATAGATTTTGCTAAAGAAATGGGAACAGATGATTTGTTTCTGAGATGGGCTGCTAACAACAGAGCTGCAATTTGAACTTGTTTCTTTGCTAAACTGTTTCTTATGTGTAGAAGAATTACTGGTAAATTAGTTTTGGTCAGTATTTAATATGTAAACAAACAAATGGGTTGTAATCGTTGTAATCTGTTGTAAGCCGCAGTAGAAACAATCATTAAAAAACAAACAAACAGCACTTTGAATAGATAACATGAGACACTGTACTCTCTGACCAGGGGCCAGGTGCTACCAGCACACACGCTGCTCAACACTGTGGATGTGGAGCTGATCTATGAAGGTACTAAGTACGTTCTGACAGTGACTCGTCAGTCTCCCAACTCCTATGTGGTCATCATGAACAATTCTTGTGCTGAGGTGGATGTCCATCGGCTCAGTGATGGCGGTCTTTTGCTGTCATATGATGGAAGCAGCTACACTACGTACATGAAAGAAGAGGTGGACAGGTAAACAAAACCATTAACTGTATGAAAGAATTGTTACTATTGTAACTGTAAGTTTACCACAGGACAACAATTTAAAAAAACAAAAACAAAACTGCAAATATTTCTTATTGTTATTCTAATCTTAAATGAATAAAAATACTTTATTCATTTAAGATCTTCACATAAAACATGACACTGAAATCTTCTAATTTCTGGTTTGTTAACACGGTTTTTGTTTTTTGTTGGCAGGTATCGCATCACAATTGGGAACAAGACGTGTGTTTTTGAGAAGGAAAATGATCCCTCGCTGCTGCGGTCTCCTTCAGCAGGAAAACTCATTCAGTACACTATTGAGGATGGCGGGCATGTGTTTGCTGGCCAGTGCTACGCTGAAATAGAGGTACATTAGTTTAATGGTTAGTTGTGTGCGGTCCACTATAAAGATGGAATCTGTAAATATACATTATGGTTATTTGCAAATAAACAGGTGATGAAGATGGTCATGACCCTCACTGCAGCAGAGTCTGGTTGTATTCACTATGTGAAGAGGGCTGGAGCAGCATTGGAGCCTGGCTGTGTCATTGCCAAGTTGCAACTGGATGACCCAAGTAGAGTGCAGCAGGTACTTTGTCTCATCATTCCACTTTATTGTTGTCACAGATACAGTATTTGCTGTGTAGCAAGTAGGATTTTGTATAATGCAAAATGACGGTTAATGTAATATTTTTGTTTAAATCAGGTTAAATTAGAGCATCGGTTTTAGCTTTGATGTCATTTGGCCATGAAAAGTATCTTAGCAGGTATCTTGGCAACACTGAGTATTAGTTTGAATATGCATGTGTTGCGTTTAATGATTAATCGCTTTATGGAGTTGAATGTTCAGCTATATGAGGGGAACCAGTGTGCAAGAAGAGACAGACAGACAGACAATTAAAACTAACGGATGTTAAACTCCAGCACAAGCGTCTCAAACTAAGACGAATAGATACGTCACCGACACATCTGCTTGCTTTCTACAAGCCATACCTGAACAACCCCCAGACATGAGAGTATACACACACACACACACACACACACACAGATATCCAGCCTATAAGCATTTCTTTGCTCTACCATTGTATTATAATTACATATCATTATCTGCCATAGCAAACCAGTGAGGAACCAAATGAACCAAAATGAGGTTGAGCTTACCATCATCATGAGTCTATATTGCACCCATATGGTGAAGCAAAGAGCAAAACAGCAGTAGAGTTCCCAAGAAATTGTAAAATTACCAAAATCGAATAAATTAAAAAAAATATAAAACTTAACACAACAAGTAAGAAGAGAATAAACTAAGCAGTGGATTAAGAATTGCTTATTTCACACTATAACCTCTACCTCCTACTAGAACACACCATTGACACTCTGATGTATTTCTAAAAATCCAGTGACATATTAGTAATCGGTATTTGTATTGTCTCACAGGCTGAGCTCTACACAGGGACCCTGCCTTCTATCCAGGCAGTAGCTTTGAGAGGAGAGAAGCTGCACAGAGTTTTCCATAACACACTGGGTCATCTTGTTCACATGATGAATGGCTATTGTCTACCTGAGCCTTTCTTCAGTGCTAAGGTAAGAATTCATGTACACCAGTGTGCACACCAGCATTACTTTGCTTAGTCTTGAACAGTTTCTGACAAACACACTTCTTGTGTCTCTCCTAGTTGAAAGAATGGGTGGAAAGGTTAATGAAAACCATGCGCGATCCTTCTTTACCACTGTTGGAGCTTCAAGACATCATGACGAGTGTTTCAGGTCGCATCCCCCCTGCTGTGGAGAAGGCCATCAAGAAGGAGATGGCTCAGTATGCCAGCAACATAACTTCTGTGCTTTGCCAGTTCCCCAGCCAGCAGGTGCATCACAAACACTTGCACATGAACCACATATTTCTTACTACACATAACTTATCAGCTTTTCAGACCTGAGCTCCTTATACAGTTACAGCCCACTTTCATGTGACCATTTTTTTAAAATGTATTTTGAAAACAATGAACCCAGTGGCTTCATGTTTTTCTAAGAATGCAGAATGAAAGTACCATATCTAGGTGCGGGTGTGAGTGAGTGACAAATAGATTTGTGGTCCAGAATTTCATGTAGCTTTTAAATTTCTTTACATAGCCTGTAACACACACTTGTTAAGGAACATGTTGTCAGTGCCAAAGGGATTAAATGCTTATCAGTCTCCACTGCTGGTGGGATTAAATGCTTATTGTTTCTTCCTTTGTTTCCAGATTGCAAACATACTGGACAGCCATGCAGCTACTCTTAACAAGAAATCAGAGAGAGAAGTCTTCTTTATGAACACACAAAGCATTGTTCAGCTGGTGCAGAAGTGAGCAACATACTCTTTATCTAAATATCATCAAGTTTTAATCCTAGGGTTTAAAGTAAATGTTTTGTCTGTGTGCTTTATCTGCACAACAGCATACATTTTTCTTGTAAGACCAGAATGTTTTTGTGTCTAACAGGTACCGCAGTGGCATCAGAGGTCACATGAAGGCCGTCGTGATGGACTTGCTTAGACAATATCTAAAAGTAGAGATCCAGTTTCAGAATGGTGAGAAACAGTGACTTGACACTTTCTTGCTTGGATAGCAGAAAAATTGCATTAGCATATTCTCACCACTTGATGGTGCTCTTAAACCTCAAGTTTCCTGTCCAGTTTTTACCAACGCTCTTATCTATCTGTTAACAGGACACTACGATAAGTGTGTCTTTGCACTGCGTGAGGAAAACAAGGGTGACATGGCCAATGTGCTCAATTATATCTTTTCCCATGCTCAAGTCACCAAGAAGAACCTACTGGTTACTATGCTGATTGTAAGTATCCATTCTTACTGATTTAGAAATTTCTATGAAAAAGTGATTTTCAGCAGTCATGCCTTTATCATATTCTTCTTCTTCCTCTTCTTCTCCATGTAGGACCAGCTCTGTGGCCGTGATCCAACATTAACTGATGAATTGATGGCCATTTTGACTGAACTCACCCAGCTCAGCAAGACAACCAATGCAAAGGTGGCACTGCGTGCTCGGCAGGTCAGAATTGAACTCCTAATCTTGTTTGACATACTACAATGAAATAACAAAATTTAATAAAACAAAACAAAACTGTACAGCAATGAAGAAGTACTATTCGGAAACTAAAAGAAGTTAGTTGGAAAAAAAAAAGATCTAAAAGCCTGTTTGTTTAGCTGAAAAGCTTGTGGTACTACTTTTGAAGTGGCAGAGGCTGTGGATTGGCTCAGGTAATGCCTAATTGGTAGCACTGTGGATTTTTTAACCTCTGGCGTAGCCTGACATGCACTTTTAAGATAATATTGCTATAATTTGCAGCAACATGGGCCTTAAACTCTGTGATTGTTCTGTTGAGCAGTAATGTGCCCTGTAAACACAGTATGAAACAAAATGTCATAGTTTGTAGTTGTATCTAGCTTGCTCATTTTAGTAATGCAATAGCTAATATTCATCCATACATCTCTGACAGTCTGTGTAGAGAGAAGTCTTTTCTCTTTGCTGTTTTATTAAAAGTAACTGTTTGTCAAAATGCAACATCAAAGCTCAGAATCACCTGTGATGGCTGAGCAATACAGAAACACCAACACAACTATAAATGTAACTCACTACCAGACTTTATTTATTTAGTATTTTCCCACCAGATGTCACTATATGCTCTCCACTGTGTGAGAGAGAAAATTTATTAAAAAAAAATTAAAAATAAATATAAAGTAAAACATGTGACACATTAGCACAACAAAGTGTGTAGCTGAAACAGTGTAAAGGTTGACACTGCCAGAAAATGTAAAGGAAAGCATAATTAAGTATTGTTTGCTGTGCTATACCTGAAGAGCACATTTATCTTATTCTTCCAGGTGTTGATAGCTTCCCACCTTCCCTCTTATGAGCTACGACACAACCAGGTGGAGTCAATCTTTCTCTCTGCCATCGATATGTATGGGCACCAGTTCTGCATTGAGAACCTTCAGGTGAGCATTAAAGGGCAAGAGCAGTAGTTGTGGCTGTGCATGTGTTTCAAAACAACAGACAAAATGTCCAAGGTGTATGATTATACTTTTTTTTTTCTTTGTTATTTTTCTTTCTCTAGAAACTGATCCTTTCAGAGACATCCATCTTTGACGTTCTCCCCAACTTCTTCTACCACAGTAATCAGGTAGTCAGGATGGCCGCCCTGGAGGTGAGAGGAATAAGAGTCTTGTTTATTAATCAGTTTGTCTGAATTTAAGTTGAACAAACTTTACAAACACTTCACATATCTGACCAGCATTGCCTGTCTTCAATAATGTCAGGTGTATGTTCGGAGAGCATACATCGCCTACGAGCTCAACAGTGTTCAGCATCGACAACTGAAGGACAACACATGTATAGTAGAGTTTCAGTTCATGCTTCCCACTTCACATCCCAACAGGTATTGCTCATGAAAATAGCTGAAACACGTACATGTGCATTACTATTCTGCTGTCCTGACCCCCTCCTTCCCCCAGGGCGTCGTGCCATCAGTAATTTTACTCATACTCACATGTTGAATTTTCCATTAAAAGTTAGCTTTTATCAAAATTGCTTGCAAGGTGACAACACAACAATAATAATATTAGTCTGCGTGTTAGCAGCGGGACCTGCAATGATGTGCTGCAGTTGCTGCTTATGCCTGTGTTTCTAAATAGAGGAACCTGAATTTTTTCCTGTCTTACAGTTTTCTACAACATTTTATTATCTCTTTTTTTGAAATCCTAAGTGAAGGTGTAGCATGGCTGCACAAAATTTTCATGACCTATTATACTGTAACTGTTAAAAGATAAAGAATACTTATTATTAAGTACAGTGGATATAAATAGCATACTCACCCTAGTTAAAATGCCAAGCATCTGAGAAATAAAAATTAAAACCACAATAAATAATTCTCAACTTTTAGTACCTTTAATGTGACCTATAACCTGTACAATTCAATTGAAGAAACAAATCAGCATAATAAGCTGGTTGCATAAATGTGCACAACCTTTAATTCAGCTGTCTGCAAGAAACTTGAAGGGTTTCTTGTGACTGGTGGTAGAAATGTTTTCAATTCTGTCCACTCCACTAACACTTAAGTTTCCAGCTAAAGAAAAGCAGCCTCAAAGCATGATACTGCCAACACCGTGCTTCACCTTAAGTACGGTAATGCATAGAGTGGTTGTAGCACCAAACGTTCTGTATGAAATTGTGCCAAAAAGTTCAACCTTCAGACCGTATCACATTTTCCCACAAGCTTTTAGGAGACTTGTGTATGTATGTTTTTGCAAATTGTAGTCGCGCATGGATGTTTTCTTTGTCAGAATAGGCTTCAGTCTTGCAACACTAGCCCATAGTATAGACATAGACTGAGTAAATGTCAGGAAAATCCTATTAGGACAGCTGAACTTTATGCGAGGTTAACGAGAGTCTCTAATTGATGACAAGTGTGTACTCAAGAAAACTGAATGCCACGATTAAATTAAAAGGTGCTTCAGTAATGTACTAGTTTTAGAGGTGTGCATTTTTATGCAGCCAGCTTATTGTACATTTTTTATGTTTACATTTTTTTCCCCATAACAGATTGGTTTGTTTTTCTCTTGAGTCGTACAAGTTATAGGTCACAATAAAGGTGGGAAGAATTTTTATAATGATTTATTGTTGTCTCATTATTTTTTTCCCCAGCAGGGATGTGTGCACTTTTTATATCCACGGTCCCGGTTTTTTTTCCTACCTCTGTGTCACTGTTCGCCATTGGTTTTCCTGTAAATGTTGTCATGTGCAAAAAAAGAAGGTATTTTTCACCACTGAAAATACTTTTCTTGGTTTGTTAAAACAGGACTGAGCAATTAAGCAATTGAGAATCAAGAGTTTCAGGTCACGTGCTCTTGCTTAAGTTCTGAGGGAAAAAAAAACATGTGGCACAAAAAAAGTCAGAAGTTATTGTACATGCTCAGTATTTGAAAAGGTTTTTAACAGACACAGTACTGTGGCATTTCTGTTGCACTCACTCAGTTTCAGCAGCTGGGTTCAGTTCGTCCATGTGTGATTGCATGTTTTGTGTATTTTTTGTTTGTTTCGATGCATTTGCTTGTGGATACTAAGTAGTGCTTATTTTTCGAAATCCTTGCACTCATCCATCCGCATGCTTGTGTTTTACTGAGTATAAATTAACCTTCGTTTTTGCATCATTATTTGTGACATACAGAACGGCATGAGAGTGTGACGTGATCCGCTCTTTGTTCAGAGTCAGTCTCTGAACAGAGTTTTTTTTTTTGTTTGTTTGTTTGTTTGGGTTTTTTGGATCACGTGATGCATGTGTAGAGGAAGCAGTTAAGTAGCAAAATGTGTGTTTATTGTGAGAAAGAGTTATTTACCATAATTTTACCATTCATTACATCCGTTTCTATATGCAGTGGATGCATACAAGATTCTGAAACTCCACCCATGAAATCCCCCCCCCACACACATACAGAGCACCAAGGATACAAATGTAATTGGCTGCATTTACATCAGATGTGTTTCCTGTTAATCTTTTTATGTGTGAAGTCACAGAATAATTTGATTGTTCCTGGTGCAAAAATATGTCAAGGGACACATATAATCACATGCACACATTGCTACACCTTAAATGTCTTCCTTCTGATGCCTGTCACTAACCACTTGATAATCAATGTTATTTGATTTCAGAGGGAACATCCCCACTCTAAACAGGTAAAACATTCTTTTAATTGCATCGACTACCGGTGACAAGCTAGCTGCATGAATAAAGCTGTAATTCAAGTTGAGATTAATTATCTAGTTGTTGGTTATAAAGCTGTTTTATGCGTTTAGATTTAGTAACTTTGGTCTAGTCTGGTTGATAATTGCAGAGTAATTTAATTTTACTGACATCAGCATGGCCTATGGCATTCAACCTTTCTGCCAAAAAATGTCTTTACTGATGGGTGCCTGTTTCTGTTGAAATGACTGCCCTGTATCTAACTGCTGTGTGTATGTGCTTCAGTATTGTGTAAGTTTAAGATAACTTATGTATGTAATATAGTTTAAGATGATCACATAAAATTTTGGTAGAAATCATATACTAGTACGCATCTCCAAAACTGAAACCTCTGACTGTCCTGCCAGGAAAATGTTTCCTTCAGTCCTGGAAAATCTTAAAGTCATGGACACTAAATTAGAGGAAACTAAACCCCAGGACCCTAAAGCACCAGAAAATGAATCACAGGATGATAATGCTGAGAAGAATAATGCATCAGATTTGGATACTGTGGACAGGTTTGACACATAAGACCTCTCGAGTGCTTATACAAGCTGTAACTTTGGGGTTGCCTGCTTACAATCAAAGGACTAACACACATCAAAATGAAACTTGGATACTTGAGGGGTCATTCTGGTGGTTTTACATTTTCTTGTTCTCTGCAAAGCGATGTTATCGTAACAGGATATATCTAAATGTCCTTGCCTACGGTATAGCTCTTTTCCTATGTTCATTCCTTGGTGGCGTTTTGTTACTACTTGTTTTTTTTTGTTTGTTTTGGTTTTTTAACATTCAAGCCTTTTTTAATATTTCTCTGTCTGCACCTTAGGATGTCATTCTCATCCAACCTGAATCACTACGGCATGGTGCACATGGCCAGTGTGAGCGACGTTCTGCTTGACACGTCTTTTACACCACCCTGCCAGCGCATGGGAGCCATGGTGGCTTTCCGCAGCTTCCAGGAGTTCACCAAGTCAGTCCTTGTGTAAAAGAATTCTAAACTTGAGTGGTTTTTATTGGGAGGTAAAAGTATCACTAATCGTTTTTATTTATTTTTTTAAATATTTTATAGGAACATAACGGATATGTTGAGCTGCTTCTCTGACTCTCCTCCACAAAGTCCAGCCTTCCCAGAAGGAGGCAATCCCGTGCTGTACGGTGAAGAGGACAACAAGGTGAAGAGGACAGACTTGTACTAGTCACTAGCCTGTCACTGACCCCTATAACTAAGGATTCGAATTAGATGTGTATTTGCTTTGTCACCCAGAGTATCCAGGATGAGCCTATCCATATCCTGAATGTTGCTATCAAGACTGACAGCGACATTGATGATGATGGCCTGGCAGCTATGTTCCGGGAATTCACTCAGTCAAAGGTGGGAGACATCTACAGCAAAAACTTTGTATCTTGTCAGTTAAGAAAATGGATTAGAATATATGAGATGGCTTAGCTCGTTCTTATCATCCTGACTATAAATATATATATTTATTTATTTATTTTTTTTTTTTTTTAACAACATTTTTTTCTTATTCCAGAAATCTCTGCTGTTTGAACACGGCATCCGAAGGTTGACTTTCCTCGTAGCTCAAAAGGTGAGGCTTCTGATTTAAAACTTAAAACTCAGAAAACCATCCATCTTCACCATCAGCTGCCTTGCATGCCATCAGTTCAGCACTACTGAACCGCATGTACCAAAATATCAGAAATAAACTGAGCTTGCATCTGACCTTTTTGTTATTACTAATATTTTATTAATTTGTTATGTGTGGCAATACTGTAGTAATTGTGGTAATAATTTGCATTTGAAATTTAGCTGGTTTTCCTCTTTTGTCTCTGTATCTCCTTCTGCATGCCTTGCTTTGCTGCATTTTTGATGACAGGATTTCAGGAAGCAAGTCAACTGTGAGGTGGACCAAAGGTTTCATGTGAGTAATGGAAGGCAGAAGAATTCTGTCGTCAACAGTGCATTTGTTTCACAACCAACACAAATTACATGGGAAGTGCAAAATATCACTGTAGATGTTGTTGGAAACGCCACCTACAGGAGGTAGATTAATGATAGTGTATTAACATGCATACACTAATTCTGTTTAGCACAGACTTTTTTAATCTTTGCCATCCTGCAGCTGCTTGTTTTTTTTTTTTTTTGGTTTTTTTTTTTTTACAGCTCGGTTATACCAGCTTAAATAAATCACACAGATTGTGAGCTCATCATTTTTAGATGGAAATGCCCTATTAGTGATGGGACCACACATTTTAGCCACATAAGAGTTGTGGCAGTTTTGTGATGTACCATTTGTCTTTCAGACTTTGACATATTATCAAGAGACCAGTTGCATTTAGATGACAGGGATTTGAATAGAAAAGACAAAGTCATTGTCCTCGTCATAATAACAGATGTCCCTATCATTGTGGCCGCTACTGTTTTATGCATGCTCACTCTGAAAAGATTTTTCTTCAGTTCACTATATTGCAGTGGGTCATTTGCAATCAGTGTTAAATCATAGCTGTGAAGGTTTACACTGTGTATACTTTTGCAGTCATCTGATTATTATGTAGCTTGTGATGTGATGAGGGCGTCTCCAATCCATCTGGCATTATTTTGGCAAGTGGGAGACTTCATGTGATAACATCAGACAGGCCTACCAGGCATTATTCAGAGAATCACTGGATCTCTGAAAGGAGGACATGTTTTATGCATTAGAGTGTAATGGGTGCTTATATGTTAAGCCCATTGATATTATTATGTTAGCCCTCTGCTTTGGTGAATACTTAGTGATTTCTTGATAGGTAAATTATCGCAGTAAAAGAACACAGAGCCCCCTGCGTGTCGATTAAGGTTCTAATTGTGACTGTTCCTTTCCATATAGCTATTTCAGCAAAGACCATAATGGCTTTTTTTGAGCTGCTGTAATTAGGCTCATAGTTGGTGAAAGTCTAATTAATTTGTCATTCTTAACACAGAATTGCTGTCTTTATAGAAAATGTAATCTGTTATGTACAACATTTTGATTCATTTATTTCTTTATCTTATGGTTATTTACACAGAGGGAATTTCCTAAATTTTTCACATTCCGTGCCAGGGACAAGGTAGGTGCTCACATAACACAAATCCAAATCATCACTATCATATAAAATGTATTTTTGCTTGAATGTCAAATTAATGTTGAGCCTATGGAGAAGGGACCTCTATTGGAAAGATGAATATACTGTGTATTTAATGCACATGTATGTCGGATTATTCCCATGACAATGAAACAGCCTGTTTAGGGAAAAAAAACAAAACAGACTGACCACCCGTTCCAAGCAGTGTTAACTTTCATTCAGTTGCAATCAGTGATGGCTCTTCATTTCTGCTACTCCTGATAGTTTCACTACAATGACATGACTAAAACTCATTAAACTAATGAACTCTTTAATTATGTCCCCCATTTAAGAGAAATGACACCCATTAGCAGCTTTCTGAGATTGATATTGCCCATGACTTAATTTACTTAATACAGTGTGTGGCTCATGGGCGTCTTTTTACACTTAAACCAACTGAGCAATCGTGAAATTGCCAATTTAAACTGTGTCTGTTAATGTTAGAGGTGCTAGTTAAGAAAAAAGAACTGAGGTGCTCAGTAAAATATTGAAACAACCTTGTCTCTGCAGGACTGTGTTACTGTTTGTTATTGTATCCTGTCTTTGTCTCAATAGTTTGAGGAGGACCGGATCTATCGTCATTTAGAGCCTGCATTAGCATTCCAGCTGGAGCTCAACCGCATGCGGAATTTTGCTCTCACTGCCATTCCATGTGCCAATCACAAGATGCACCTGTATCTGGGTGCAGCCCGAGTGGAGGTGGGCACAGAAGTTACGGACTACCGTTTCTTTGTCCGAGCCATTATCCGCCACTCTGATCTGGTAACAAAGGTAAGATTACAAGCTGGGTTTTGGATGAGAAACTTTCTTTCTTTTGCCTTTAATTTTTAGCCCCCAAATTCTGCCGTGTTCGATGCTGTTGAGATTTATTTTTTCCTCTTCTTTTATTAGGAGGCCTCCTTTGAATACCTTCACAATGAAGCAGAGCGCCTGCTGCTGGAAGCTATGGATGAACTGGAGGTGGCTTTCAACAACACAACTGTGCGAACTGACTGTAACCATATCTTCCTCAACTTTGTCCCTACAGTCATCATGGACCCATCAAAGGTCTGGGAAAATATTACCCACAAATATCTGATTGACAGAGTAAATTACTGCCACTGTGTTTGCTTCCTGCTAATCTTTTCCTGTGAACTTCAGATCGAGGAGTCTGTACGCTCCATGGTGATGCGTTACGGCAGCCGTCTGTGGAAGCTTCGAGTCCTGCAGGCCGAGTTGAAGATTAACATCCGCTTGACTCCAACGGGGAAGCAAATTCCCATCCGCCTCTTCCTTACAAATGAATCTGGCTACTACCTGGATATCAGCCTCTACAAGGAGGTCACTGATTCCCGAACGGGACAGGTGGGGCCCAAAGACCGACAGGTGGGGCACTCATACATCATCCATCTCATCTCCTTATTGTCCATTCACTGGTAAAGGGCATCAGCTCCTTCCTGGAAACCTCAGCTTGTAGAGTGCAATTTGCCAGACTCTGTTGTAAATTTCTCAGTTGTATATATCATAATAGAAGATTCAAGTTTTGATTATTTGGAGTAGAGATCCAGTATGGTGTCTTGCCCATAGCCCATTGGACAATTCTTTTAGCAATATCTTTTTTCTAAACTCAGGTAACTCAGGTAAGATATGCGAGATTCATCAATCCAGCCGTCCATTCATCTTTCAGTGGTCATGGCCATCCATTCAGTAGTAAGGCAGTGCTGAAGAGATGAAAGCTACATGAAGCAATGAAGGAAGATTTCTGTCATCTTCAACACATTTCATGTCTTATTTTTGTCTTTTTCTCATGTTTGCTCTGTGGTAGCTTTAATGGTTCCATAATATAAGAGATTCACAGTTTGTTTTTTATGTGAAGACTGTTATATGGTTACCAACAAAAGTGACAGCTTGAAGTGTTTTAGCTGTACTCATTTCATGCATTAAAATGTAATATTGTTGGGAGGATAAATAATGAAGTAATAACACATACCAAAGTTGGAACATAGTGAGAGCGCTACATGAGAGGAATTCTTTTGATGTCCAGTAACTATGAGAAGTGCTTTTAATCATTATCACGTTTTTTTAGTTGTTGTTTTTTTTTTTTTTCTGTCATGTGTTTTCATCTTGATTTCATCTTAATGCCAAGGTTGTTGAAGAGATCATTGTATCACTAAAGTGACCACTTCTTGCCTTTTTCCAGATTATGTTCCAAGCATATGGAGACAAGCAGGGCCCCTTGCATGGCATGCTCATCAATACACCGTATGTTACCAAAGACCTGTTGCAGTCTAAACGCTTCCAAGCACAATCTCTGGGCACCACCTATGTCTATGACTTTCCAGAAATGTTCAGACAGGTACTGTACAAAAATGTGCCTATTATATTTAGCTTCTGCTTAGATGTACTAAATAATAACATATTAACATGCTGCCTATTTTATCCTATCTTCAGGCTCTGAAAAAGCTGTGGCATTCATGTCAGGCTTATGCCGACTTACCTCAGTGTCCTCTTCCTTCTGAGCTGCTCACCTTCACAGAGCTGGTTCTTGATGCTCAAGGTCAGCTGGTACAGATGAATCGACTGCCAGGGGGCAACGAGGTCCGTGTTTAAGCTTGAAGCATGAAAACAAACCTTGAAAAGCAGGAATTTTTGACATTGACATTTTTTGACACACTCGCCTCTTATTTCAGAATGTACACATTTTCTTTTGCTCTGATGCAATAAAGATGGTAGTATAGATAAATAGATGACTGTATATATTATACTTCTATTTATTCCAAAGATGTAAAGCTGCGTTCTGATTCTGTCTTGAATCAACAAATATGGAGGATTTCACACTTTTTATTCCACCGTTGAGCAAACATGGTCATGTTCAAAATCAGAAAAACAACTATGCAGCTAATGTGGTTTATTTATTGTCTAATACTTACAGATATTCTGTATTTATTGGGTTAAAGTTTCCCTATTTGATCTCTCCAGATTGGCATGGTGGCATGGCGGATGACCCTGCGAACCCCAGAGTACCCAGCAGGACGTGAGATCATTGTCATAAGCAATGACATCACACACAAGATAGGCTCCTTTGGGCCCCAGGAGGACATGCTGTTCCTGCGAGCCTCAGAGATGGCTCGGGAAAGTGGCATCCCCCGACTCTATATTGCGGCCAACAGCGGTGCCCGCATCGGTCTGGCAGAGGAAATCAGACATATGTTTCATGTGGCCTGGCAAGATCCAGCTGATCCTTACAAGGTCAGCCAGCAGAGTCTCAGAGACATTAGGCTATACTTAAACTTTAATTTAAATTTGTATAGAATTTTTTTTTTTAAGTGAAAGCCACTAATCACTATTTGTAGATAATTATTGAGAATATCATAATATTCCTAATACTTATTTTAGTAAGTTTTAGTTATTTAGTTTTCCATAATTCTAAAAGATTTTTTTGTTTCAGAATTGCTGTCATTATCTCAGTGTATTTGCATTTGAAGGTTTATTATTATGTATTAAGTATTTTATTTTTTACTAAAGGTGTAGTATAGAAATTCTGAGACTAATCTGTTCTCTCAATTATTTTTTTTGCTCTTTTTTTTCTGTCTTTAAAAAAAACTTTCCTGACTTTTTGTCTCCTGCAGCTTCATTTTTGTCAATTTTTAAGCTGTCAACATTATTTCATTTGCATGTTTTTTTTTTCCTACAGGGTTTCAAGTATCTCTACCTCATACCTCAGGATTACAAGAAGGTTTCAGCTCTAAACTCAGTGCATTGCGAACATGTGGAGGATGAGGGTGAATCAAGGTACTTTTTTTTTTTTTTAAAGTATGCATTAATAGTTAATTTTGTATGTGAGGATATGATTTTATAAGCTTGTAATCTTCAAGCTTCAAACACAAGATGTGACAGATGGAGACAAAGGTAAGAGGGAGTCATCGCATCTGGATTTGAATGAATGTATGTGTTGTCACGCAGGTACAAGATCACTGACATTATAGGTAAAGATGAAGGGCTGGGTGTGGAGAATCTGAGAGGGTCGGGAATGATTGCCGGAGAATCCTCTCTGGCTTACGAGGAGATCATCACGATGAATCTGGTAAGATTCAAGTGCGCACTTGTGTGCAAACACACATTCATATATGTAGTCTGCTGCTTTGCCTTGAGTTTGTATGTTCTGTTAAGAAGAAAGACTTGCTGTATGTAAAGACGTGAAAAGCTGGATGGTTGCTTATTGGAAGTCTTGCACTCGTCTTGTCCTCTAGGTCACATGCCGAGCCATAGGTATTGGAGCCTATCTGGTGAGGCTTGGACAGAGGACCATACAAGTGGACAACTCCCACATCATCCTTACTGGAGCTGGAGCCCTCAATAAGGTGAAATGGGTCATTTTTGTGTAATTTAGATACAGTAGAATACAGTGATGGTGCCTTTCTGCTGTTGTAGAAGAAAAACATGATTGTGTTGTACACATCTGCACTCTGCTTCTCCTGTAATGGGGAGTGAACACCAAATGAGCTGTTTCTAAATTCATATAATTAATGCATCTGCGCTTTAATGAGCAAAACAATATATATTCATTAGTTGACTTTTACATTTTTCAGCTAATATGGGAGGAAGGTCAAATGGGTCTTTTGTGTTTTTCGTCCTTTTGGTTTTTTTTTTTTGGGTTTTTTTTTTTGAATTATGAAAAAAAATGTAACAGAAAACAGTGTGTGCTTTGATGATTTTATTTTTATTTTTCTGTTTATATGGCTTGTTCCCTCCTCCCTGTTTGAGCAATTTTGAAGCTCATTCCCGGTGCCTTGCTGTGTTCTACTGGGATTCCCTTTCCGATCCCAGCCACAGGCCTGGCTGCCACTCAAAGTGGAATAATTGAAAGCACACCATGAAGTTGTATTTGCATAGAAATAGAGTGACATGCCAGAGGCTGCAGTGCAGGACACCCATATCATTTGTTTTTAATCAGAATGAAAAGTTTTGCTGATGCAGATTGTTTTTTTTGTTTGTTTTTTTTCTCGCCTGTATACACTTGATTGGTGTGTGTCTGTGTGCGTGTCTGCACGCATCGCTGCCTCCTTTTGGCTTGCTACCCATTCCCTGTCCTTGTCAGTGCATTAAGATGATTTCATTTCAAATTGGATGACAGTTCACAACATGACAAACCATGCAAATGGCCCAATGATGGCATATCTATTTGCAGGAAGCTCAATTGTTTCTAGATTGTCCCACTGTTTTGCTCCATTTGTAGGAGCAGCATCACAATAATGGTTACTGACAAATGTCCACAATATAGAGGTGATGAATAGCAAGCTCCCATTTTTTTGTTTTTATTTGGAGAAAATGATTTTAACCAGCAACACTGATTCAAGATTTTTTTTTTTTGCCTGCTCATTTATCAGGTGACTTCCTGGCTATTAACTGAAACTTAATAGAGAGCAGGAGGCTGCCACCCAGAGATCATCATTTCATTAACTGCTGGAAAGAACTCCTATTTTCATGGGGAATGGATAGTAACTACTAGCACAAATACCCCAGCGAGCTGTTGCTACCACTTGGTGCCTCGTTTTCTTCCTTCCAATCATCTCCCTCTGTTCCTCCTCCTTTGTCTCCTCCTCTTCTCTCCGCAGTGGAATCTTAATGAATCTGGCGATGGCCAGAGGCACAGGGGTTTTGTGTATGTCAAGGTGACTGCAATGTTTCTTGGGGCAGCCAGCTTTCCTGACAGCTTTAGGAGAGTGCCCTAGATTTGTAGCCAGATACATAACCATTAATGGTAATAAAAAAAGTAAATGATGGCTGAAAAGGTGAGAGCTGAGGGTAGGGATTGAGCTCCTCTCTGATTTTTATAGAAGCATGTCAGGGCCCTGCCACCTGTTCTGAGATGCTTATGAAAATAGGGTGGGCTGGAAGTGAGATTTTATGGCTTCAGGTTGGCAAAGGAACAACATGAAGATGAAATAAGTTTGGTGGCTCTAAATGTATACAGATACATTGGTTTCTGTTGCACACCAGAAATGGATGTAAGCCAGTATAATGAATTAGGGTTTCTTGTTAAGAAAGGGGACGTGTTAATTCAAGCAATGTGTTAGAAAATCGGCTAAAAATGTGACTACTGTGAAAGAGGGGTATCGACAAGGCTGCCGTAACCTGGATACACAGACTAGAAACTTGTTTGCAACACTTCCTGTTGTCAGCCAGTGTTGCGCAACAGTATTTTGACTTAGTTTGAGACTAGTTTTTAAAGGGTAAATCCACATTCTGTTCAATTAAGCGGGAAATTAATGCTTCAGGTTTTGAAACATTGCCTTCTTTAGTTGCCTGATCTAAAATAAAATACCTTTGTCAAACATTTCCCCAGAAATCCATACATTTGTCCTTTTCCTACATTAGGTGCTGGGCAGAGAAGTGTATACATCCAACAACCAACTCGGTGGAGTTCAGATCATGCACAACAATGGTGTCACTCACTGCACTGTTTGCGATGACTTTGAGGGAGTCTTCACTCTTTTGCAGTGGCTGTCCTACATGCCCAAGGTAACAGCTAGATGTTTAGAACGTATGTAAATATAATAATGTAATGTACAATTTCATTTAATAATGTGATATCATGATCATAATGAGTGATCTTTTCCTCAGTGTAAATCTAGCCCAGTGCCCATCCTCAATGCCAAGGATCCCATAGATCGACCGGTAGAGTTTGTACCTACCAGGGCTCCTTATGACCCTCGCTGGATGTTGGCAGGACGCCCCAGTCAGAGTGAGTGCCTAATGTGGACGTATTTAAATTTGATTATGAAAAAGTTTGGACTAGCAAATCAATTCTCAAGTAATATTTGAAGAGTGTGTATTAAAAAAATGCAGAGCTTCTATTCACTGTAGCTTCTTTGTTACTCTGTATTAAATGCTCAGTTTTATTTACTAGAAATCATCCTATTAATTATTAATGCTAGTGATGTTATAATTCTGAACAGTGTCAAAAAAGCTGTAGTGATTTGTTTAGCATCTAAGCTCTCAAATCTAAGCTTTGACTATAAAAATAATGTATACACTTCACTTTTCCTCTACTGATCATTAATATTGCTTCATCAGCAGTTGTTAAAAAGTCAAGCCACATTTTCTTTCGTGTTATTTAAAGTAAATATAAAGATTTATTATTTCAGCCTGATAGCCTAAGAGTTAAAGGTTGAAATAATTCATTACAAGAGAAAGGCTATTAAGAAACTAAGCAAGAAACAGTGAAGCCTAACACCATGCCGCCAAAGGCCAGATCAGCACCAAAATTGATGCAGTGTGTTTTACACTGCAGGTCAGGACTGAGCAGGTTCCACATCAGTGTAATTACTGCTTGGGATGGCAAAGAGATCGGGGAACCGTGTGGGAAGCCAGTCAACGTCTGGTAGTGATGAGTGGCCAAGCTTAATTGAATGGTAACCTCTTAGGCTGGGCATGTTTCTCGGGGTGTACAGGCAGAAAAAGAGCTGAGCAAGTCTGCTTATACAGTCATCCATCACGGGCGGTGCCAAGATGACAGATTCTGCGAATATACACGCTGAGTCTGCACACAGACGAAAGCTAGGGATTTTAAAAATATCACGAGAAGAGAGAATTCTTTTTGGAAGTGGATTTGATTGTGTTGCATTTAGAATTTTCATTAATTAACTTCACTTTTTGGCTTTATTTACTCTGTGCATGTATTCTGCTCTCTCTCAATAAAGCTCCAAAGGGTTCCTGGCAGCTTGGCTTCTTCGACCATGGCTCTTTCATGGAGATCATGCAGCCGTGGGCTCAGAGTGTAGTGGTAGGCAGAGCCAGGTAAGTCCCAAATAAAACCAGGTTACACGTCAGTAAATGTTATTGATTTATAAAATAAAACAAAAAAATTGATTAGCTTTTAAAAATCGTATCAAAGTATTTTGTAGATTTTAACAGTGGATGGCCTCTTTACAGACTCGGTGGGATACCGACTGGAGTTGTTGCTGTGGAAACCAGGTCAGTGGAACTGTCGATCCCAGCTGATCCAGCCAATTTAGACTCTGAGGCTAAGGTAAGGGTCACTGAGTGTGTATATATTCAAGAATGAACAGGCACATAACACATTCACAGACACCTTTGTACTGATACTGCTTCTTTCGTTTTTATTTTATATTTAGATCATCCAACAGGCAGGACAGGTGTGGTTCCCAGATTCTGCTTTCAAAACTGCTCAGGCCATTAAGGACCTAAACCGGGAGGGCTTACCTCTCATTGTGTTTGCCAATTGGAGGGGCTTTTCTGGAGGGATGAAAGGTACTTCTGCCTCAGTCACCAACCAATTAGTGATTGAACCCTATCTTCATCTAATATGGTTTTATCCTCTTTAGATATGTACGACCAAGTGCTGAAATTCGGGGCCTACATTGTGGATGGGCTGAGGGAGTACAAGCAGCCAGTATTGGTTTATATCCCCCCTCAGGCTGAGCTGAGAGGAGGCTCCTGGGTGGTTATAGATCCCACCATCAACCCCCGGCACATGGAGATGTACGCCGACAAGGACAGCCGGTGAGCTTTGGAGAAAAGGAGGCAGATTTAATTTTTTTTAATACCTTGTCTTTCCTCACTTAAATCCTTTCTGTTTCCAGAGGTGGTGTGTTGGAGCCTGAAGGGACAGTCGAGATCAAGTTTAGAAGGAAGGATCTGGTCAAGACCATGAGAAGAGTAGATCCAGTCTACATGGGCTTGGCTGAAAAATTGGGTAAGCCCCACACTTGAAATCTGAGTATTCCTCTTTAGGGAGATCTCTCTTCCTCCCCGTTTGGTCTTACCTTCATTTAAGGGAGAAGCAAAAGGTGTGAGCATATATGCTTTCCCTGTCATTCTTGATTTGGTGTCATCTTTCTTGTATTCCCCTGGGAGATGTGTCAGTCACAACCTGCTCAGATTAATCACTAGCTTTACTGTCTCTCCCATGCAGACTATTGATTTTTTCCCCTTGGACCAATGCTGCAATTGCTTGGTGCTTTCGGCATAGTGATGGTTTACTGTGAGGGTTTTGGGAGCTCACATAGTGGAATTAACAGAAATCTGTCTGCTCTGACAGAAATGAGGGTTTGGGGGTGGTGCTAGAATAAAACACTATTAGCAGAAGTTGATTCCCAACTACATTCTCGTAGAGAACCTGTGTTTATGTATAACATACCAAAAGGCGAATACAGGACTACCATGCAACTGCCTGCATAAAAAAATATACAGTCTGATATTACAGAGGTAAACAGAAAATACAGTTACATTATACGTGCTCAGAAATGTAGATAAGCACATGCACTTTTGATTGCTGATCCCTAAATTCAACCTTTTAGAACAGGGGTCCCCAACTCCAGGCCTCGAGGGCCAGTGTCCTGCAAGTTTTAGATTCCACTCTGGGTCTACACACCTGAATCAAATGCTTAGTTCATTATCAGGCCTCTGGAGAACAGCAAGACATGTTGAGGAGGTAATTTAGCCATTTGAATCAGCTGTGTTGGATCACGGACACATCTAAAAACTGCAGGACACTTGCCCTTGAGGCCTGGAGTTGGGGACCCCTGTTTTAGAATAATCCAGTGAAATATGCCTAATATGTTTCATGCTATTACTCTGAAACTTCCAACAGGAACCCCAGAGCTGAGCCCTCCTGATCGCAAAGAGCTGGAAACCAAACTTAAGGAGCGTGAGGAGTTTCTTTTGCCCATCTACCATCAGGTGGCTGTACAGTTTGCGGACCTCCATGACACCCCAGGTCGCATGCAAGAGAAGGGGGTCATCACGGTGAGAGCTAACACTATCACGTGTGCACATATGAAGGTGTAGTCTGTGAATAACCTGAAAAGCCCATAGGGGAGTATCAGTCTAGCTGCTGCTGCACCTGCCTAGTGAATAATGTTTGGTCTCAACAGGCTGCGAGATTCATCCTTATAATTATCTTCTGATGACCCTGGTCTATCACCTTAGCAACTACAGAGCAGCCTTAGGCAGACCCCATCTCATTCTGTGCCTTCACAGACCCATCTTTCACATACAAATACACACAGATACACACTTTGCTCACATGACCAGAGGGGTGTTTTACAGATGGATGGCAGTCGGGGTGTATTTTTTTTTTTCTCTTCCCCTCTTTCCTGCCCCACATGCTATATACAGGATAGGATTATTACCTATTCTAAAGTATACTAGCACGGAAAAGGAGAACAGACATCCTCAGACCATCAGTTATTTGTAATGTGAAGAACAGCATGTGTTATTAACACACCAATCTTTACAACGATTACATTTTAAATGTGTCAAATTAGATTTTATTTTATTAAGGCTGAATGAAACCTATAAATTCATTTATTTATGACATTTGTGTCAAAGCAGACAGTTTTTAAGCCAGGTAATACAGTGGTCTACTTAATTAGTGCTACCTGAGTGCCACACCTTTGGCTTCACTTGATACAGAAGGCAATCCTCCACATTAAAATTGGCATTCAGCAGGATTAAAACGTAGCTGTTCATGATACCAGCTCTTTTCTAGATGCTTGTCTTTTGCCTCTTCAGGATATCCTAGAATGGCAGACATCCCGTCAGTTCTTCTACTGGCGTCTGCGGCGTCTGCTGCTGGAGGAAACTGTAAAGAGGAAGATCCAGGTGGCCAACAGCGAGCTGACAGATGGGCAGATCCAGGCGATGTTGCGCCGCTGGTTTGTGGAGGCCGAGGGGGCTGTAAAGGTAAAAGCCAATGTTGGCGTTTTTAGGTTTTGTTGTAAAATCTTTCAATATGTATTGGCTCTGAGTGAAAAGTATGATAATATGGAAGGATGTGGTGGTTCATAAATTTAAAAGTTTGACTTTAGAGAGCGAGGGGATCGTGTAGAATTCATTCAGAGTACAAAATAAAAACTTTGAATATTTAAAATACTGGTAAATTCTAGTTATTTTCACAGTAGACTGAAACCAGAATTGTGGAATAACAAAATATCTGTCTTGTAGTGAACCTTTTCATCATGTCCACACAACCACACAGAATTGTAGACATTTCTGCTTTTCAGTGCCTTTCATGTTAGATTTCTTTTTTTTTTTTTTTTTTTTTGTAATGTCTCTTTGTGTATCGCTCTGTGAAAGTCATCATCTTTCCTTCCTTCCTTCTGTGCTTCCTGGCTTCTAAGGCTCAGAGCTCCAGCCGCTGGGGTGACAGGAGTCGGCTCAGTGTTTGAGATCTCTTAAGAAGTGGCCTTCTTGTTAGCTAATACATTACCCTAATCAGGACTGGCTGTCTTAAGCCACAATTAATCACAGCCCTGGCACGTGCAGATAGGAGAGCAACACGCTGTTTCTTAATTAAAAGCAAACAGATTAAAAATGATTAATAAGGGCGTTAAATGTTCTTGTGGACCTCAAGCAGGACTGTTCATAAAAAGGCAAGAGCCCATTAAACCCCCAAATCTTCACTAAGCCCTCCAGCCTGGCTTTGTTTGGGAACAGAAAATGCCAGCACTCATGAATACTAATTTTTCCATCAGGTCCAGTCAGCAAGACATCAGGCCCCCACTTTGTGCCTGTCCATCTTTTTTGTTGTTGTTGATGTTGATATTTATTTGTTGATTCATGATGTTTTTCTAATTTTATCTTTTAATGTGGTGTGTAACTTTTAATTGCTTTTACTTCCACTCATTGTTGCATCATGAGAAAAAAGTGGGATTTTCAGGCTTTATATATGCTTAAATGCTGCATACAATGATTCATTTTCTGTCCTTTAATGCTCTCTATGTTCTGCAGGCCTATCTGTGGGATAACAATGAAGAAGTGGTGGCATGGCTGGAGAGACAGCTAGCTGAAGAAGAGGGTGCAAGATCAGTCATCGACGAGAACATCAAGTACATCCGCAGAGACCACATCCTCAAGCAGATTCGCAGGTGATCATTCAAAGCTGTGCAACAGCGCAAACTGCTGCTGAGTGCTGGAATTAAATAGCTCATTTTCTCCTTCCTTTACCTTCATTCGCCCACCTGACAGGCTCATTTTCTTTTGTTTCCCACTCTTTTTTTTTCTCCCAGCCTTGTTCAAGCCAATCCAGAGGTTGCCATGGATTCTATTGTGCACATGACCCAGCACATCTCACCTACTCAGAGAGCAGAAGTGGTACGTATCCTGTCCACTATGGAGACATCAGCATCCTCCTAGTGGGGGCCTGTCTTTGCCCATGCTTGGCTTAAAGCCCAGCTTAGGCCATAGTCAGACCTAAACAGAGCCTGGTTCAACCTGATCTGGAGACTGAGGCTAGAGGAGCCAGCGTGATGACCCCTGGCAGCAGCCACGTTGCTAATGAACCGCTGGCAATGATTCTCAGTAAGCAAGAGTTGACTGACATCATTTATAACATTTTGTAAATGGCAATACACATGTGCTAGTGTTTAAGATGAATTCATGTATTTTGTACTGAAGTGCAATTAAAAGAATGACAATATAGAAATATCTAGTGAATTTAATTTAATAATACGTTTGGAGTTTACACAGACAGCTCGAGAGGATGTCTATGCTTCCATGATAATCCATGCTTTTCAACTGGAGTGTTCCCAAGTATAAATTAAACACGCTGTTCTTAAAAAAACACCTAGGTTTGTGACATACGCTTGCTAAGATTTGCAAGCGTTTTGATGACCAGCTCAACAGTGGCGACGCATTGCTAGAGCAGTTAGAAAGAAAGGGGTTTTTTTACACTCCTAAGCATGGAGCACTTAGTTACTGAACAAAGACAGAATTGAACAGGGGAGCTCAGCAGGGAGCAGCAGAAAGGTCCCTTTTAAACCCCAACTATTGCACCGTTACCCTGCAGTGAGCAATGGGCAGCTCGCCTCACAACAAAACCA